>NC_092114.1:24166179-24484929 GCF_045679555.1 Salvelinus alpinus
GACGCTCTTATCCAGAGCGACTTACAAATTGGAAAGTTCATACATATTCATCCTGGTCCCCCCGTGGGGAATGAACCCACAACCCTGGCGTTGCAAGCGCCATGCTCTACCAACTGAGCCACACGGGACCGTTAGATGTGTGTCTTGTCCTGTCTATCGTTTTATGTGTGTTTTGTCTTATCTATAGTTTGATTTGTATTTTATATTGTCTATAGTTTGTGTATTTTGTCTTGTCTATAGTTAGATGTGTGTCTTGTCCTGTCTATCGTTTTATGTGTGTTTTGTCTTATCTATAGTTTGATTTGTATTTTATATTGTCTATAGTTTGTGTATTTTGTCTTGTCTATAGTTTTATGTGTGTCTTGTCTTGTCTATAGTTTGATGTTTCTTGTCCTGTCTATAGTTTGATGTGTGTTTTTCCTTGTCTATAGTTTTGATGTGTGTTTTGTCTTGTCTATAATGAGATGTGTGTCTTGTCCTCTCTATAGTTTGATTTCTATTTTATATTGTTTATAGTTTGATGTGTGTCTTGTTTTGTCTATAGTTTGATGTGTGTTTTGTCTTATCTATAGTTTGATTTATATTTTATATTGTCTATAGTTTGATGTGTGTCTTGTTTTGTCTATAGTTTGATGTGTGTTTTGTCTTATCTATAGTTTGATTTATATTTTATATTGTCTATAGTTTGATGTGTGTTTTGTCTTGTCTATAGTTTGATGTTTGTTTTGTCTTGCCTATAGTTTTAATGTGTGTTTTGTCTTGTCTATAATTAGATGTGTGTCTTGTCCTTGTCTATATTTTGATGTGTGTTTTGTGTTTCTTTCTCGTCTGTAGTTTGTTGTGTGTTTTGTCTTGTCTATAGTTTGATGTGTGTTCTGCCTTGTCTATAGTTTGATGTGTGTTTTGTCTTGTCTATAGTTAGATGTGTGTCTTGTCCTGTCTATTGTTTTATGTGTGTTTTGTCTTATCTATAGTTTGATTTGTATTTTGTCCTGTCTATATTTTGATTTGTATTTTGTCTTGACTACAGTTTCATGTGTGTTTTGTCTTATCTATAGTTTGCTTTCTATTTTATATTGTCTATAGTTAGATGTGTATTTTGTCTTGTCTATAGTCTGATGCTTGTCTTGTCTATAGTTTGATGTGTGTCTTGTCTTGTCTATAGTTTGATGTGTGTCTTGTCTATAGTTTGATGTGAATTTTGTCTTGTCTATAGTTTTGATGTGTGTTTTGTCTTGTCTATAATGAGATGTGTGTCTTGTCCTGTCTATATTTTGATTTGTATTTTGTCTTGACTACAGTTTGATGTGTGTTTTGTCTTATCTATAGTTTGATTTCTATTTTATATGGTCTATAGTTTGATGTGGGTTTTGTCTTGTCTATCGTTGGATGTGTTTTTGTTTAGTCTATTGTTTGATATTTGTCTTGTCTATAGTTTTATGTGTCCTGTCTTGTCTATAGTTTGATTTGTATGTTTTCTTGTCTATAGTTTGATGTGTGTTTTTTGTCTTGTCTATAGTTAATGTGTGTTTTTTGTCTTGTCTATAGTTTGATGTGTGTTCTGCCTTGTCTATAGTTTGATTTGTGTCTTGTCTATAGTTTTGATGTGTGTCTTGTCTTGTCTATAGTTAAATGTGTGTCTTGTCCTGTCTATAATTTTGATGTTTTTCTTGTCTGTCGTTTGCTTTGTGTTTTGTCTTGTCTATAGTTTGATTTGTGTCTTGTCTATGGTTTGATTTGTGTCTTGTCTATAGTTTATATGTGTGTCTTGTACTGTCTATAGTTTGATGCGTGTTTTTTCTTGTCTATCGGTTTATGTGTGTTTAGTCTTGTCTATAGTTGTTATGTGTGTTTTGTCTTGTCTATAATTAGATGTGTGTCTTGTCCTGTCTATAATTATATGTGTGTCTTGTCCTGTCTATAGTTTGATGTGTGTCTTGTCTGTCTTTGGATGTGTGTTTTGTTTTGTCTCATATATAGTTTGATGTTTGTATTGTCTTGTCTACAGTTTGTGTGTTTTATCTTGTCTATAGTTTGATATTTGTGTGGTCTTGTCTATAGTTTCATGTGTGTTTTGTGTTGTCTATAGTTTTAATGTGTGTTTTTCCTTGTCTATGGTTTTGATGTGTGTTTTGTCTTGTTTTATAATTAGATGTGTGTCTTGTCCTGTCTGTTTTTTTATGTGTTTTTTGTCTTGTGTATAATTAGATGTGTGTCTTGTCCTGTCTATACTTTGTGTGTTTTGTCTTGTCTATAGTTTGATGTGTGTCTTGTCTATAGTTTTGATGTGTGTTTTGTATTGTGTATAATTACATGTGTGTCTTGTCCTGTCTATCGTTTGATGTGTTTTGTTTTGTCTATCGTTGGATGTGTTTTTGTTTCGTCTTATCTATAGTTTGGTGTGTTTTGTCTTGTCTATATTTTGATGTGTGTCTTGTCTATAGTTTGATGTGTGTCTTGTCGTGTCTATAATTTGATCTGTTTTGCTTTGTCTATAGTTTGATGTATGTTTTGTCTTGTATATAGTTTGTGTGTTTTCTCTTGTCTATAGTTTGATGTTTGTTTTGTCATCTATAGATTGATGTGTGTTTTGTCAGGTCCGTAGTTTGATGCGTGTCTTGTCTTGTCTATAGTTTGTGTGTTTTATCTTGTGTATAGTTTGATGTGTGTTTTGTCTTGTAGGGTTGTGGGGACTGTTATGACAGCTCTGTTCCAAAGAGTCTTCTCAGGCTGGTGTATAAAGAGGTGGTGACCCTATTACTTTGTCTACTGCTTGACCTTCCTGCTTGGCCTTTACTGCATTACTAAGGTGTGAGTGTGTGTGTGTGTGTGTGTGTGTGTGTGTGTGTGTGTGTGTGTGTGTGTGTGTGTGTGTGTGTGTGTGTGTGTGTGTGTGTGTGTGTGTGTGTGTGTGTGTGTGTGTGTGTGTGTGTGTGTGTGTGTGTGTGCGTGCGTGCGCGTGTCAATGCATGTTTCTATTTCTCTGTGTGTGTGTGTGTGCATGCATGCATATGTGTATCTGGTTTCAAGAGAGGTAATCTTGGTGCCATTATCCTATTCAAACAAATAATATCCTATTATCCAATTGGGCCTTGGTCTTTACAGGGCAGGGTCTAAATCTTCCAATTGTTAGACCATGCTGTGGTTATAACACTGATGTTCACTTCTTTATCTGAAGTTGTTGCCCTAAGCTGGATATTTGGTAAGTGTTCCAATGTGAGCTCTTTTTCAGAATGAATGTGCTGTATCTGTTTGCTTCATCTGGCCTTGAATGATTATGCCCTGTTATATGACATTATTCATTGGTTTTTCTCTCCAAAACAACTCCTCTTGCGTCCAAGAAATATTCATTATTTATTATTTCAAGTCAAAAATTTATTTTATATAAATGTCCACTCCCCAAGTTGATTTATAGTGGTATGTCTGACTAGTCTCTTATCTCTTTCACTCCATGCAGGGTTCTGTGTCTATGAATCTCTTTTATCTTTGAGGCGCTTTCTCACAGACCTCCTGTTTTGACTGCAATAACTCACACATCTCTCAGACCGTTTCTTATAAGAAGCAGAGACTAGAAAAGACTGTGGAACAATATTAAACCTTATAATGAATATATATTGTTAATCTGTAGTCTAGAACCCTATACATGTGGAGGGGGAGGGGTCTTATAGCCCTTCCATTAATACAACATAAGCATAATCAATTATTATAATACATCAAACATTTGGTGCAGCCCCTATCATGACCCCAAGTTGACCCCATCAATATACAGCAGATAATGACCTTTGCAGATCTCATTCTTATCATTTCTTATACGCTTTTAGTCCATGACAATATACTTCCTGCTGATTTGTTGGAGTACAGCGGCTCGCTATCATGGTGAAAAGGTTCCTGGGAAAACCTCCACATTTCTTCTTTAAGGCACTGCTGGTTGGTGGTCTCCACTGTTAATCGTGGTGAGTCTACCTCATTCATCACATTGCATTGGGTGACATCGCCCCTACCCAGGGCAGCCAACCGCAATAAGCAAAACATTTACAGCCTTAATCACGCTGCATTGTATTGCGAGTTTAACTGTGTTTCACAGTTCTGCATTTTGCACAGATCAGTGCTGTTTTGAGTAAGGAAAATGGCGCTTCATGTCTCTTACCGTTTATAGTGGAATTTTCCTTTGTTAGTAAAAACGTATGTATGCAATCTTAGCTATTTTTCACCATGAAAGGCGAACTCTGCTCCTCACCAACCTTTTCTTTTTTTTTCTTTTTTTACCCCTTTTTCTCCCCAATTCCGTGGCATCCAATTGGTAGTTAGTCTTGTTTCATTGCTGCAACTCCCGTACGGACTCGGGAGAGGCGATGGTCGAGAGCCGCGCGTCCTCCAAAACACAACTCAACCAAGCCGCTCTGCTTCTTGACACAATGCCCACTTAACCCGGAAGCCAGCCGCACCAATGTGTGGGAGAAAACACCGTACACCTGGCGACCGTGTCAGTGTGCACTGCGCCCGGCCCGCCTCAGGAGTCGCTAGTGCGCAATGGGAAAAGGACATCCCTGCCAGCCAAACCCTCCCATAACCCGGACGACGCTGGGCCAATTGTGTGCCACCCCATGAGTCTCCCGGTCGCGGCCTGCTGCGACAGACCCTGGACTCGAACACAGAATCTCTAGTGGCACAGCTAGCACTGCGATGCAATGCCTTAGACCACTGCACCACTCGGGAGGCCCTCACCAACATTTTCTACCTGCAGGCCATACTGGCCATTGCCATTGTCCAGCACAGCCCACTTTGTTAAGGTGAAGACATATCGCTACCTTTTGGAGCCATGCCTGAGCTTCTTGGAAGGAAAGGCACTTGTTTAGTGGTAAGGTAGACAAATTTGTATGTGAAAGGGGTACCTAGTCTGTTTCACAACTGAAGGCATTCAACCAAAATGCAGCTTCTCCATTTAATTCAGTTACTGGCCCAATGATCTTAACCGCTAGGCTACCTGCCACCCTATGAATGAACATGAATCCACCAAGATGGATGGATAATGTCTGGATGGATGGATGGACGGACGCACACATGGATGGACAGATGGATAGATGGACGGATATATGAATGTGTTCCTCTCTCCTGGTGTAGAGACTGAAGGCGTCGGTGACTCCCAGAATGACACTGGAGGAGGTCTGTAATGTGCCTGTCAATGGAGACCAACACCAGGACCATGCTAAGTCTAAACCTCTGTCTGAGTTCATTCCTCTACGTGAAGAGAAAGACTGGCTGTGAGGACATGTAGGCTCCTGTGTGGCTCAGTTGCTAGAGTTTATGGTTTTTAACGACAGGGTCATTGTTTTGATTCCAGGGGAGGCTGTTGAGGGGAGGACGGCTCATAGTAATGGAGTCAATGGAATGGTATCAACCACATTTGATCACATTCCAGGCATTAATATGAGTCGTCCTCCCCTCAGCAGCCTCCAATGTTTGATTCCCACTGGGGCCAGCTATAAGAAAAGGCATGCGTGCACGCTGCCGCTTTCAAGGTGCGGGACTCTAACCTAGAAGCATATAAAAAAATCCTGCTACGCCCTACGACGAACCATCAAACAGGCAAAGCGCCAATATAAGGCTATGAATCGTACTACACCGGCTCCGACGCTCATCTTATGTGGCAGGGCTTGCAAACTATTACAGACTACAAAGGGAAGCACAGCCGTGAGCTGCCCAGTGACAAGCCGTCCCAGACGAGCTAAATCACTTCTATGCCTGCTTCGAGGCAAGCAACACTGAGGCAAGCATTAGAGCATCAGCTGTTCCGGATGACTGTGATCACGCTCTTCGTAGCCGACATGAGTAAGACCTTTAAACAGGTCAACATACACAAGGTTGCAGGGCCAGACGGATTATCTGGACATGTGCTCCGGGCATGTGCTGACCAACTGGCAGGTGTCTTCACTGACATTTTCAACATGTCCCTGATTGAGTCTGTAATACCAACATGTTTCAAGCAGACCACCATAGTTCCTATGCCCAAGAACACAAAGGCAACCTGCCTAAATGACTATAGACCCGTAGCACTCACGTCCGTAGCCATGAAATGTTTTGAAAGGCTGGTCATGGCTCACAAAAACACCATCATCCCAGACACCCTGGACCCACTCCAATTTGCATACTGCCCCTACAGATCCACAGATGACACAATCTCTATTGCACTCCACACTGCCCTCTCTGACCTGGACAAGACTGCCCTCTCTGACCTCCCTCTGCAACTGGATCCTGGACTTCCTGACGGGCCACCCCAGGTGGTGAGGGTAGGCAACAATACATCCACGCTGACCCTCAATACGGGGGCCCCTCAGAGGTGTGTGCTTAGTCCCCTCACTCCCTGTTCACTCACGACTGCGTGGCCATGCACGACTACTACACCATCTTTAAGTTTGCTGACGTCACGACGGTGGTTGTTCTAATCACTGATGACGATAAGACAGCCTATAGGGAGGAGGTCAGTGACCTCTCCTTCAATGTCAGCAAGACAAAGGAGCTGATCGTGGACTACAAGAACGCCCCCATCCACATCAACGGGCTGTAGTAGAGTGGGTCAAGAGCTTCAAGTTCCTCGGTGTCCACATCACTAAGGAATTATCATAGTCCACACCAGGGCTCTCCAACCCTGCTCCTGTAGGTTTTTGCTCCAACCCCAGTTGTAACTAACCTGATTCAGCTTATCAAACAGCACATTTTTAGAATCAGGTGCGCTAATTTAGGGTTGGAGCAAAAACCTACAGCACGGTAGCTCTCCAGGAACAGGGAACTGTCCCCCCCTCCAACATCCCCCCCTCCAACTCTCCATCAAGGAACTTCCATGGACTTAATGCAAATTGAAAACCATATATCCTGAGGCTGCATTTATTGTAGCTGGGGATTTTAACAAAGATAATCTGAGAACAATGCTACCTAAATTCTATCAGCATATCGATTGCAGTACACGAGCGAGTAACACACTTGACCACTGCTACTCTAACTTCCGTGATGCATACAAGGCCCTCACCCGCCCTCCTTTTGGCAAATCTGACCATGACTCCATCTTGTTGCTCTCCTCCTATAGGCAGAAACTAAAACAGGAAGCGCCTGTGCTTAGGTCTATCCAACGCTGGTCTGAGCAATCGAATTCCACGCTTCAAAATTGCTTCGATCACATGGAATAGGATATGTTCCGTGTAGCCTCAGACAATAACATTGACGTATACGCTGACTCGGTGAGCGAGTTTAGAAGGAGGTGTATAGGAGATGTTGTACCCACTGTGACTATTAAAACCTTCCCTAACCAGAAACCGTGGATTGATGGCAGCATTCGTGCAAAACTGAAAGCACGTACCACCGCATTTAATAAAGGCAAGGCGACTGGAAACATGACCGAATACAAACAGTGTAGTTATTCCCTCCATAAGGCAGTCAAACAAGCAAAGTGTCAGTATAGAGACAAAGTGGAGTCGCAATTCAATGGCTCAAACATGAGACGCATGTGGTAGGGTCTACAGATAATCACGGATTACAAAAAGAAAACCAGCCCCGTCGCAGACATTGACGTTTTGCTCCCAGACAAATTAAACAACTTCTTTGCACGCTTTGAGGACAATACAGTGCACACAAGGGTGCTTTCTCAGCCCTCTCCTGTACTCCCTGTTCACTCACGACTGCGTGGCCATGCACACCTCCACATCGACTGGACAGCAGTGGAGAAGGTGGAAAGTTTTAAGTTCCTCTGGGTAAATATCACAGATAAACTGAAAAGGTCCACCCACACAGACAGTATGGTGAAGAAGGCGCAACAGCCAGACACGACTCAAGTGTCTGGTATATTGGTATATTAAGGTCATGCTCATGTAACTAAAACATTTATCACGTTGTAGAACATAGTGCTGTGTTAATAAGCTTAATATGCAATTAAACGCCTTTACCTTTCCACATCACACCTCACTAATTCCACACAACACAGCAAAAAATTAAATGGTATCAGGTAACATTAAGGGCACAGTCTCTGCCATCAAAAATGTATTAACTACATTAATTTATTATTAACAATAACCCCAGTATGATTACAGGCTGTATAAAGTGGGATTTATAATACAAACCAACAGAGTTCATCTAAAACTAGTGTTGACCACTTTTCATCCTGACTCTATATTAGTTCATTTAGTGTGTTTATCTACAGTTTGTGATGGGGGACACACAGTACCATCCCTGTACATCACCATGCATGCAGACTCACTGGGTGTCACGTCGTTCGTAATAATGATGGTCGGACCAATATGAGTTCCACATATTTATTATAGAATAAAGTGCAACTTTAGCAAAGACAAACCAAATGAAACGACAACGCAGTGCTAACAGGCAACTAAACATAAACAATATCCCATAACCTACAGGTGGAAAAAATGCTACTTAAGTATGATCCCCAATTAGAGACAACAATAACCAGCTGCCTCTAATTGGGAATCATACAAATCACCAACATAGAAAATAAACCTAGAACCCCACATAGAATTAAACTAGAACAACCCCCCCAGTCATGCCCTGACCTATTCTACCATAGAAAATAAAAGCTTTCTATGGTCAGGACGTGACACTGGGTCTAATCCCCTGTTCCTGCACCGATTTACAAAGTCAGAACAGCCCCTTCATGTAGGGCCAAGATAAAGACACATGTGGTGCTCTAACGTTCTTCCAATGTGTATATAAGGGAGAAAATATCTCTGGTCATTGGGCCATATCTCCGGCCCTTAGGTCATCATCTTCAGTATAAAGCAGAAATGTCACCATTGAGCATGCCATAGACATAGGATTACACGAATGTGCAGTCAAATTTCAGTGATCTGAGGGCCTTAGCCATTTCTTGTAATTATATTTCCATGGAGCAAATCAAATTTTATTTTTCACATGCGCCGAATACAACAGGTGTAGACCATACCGGGAAATGCTAACTTACAAGCCCTTAACCATCAATGCATACTCACCAAGAAACTTGGTTTGCTCAATAACATTACGTGACCTGTCATCATCATCATCATCACGTTCCTGGAGTTCCTGCTCCTTCTGGTGGTCATTGTGACCTTTACCCTCAGGGTGGCGTGCGCCCTGGCCGTCCTCTGGCTGATGCCCCAAGAGCGGCAAGAGCGGTCAGGTTCCTGCTGGCAGTGTTGGTGGTGTTCGCCATCTGCGTTACGCCTTTCCACATGCACCGGGCACTGGTGTACTTCCGGGCGGGGGGGCACAGCAGGAGGTGGCGTACCACGCCACGTGACCTTCAGTTATCTCAACAGCTGCCTGGACCCCGTGGTCTACTGCTTTGTAATGGACAGCTTCCGCTCGGCCATGCGCCGGACCTGCTGGAAGATGGCAGGGGTTGTAGTGGAGATGGAGAGAACCAGTGGAGTGGACGTGGCCAGTGGACTAAGGAGTTTGAAAGGATCAGGGACAGCAATGGCTATTGCTCACAGTGTGGCCACACTGACTCTCACCCCCTGCACCCTGCAACAGATGGAGATGTCTGCATAAAGAGAGGTGTGAGACAGAGGTAGGTAAACAGAAAGAAGGGAAGAAAGAGTGTGTTTTTTACAATAATGGCCAGGAGAGAGGGTATTGAACACTGCAGTTGGACTTCTAAGCAGTTGAGCTTATGAAACCTAAAATATACACCCTTGTGTCTGGACTATGAAGACCACAGTGTAACGGCTTTCGTCTTCCTCCTCGCCTGAGGAGGAGAAGTTAGAAGGATCGGAGGACCAATGTGCAGCGTGGTAATTGTTCATCTTGTTTAATAAAAGTGAACACTCAAAATACAAAAACAACAAAATGTGAAAAACTGTCTGGTGCAGACACACGAAGACTGAAGACAGCCACCCACAAAACCCAACACAAAACAGGCTAGCTAAATATGGTTCCCAATCAGAGACAACACAAAACACCTGCCTCTGATTGAGAACCATATCAGGCCAAACACAGAAATAGGAAAACATAGAAATACAAACATAGACTGCCCACCCCAACTCACGCCCTGACCATACTAAATAAAGACAAAACAAAGGAAATAAAGGTCAGAACGTGACACACAGGAGGTTGATGGCACCTTAATTGAGGAGGACGGGCTCGTGGTAATGGCTGGAGCAGAAAAGGTGGAATGGTATAAAATACATAAAATATGCTGTTGCTATTCCATTTGCTCCGTTCCAGCCATTAGCAGCCTCCACTGATGAAGTCTCACACAGTACTTTGTGCAGCGATAATGAACCTGGACAGGATATGTGATTGATCTGAATCACTAATAGGGACTTAAAGGATTGGAATTGAACAGTAGCAGAACTTTTTCCAGAACATTATCAGCTGTTTATTTTCATGCCGGTGTCAAACGCTACGTTTGAACTTTTTACTTTGAGTTTCAAAAGGTTTTTACATTATTATTGGTCACTTCTGTTCTATCTGTACTATCCACAAAATACAGCATTTGAGAAAATATGAACTATTCTCAAACCATGATGTCACCATCCCCATGCAGTTTCATGATAGGCATAATGTTGAATGATCTTTAAAACACTTGCCTTACAAGTGCATGCCCACCACAAACAACGTTAATGTTCTCCTTGAGTAACATCTCCCTTAAAGCTAGAGTCTGGGATTGGAAAACAACACAATGGCAGCCCAGCCACTGTTTTGGTTAATAGTTGAGAGATGGGACTGGATAAATGCAACCACAGAGCTATTGGTGCAAGGACTGACCATCCATGATATCAAAATTATAGTTTTAACCGTTTTGAGGCTATACACTTTGTTTTCAAGCAAGCTTATATTTTTGGGTTCTGACAAACAAAACTTGTGATTTATACTTTATATTCTTCAATAATCAATGGGTATGTAATTCACTTAAAAGTATAAAAATGGATATTCCAATCCCAGATTGCCCCTTTAACTGTCACTGAGTCAGAAAATGTAATGTGGTATTCTGAAGGTAAACTCTTTCGGGATGTGTTTGGGGCATTTCTCCATTTAGGGCAAGTGTTAAACTCATTCCACAGAGGGCCGAATGTCTGCGGGTTTTCGCTCCTCCCTAGTCCTTGATTAATTAAGGCCACTGATTAGTAAGGAACTCTCCTCACCTGGTTGTCTAGGTCTTAATTAAAAATAAAAACCAGCAGACAGTAGGCCCTCCATGGAATGAGTTTGACATCCCTGGTTTAGGGAAAAAGACTGTAGGCCAGCAGATTGTCTTTTTGAATGATGTTTTTGTATTTATTTTGGCCACAAGGGGGTAGCATGAGACTTGGATGGTTTCTTCCTATGGCTTGTCATTGTAAGAATAACCTTTGGTCACGTTTCTGCATTTGAACCTTCTTGGTAGTACTATTTTATTCCTTTAACATACACTTCCACACATATCTAATTTTCCACTAAATCCTACAGTATAATGCTTTCCTGTAAAGAGTTATCCATGTTACATTCCCAATCATCCTCTACTATCTGGAGCACACAGACTTATAACCATATAATAAGCATTCAGTCTGTGTATGCTGGTCAGGTTTGTATTTGTGACATTCTTCCACAGGATGTGAACAAGGCTCAGTCTGGGCTTTGGCGTTGTTCACACCTAGGTCCTACAGTGTGAGTATTACCATCCCTCCCCTGGCTGTGGCACGTGGCCAGGGGGTTTGGCTGGGGTGACTGGGGGCCTGACGCAAAGGCCTGGACAGCAGGGTTGCGGTCAATTCTAATTGAAGTCCCTCAAGTCAGGTAGTGATTTCAAAGCAAAATTCTCTGCATTCAGAACAGAGGAGGTTAGGCCCTAAGGCTACCTGGAGTATGGAAAAACAGAAGTAAGGATACTGTATAGCCTATATCCAAATAAAAAATGACAGGTCATGTTGTTATTCAAATCAAACTTTATTTGTCACATGCGCCGAATAAAACACCTTACCGTGAAATGCTTACTTACAAGCCCTTAACCAACAGTGCAGTTCAAGAAAGAGTTAAGAAAATATTTAACAAATAAAATAAAAAATAAATAAAAATATAACACAATAACATAAAAATCAAGAGGCTATATACAGGCGGTACTGGTACCGAGTCAATGTGCAGGGATACAGGTTAGTCAAGGTAATTTGTACATGTAGGTAGAGGTGAAGTGACTATGCATAGATAATAAACAGCGAGTAGCAGCAGTGTAAAAAACAAATGGGGGGGAGGGGTAAATAGTCCAGGTAGCCATTTGATGAATTGTTCACTTATGGCTTGGGAGTAGAAGCTGTTATGGAGCCTTTTGGTCCTAAACTTGGCGCTCTGGTACCGCTTGCCGTGCGGTAGCAGAGAGACTTTGGTGACTGGAGTCTTTGACCATTTTTTGGGCTTTCCTCTGACACCGCCTTGTATATAGGTCCTGGATGGCAGGAAGCTTGGCCCCAGTGATGTACTGGGCCATACGCACTACCCTCTGTAGCGCCTTACAGTCAGATACCGAGGAGTTGCCATACTAGGCAGTGATGCAACCAGTCAGGATACTCTCGATGGTGCAGCTGTAGAACTTTTTGAGGATTTGGGGACCCATGCCAAATCTTTGCCAAGTCTCCTGAGGCGGTAAAGGTATTGTCGTGCCCTCTTCACAACGGTCTGGGTATGTTTGGACCATGATTGTTTGTTGGTGATGTGGAGACTAAGTAACTTGAAACTCTCGACCCGCTCCACTACAACCCCGTCGATGTTAATGGGGGCCTGTTCGGCCAGCCTTCTCCTGTAGTCCACGATCAGCTCCTTTGTCTTTCTCACATTGAGGGAGAGGTTGTTGTCCTGGCACCACACTCCCAGGTCTCTGACCTCCTCCCTTTAGGCTGTATCATCGTTGTCATTGATCAGGCATTAAACTGTTGTGTCGTCTGCAAGCTTAATGATGGTGTTGGAGTTGTATTTGGCCACGCAGTCGTGGGTAAACAGGGAGTACAGGAGGGAACTAAGCACACACCCCTGAGGGGCCCCAGTGTTGAGGATCAGCGTTGCAGACGTGTTGTCGCCTCCCCTTACCATTTAGGTAGGAAGTCCAGGATCCAGTTGCAGAGGGAGGTGTTTAGTCCTAGGGTCCTTAGCTTAGTGATGAGCTTTGTGGGCACTATGGTGTTGAACGCTGAGCTGTAGTCAATGAACAGCATTCTCACATAGTTGTTCATTTTGTCCAGGTGGGAAAGGGCAATATGGAGTGTGATTGAACCTATACTATGACTGGCTGCATCACCACTTGGTATGACAACTGCTCGGCATGTATTGATGGGGAAGTTATTCTAAGAAGAGGAATGCAATTGAACGCTTCTTCAAGGTTTCCTTACCCTTCACTACAGGTTTGAGTTACTTTACTGTGTGTAAATCAACATGCGCACACACACACACACACACACACACACACACACACACACACACACACACACACACACACACACCACACACCACACACCACACACCACACACACACACACACACACACACAAACACACACCAGTGGAAGCTGGTGGGAGGAGCTATGGGAGGACGGTATCATTGTAATGGCTGGAATGAAATTGAGTAAAACATGTGGTTTCCATGTTTGATGCGTCTGATACCGTTCCATTAATTCCATTCCAGCCATTACAATGAGCTCATCCTCCTATAGCTCCTCCCACCATCCTCCTCTGACATGCACTTCCTGTGCACCAGTCCTATTTTATTCAGGTGTTCGACAGCTATCCTACTGACCTCACTAAATCGTTACAATGTTATTTTATAGCACTCTCATGAAACCAGCTAAAGCAGTTTCAGGGGCCAACTGAGTAACAGGTAGCATACTTTGTTCATTGTGCAGTGATGAGCTTTCATGTCATGAGCCATACCGGAACGGAGTCAATGGAATGGCATCAAACACATGGAAACCATTCCACTAATTCCTCTCCAGCCATTACCACGAGCTCATCCTACCCAATTAAGGTGCCACCAACCTCTTATGGTATAATGTGAACTCTGTGTGACCTTGTATTGTGTACTGTTTATTATCTTCTGACAGTTTCTCTTTCTTCAGACTGGTATCTCTAGAAAGAGCCTTTCTCTTCTTAAGGAGTGCAACAACCCTGAACTTGTGAAACAGGATTAGTGAGTCAAATCAAATGTTATTTGTCACATGCGCCAAATACAACAACTGTAGACTTTACCGTGAAATGCTTACTTACGAGCCCTTTCCCAACAATGCAGTTAAAAAGTAAGCACATTTACAAATATATACAAATAAAAATAGTAACACAATAAAATAATAACGAGGCTATATATAGGCTATAGACAAGGAGTACCAGTTCCGGGTCAGTGTACTGGGGTATGAGGTAGTTGGGGTGATTGATTGAGGTAATATGAACATTTAGGTTTGGTTAGGTGATTGATTGATTGATTGATTGATTGATTGATTGATTGATTGATTGATTGATTGAAGTGGTATGTACTGTACATGTAGGTGAAAAGCAGAAGTCCGGGTAGCCGTTTAATTAACTGTTCAGCAGTCTTATGGCTTTGAGGTAGAAGCTGTTCAGGAGCCTTTTGGTCCCAGACTTGGCGCTCCGGTACCGCTTGCCATGCGGAGGCAGAAAGAAAAGAGTGGGACTTGGATGGCTGGAGTCTTTGACAATTGTTAGATGCTTCCACTGACACCGCCTGGTATTGAGGTCTTGGATGACAGGGAGCTCGGTCCCAGTGATGAACTGGGTCGTACACACTACCCTCTGTAGCGCATTGCGGTCGGATGCCGAGCAGTTGCCATACCAAGTGGTGATGCAGCCAGTCATGGTACAGGTTGGGATCTGGAACGTGCGTGTGTGGGGGAAGTAGAAAGCTGCAGGGTTTATTGCTGAGTTGTTGGTATCTGACTCACGTGAAAGATAGCCTTAATTAATCTCAGCAGGCCATATCAGTACCTCTTTTATGTGATCTGACCTACTGGGCCAGATTATTCCTTAGATTTCCAAGGAAGGAACCCTTCAGCATATCTTATTTATGCGTAAAGCCAATGTTTGACTCCTCCTAAGCCATCATCGTAAAGTAAGTCTACCATATGCTATTTGCTGGACCTATAGCCATTGTGATTACAATTCAGGTCAGGGACAATCATCCCTATGATGTAGGATCACATGGTCCTTTATGGATTTCATGAAGAAATATATTGAGACGTTATTAGATATGAAAGGTTATGAGATTTGAATAGTTGAATAATTCCTGATGAGACCTGCTCAGGCATACACCTATAGGCCTAATGACAAGATTTGAGAGACTGTTACCTACACTACTAAATTAAGAGTAGCATAAATACTAGTATGGTTTCACTGTAAATATTCAATTTTGCAACAAAAAACCCCCATTATTTTCCCCTCTTAAATTTCATTAAAACTGTAAAAGGTGTTAAGTACCTTCTAGTATGCAAGAACATAGTAAAGTTACCTTGAATGAGAACGGTCTCTGGAAGTGTCTCAATCTTGTTTTCTCAGCCTATGGCCTAGAGCTGCCTTGAAGAGAAAATTCTTATTTCTGAAGATTAGTGCCTCTAATTGGACAGCATTACCTTAATGAGTAATTAACCTCAGGGTCGTTAAAAACTGATTTGAATGTTTTTCATCCCCCTGAGGAGTGTCAGTCAGTCACACACTTCAAATGAAGCTGACAGTTTCTAACAGAGGAAGTGAATTATTTTACTCAAGTTTATTTACAAAGCTGCAGTAGATCAGTGAGATTCACTCACACATGCACACACACAGTGGTGTATAGTACTTAAGTAAAAATACTTGAAAGTACTACTTAAGTAATTTTTGGGGATTACTGTACTTGACTACTTTTACTTCACTACATAAGACAATTCAATAAGACAATCCACGCATTTTCCCTGACAATAAAAAGTACTTGTTACATTTTGATGGCTAAGCAGGTCTAATGAACATGAGGGGAGACAGAGAGCTGGTTTCAAGCGCAGGGCACAGCAGGTGTTTATTAAAAAGGACCACAGGAGGAGGCAGAAGGTCATACACAGGGGGATCCAAAGGCAACAGTACAGGCAGGGAAAAGGCTAGTAACGTAGTCCGGGAGATCAGGCAATAGGTAGATAACAGGAATCCAATAGGCTAAAGTACAGGCAGGGAATAGGCAAAAAGGCATCATTAGTGAGGCAGGAAAAAACTATCATACACAGAAGGAGTAGATCACAGGGAAACCCAGAGCGCTGAAAGACGTGTGTCACAAAACAAACAATACCTCACAGTGATGGGTGCAAAGAACTGAACTAAATAGTGTGTGATAATGACGTACAGGTGTGTGAACAGGTGATTAGAATTCAGGTGATTGGGATCTGGAGAGTGAGCTGCGTTCAGGGGATCTAGGTGTTTGAGGGTGTGAGTTGGAAGCAGACGTTACAGTAGGACAGGAAAATGGTCCAATTTACGCACATATCAGGAGAACATCCCTGGTCATCCCTACTGCCTCTGATCTGGCAGACTCACTAAACACACCTGCTTCATTTGTAATGATGTTTGAGTGTTGGAGTATGCCCCTGGCTATCCGTTAAAAAAATGTAAACAAGAAAATGGTGTTGTCTGGTTTGCTTAATATAAGGAATTTGAAATTATTATACTTTTGATACTTAAATATATTTTAAACCAAATACTTTTAGACTTTCACTCAAGTAATATTTTACTGGGTGACTTTCACTTTTACTTAAGTTATTTTCTATTAAGGTATCTTCACTTTTACTCAAGTATGACATTTGGGTACTTTTTCCACCACTACACACACACACACACACACACACACACTCACCGAGGCTTACACAACACAAACAATCAAATAAACATCACTGTTTAAAAAGGACACTCATTGCTCCTGCTTCATTGACTTCAGTTAGCTACACACGGTTCAACAGGGTCAATATAGGAAGCCAGACGGAGTAACTGCCGCTATGCAAGAGCTCTGAGCAGACTTTGTTGTGTAAATGTTCTAAAAATGCATAAGTAGGCTAGCAGATAATCTTCTGCATGCAAGCCTGTTCATGCCCTTTTTGTTTGAAGTTTTCTTTGTCGTCTCATTGTTTGTTCATGGGTACGTCCCAAATGGCAATCTATTCCCTACATAGTGCACTACTTTTCACAATTACAGACACATTTAATGTGGTTGTGTCACGGCCGTCGAATGAAGTGGACCAAATCGCAGCGTGGTCAGCGTACATATTCCTTTTATTAGAAATGACGCCGACAAAAACAATAAACAATGCAAAACAACCGTGAAGCTTAAGGACTATGTGCCACAAACAAAGTTAACTTCCCACAAAGAAAGGAGGGAAAAGGGCTACCTAAGTATGGTTCCCAATCAGAGACAACGATAGACAGCTGTCCCTGATTGAGAACCATACCCGGCCAAAACATAGAAATACAAAATCATAGAAAAACAAAACATAGAATGCCCACCCCAAATCACACCCTGACCAAACCAAATAGAGACATAAAAAGACTCTCTAAGGTCAGGGTGTGACAGGTTGCATGCATTAATTCCAAAGACTAAGGTATTTATAGACTTAGGAAACTAAGAGAGTCACAAAAGCAGGCTTTATTTGTTATTTGGCTCCAAATCCAAAATATCTTAGCTTTCTTTAAGCTGACCATGGGGCAGGAAGCAAGAGGTGTGTTCATGAGCAATCTCAGGACATCAATCGTCTATAAGTTAAAAAGAAAATTAAGTTTCTGCTATGAACGGAGTCAAGGTTAGGCCATTTATTTTTACTAGAGAGCTAGCATACTGTACTGGCATGAAATATGACTCCAACTGTTCACTTCCCCTCTGTGTTGAGTACACATACAGTCCAGTAGTCATCTAAAGGTGTGTGGAATTGTAAACACAACATAAACACTTCTACTGACTTTGATAAGACCAAGTGTATCAAACAAAGGATGAATGAACGCATAGCAACAGAAATTGAATATCTGTCCAGTGTCCACCAAATGTGACCAACCTAATGTGAGTCATCTTTGAAGTTCGTAGAAACAACCTCCAATGTGCTGTCCTCCGCTTGCCATTTGTCACGGATGAATAGGAGTGGAAGGTAGGAGTCAGGTGCAGAAAGCAGAGGGTTCAAGAAAAATAGGCACTTTTATTCCGGCACAAACGGTCATGCCCAAACACAGGGCGGAAAACACTGACCAACCCAAAACACAGGGTAAAAACGGTCCGGAGCACCAAACCACAGCCAACACTAAACGTGAACACAAAATAATCGCGCACAAACTAGAGCGGGCCTAACAAGCTTAAATAGGCTAGAAAATCAAGAAAACACAAATAGGAACAGGTGCAACTAATAAGACTAAACTAACCTTTAAAGGAAAAAGGGATCGGTGGTGGCTAGTAGGCCGGTGACGACGACCGCCGAGCACCGCCCGAACAGGCAGGGGAGCCAACTTCGGCGGGAGTCGTGACTGTACCCCCCCCCCTGACGCGCGGCTCCCACAGCGCGCCGCCACCGGCCTCGAGGGCGACCCGGGGGGCGAGGTGCCGGGCGATCCGGGTGGAGGTGGTGGAAGTCCCTCAGAAGTGAAGGGTCCAAAATGTCCCCCACCGGTACCCAGCACCTCTCCTCCGGACCGTACCCCTCCCAGTCCACGAGGTACTGTAGGCCCCCCACCCGGCGTCTCGAGTCCAGAATGGCACATACTGTGTACGCCGGGGACCCCCCGATGTCCAGAGGGGGTAGAGGGACCTCAGGCACCTCACCCTCTTGCAGGGGACCAGCCACCACCGACCTGAGGAGAGACACATGAAACGAGGGGTTAATACGATAATAAGTAGGAAGTTGTAACCTATAACACACCTCGTTTATCCTCCTCAGGACTTTAAATGGCCCCACACACTGCGGCCCCAGCTTCCGGCAGGGCAGGCGGAGGGGCAGGTTTCGGGTCGAAAGCCAGACCCGGTCCCCCGGTGCGAACACAGGGGCCTCACTGCGGTGCTGGTCAGCGCTCTTCTTCTGTCGTCCACCAGCCAGTCTCAACGATTCCTGGACGGCTCTCCAGGTGTCCCTTGAGCGCTGCACCCATTCCTCCACTGCAGGAGCTTCGGTCTGGCTCTGATGCCATGGGGCCAGGACCGGCTGGTACCCCAACACACACTGGAAGGGAGACATGTTAGTCGAGGAGTGGCGAAGGGAGTTCTGAGCGAGCTCTGACCATGGAACATACCTCGCCCACTCACCAGGCCGGTCCCGGCAATACGACCGCAGAAACCTACCCACATCCTGGTTTACTCGCTCCACCTGCCCATTACTCTCAAGTTTATTTTATATAGCCCTTCGTACATCAGCTAATATCTCGAAGTGCTGTACAGGAACCCAGCCTAAAACCCCAAACAGCAAGCAATGCAGGTGTAGAAGCACGGCGGCTAGGAAAAACTCCCTAGAAAGGCCATAACCTACGAAGAAACCTAGAGAGGAACCAGGCTATGAGGGGTGGCCAGTCCTCTTCTGGCTGTGCCGGGTGGAGATTATAACAGAACATGGCCAAGATGTTCAAATGTTCATAAATGACCAGCATGGCCAAATAATAATCAGAAGTAAATGTCAGTTGGCTTTTCATAGCCGATCATTAAGAGTATCTCTACCGCTCCTGCGGTCTCTAGAGAGTTGAAAACAGCAGGTCTGGGACAGGTAGCACGTCCGGTGGACAGGTCAGGGTTCCATAGCCGCAGGCAGAACAGTTGAAACTGGAACAGCAGCAAGGCCAGGTGGACTGGGGACAGCAAGGAGTCATCATGCCCGGTAGTCCTGACGCATGGTCCTAGGGCTCAGGTCCTCCGAGAGAGAGAAAGAAAGAGAGAAGGAGAGAATTAGAGAGAGCATACTTAAATTCACACAGGACACCGGATAAGACAGGAGAAGTACTCCAGATATAACCAACTGACCCTAGCCCCCCGACACATAAACTACTGCAGCATAAATACTGGAGGCTGAGACAGGAGGGGTCAGGAGACACTGTGGCCCCATCCGATGATACCCCCGGACAGGGCCAAACAGGAAGGATATAACCCCACCCACTTTGCCAAAGCACAGCCCCCACACCACTAGAGGGATATCTTCAACCACCAACTTACCATCCTGAGACAAGGCCGAGTATAGCCCACAAAGATCTCCACCACAGCACAAACCAAGGGGGGGGCGCCAACCCAGACAGGAAGATCACGTCAGTAACTCAACCCACTCAAGTGACGCACCCCTCCTAGGGACGGCATGAAAGAGCACCAGTAAGCCAGTGACTCAGCCCCTGTAATAGGGTTAGAGGCAGAGAATCCCAGTGGAGAGAGGGGAACCGGCCAGGCAGAGACTCTCGGGGTGGAAACCCGAGGTCAGGCTGACCGAGACCCCCAGCCTCTCCATAAACGCCCTCCAAACTCTGGACGTGAACTGGGGACCCCGATCAGAAACGATGTCCTCAGGCACCCCGTAGTGCCGGAAGACATGGGTAAACAGAGCCTTCACAGTCTGTAGGGCCGTAGGGAGACCAGGCAACGGGATGAGACGGCAGGACTTAGAAAACCGATCCACAACGACCAGGATCGTAGTACTTCCCTGGGACGGGGGAAGGTCGGTGAGGAAGTCCACCGACAAGTGTGACCACGGCCGTTGTGGAACGGGGAGGGGCTGTAACTTCCCTCTAGGTGTCGGGGAGCCTTGCTCTGAGCGCACACCGAGCAGGAGGAGACATAAAACCTCACGTCCTTCGCCAACGTGGGCCACCAGTACCTCCCCCTAAGACTCCGCACTGTCCTCTCGATGCCAGGATGACCCGAGGAGGGTAGAGTATGGGCCCAACGAATTAACCTATCACGGACACCCCGCGGCACGTGCCGAGCCCCTGCGGGACACTGAGGGGGTGTAGGCTCCAACCGTGATGCCCTCTCGATCTCTGCGTCCACCTCCCATACCACCGGTGCCATGAGACATGAAGGTGGAAGGATGGGGGTCGGCTCGATGGACCGCTCCTCGGTATCATATAGGCGGGACAGCGCGTCGGCCTTCGTGTTTTGGGAGTTGGGAGCCTGGCCGGTATGAGATGGTGAAACGGAACCAGGTAAAGAACATGGCCCATCTAGCCTGACGCGGATTCAGTCTCCTCGCTGCCTGGATGTACTCGAGATTACGATGGTCAGTCCAGATGAGGAAAGGGTGCTTAGCCCCCTCAAGCCAATGTCTCCACACCTTCAGAGCCTTGACTACAGCTAACAACTCCTGGTCCCCCACGTCATAGGGAGCTTTGGTGGCGCGCCCGAGCGCTGTGACAGCACGGCTCCTACCCCAGCCTCGGACGCGTCCACCTCTACTATGAACGCTAAAGAGGGGTCCGGATGCGCCAACACGGGCGCATTGGTGAACAGCTCCTTCAGACGACTGAAAGCTCTGCCCGCCTCTGCTGCCCAGCGCAAGCACGCCGGTCCTCCCTTCAGCAGTGAGGTAATGGGAGCAGCCACCTGACCAAAACCCTGGATAAACCGGCAAACCCCCAAAAATTGGCAAACCCTAAAAAACACTGCACCTCTTTTACCGTGGTCGGAGTCGGCCAATTACGCACGGCTGTAACGCGGTCACACTCCATCACCACCCCAGAGGTGGAAATGCGATAACCCAGGAAGGAAACGGCTTGTTTGGAGAACACACATTTCTCAGCCTTGACGTGCAGGTCATGCTCCAGCAGTCGCCCAAGTACCTTACGCACCAGAGACACGTGCGCGGCGCGTGTGGCAGAATAGATCAGTATGTCATCGATGTACACTACCACTCCCTGCCCGTGCAGGTCTCTGAGAATCTCATCTACGAAAGATTGGAAAACGGCTGGAGCATTCTTCAACCCATATGGCATGACGAGGTACTCATAATGGCCAGATGTAGTACTAAATGCGGTCTTCCACTCATCTCCCCCCCGGATACACACCAGGTTATACGCACTCCTCAGGTCCAGTTTTGTGAAGAAACGCGCCCCGTGAAATGATTCCACCGCCGTGGCGATGAGAGGTAGTGGGTAACTAAACCCCACTGTGATTGAATTTAGACCTCTATAATCAATGCACGGACGCAGACCTCCCTCCTTCTTCAAAAAAAAAAGAAGCTCGAGGAGACGGGTGACGTGGAGGGTCGAATGTACCCCTGTCCCAGCGATTCAGTGATGTATGTCTCCATAGCCACTGTCTCCTCCTGGGACAACGGGTACACGTGACTCCTAGGAAGTGCAGCGTTCTCCAGGAGGTTTATCACGCAGTCCCCTCGTCGATGGGGTGGTAATTGGGTCGTCTTCTTCTTACAGAAGGCGATAGCCAAATCGGCATATTCAGAGGGAATGCACACAGTGGAAACCTGGTCTGGACTCTCCACCGTAGTCGCACCTACGGAAACTCCTATACACCTGCCTGAACACTCTTTTGACCACCCTCGAAGAGCCCTCTGTCTCCATGAAATCACTGGATTGTGATGAGCTAGCCAGGGAATTCCCAGCACCACTGGAAACGTAGGTGAATCGATAAGGAAGAGACTAATCCGCTCCTTATGATCCCACTGCGTTACCATGTCCAGTGGAACCGTGGCCTCCCTGACCAGCCCTGACCCTAATGGTCGGCTATCTAAGGCGTGCATGGGGAAAGGTTGGTCTAACGACACCAGGGGAATCCCTAGCCTTAGCGCGAGCCCACGATCCATAAAGTTCCCAGCTGCGCCTGAATCGACTAGCGCCTTATGCTGTAGAGAGGAAGAAAACCCAGGAAAAGAAGTTAGCAAAAACATATGGCCGACAGGAAGCTCTGGTTGAGTCTGGTGCTGACTCACCTGGGGTGAACGAGTAGTGCTCCGCCTGCCTTCCCTACTCCCAGACGAGCTCCTCCAGCACCGATCGGCAGTGTGTCCCCGCCGACCACAACTGGTGCAGGAGGAAACTCCTCCTCCGGTCCCCCTCAATGCAGCCCCCCCTAACTCCATGGGGATGGGAACAGGAGGGCCTGGAGGTGGAATCGACAGGGCCCGTTCTGGACGCCCGCGGGCAGCCAGCAGGTTGTCCAGACGAATGGACATGTCAATCAGTTCATCCAGGGAGATGGTGGTGTCCCGACACGCTAGATCCCTGCGGACGTCCTCCCTGAGGCTATAACGGTAGTGGTCCATCAAAGCCCTGTCGTTCCACCCCTCCCCTGCGGCCAAGGTCCGGAACTCCAGTGCAAAGTCCTGTGCACTCCTCGTCTCCTGTCGCAGGTGGAACAGCCGTTCACCCGCCGCTCGGCCTTCTGGGTGGTCGAACACAGCCCGGAATCGGCGGGTGAACTCGGGGTAGTGATCCCTCGCCGAGTCTGGGCCATTCCACACTGCGTTGGCCCACTCCAGGTGCAACTAATAAGACTAAACTAACAGAAAAGGAAAAAGGGATCGGTGGCGGCTAGTAGGCCGGTGACGACGACCGCCGAGCACCGCCCGAACAGTCAGGGGAGCCAACTTCGGCGGGAGTCGTGACACCATTAGTCTTTTCATCATCCTAATGGATAAAAGTAATCATGTGCTCACACCTCTTATACAATGGTCTCACTTTATCCACCATTAGCTTAATTAACATACCTTATTCCTTATGAAAGGTGCTTAATTAACATACTGTACATTCCTTATGAAAGGTGCTTAATTAACATACTGTACATTCCTTATGAAAGGTGCTTAATTAACATACTGTACATGCCGTATGAAATGTGATTAATTAGCATACTGCACATTCCTTATGAAAGGTCCTTAATTAACATAATGTACATTCCTTATGAAATGTGCTTAATTAACATACTGTACATGCCTTATGAAAGGAGATGAATGAACATACTGTACATTCCTTATGAAAGATGCTTAATTAACATACTGTACATGCCTTATGAAAGGTGCTTAATTAACATACTGTACATGCCTTATGAAAGGTGCTTAATTAACATACTGTACATGCCTTATGAAAGGTGCTTTAAGACCATTTGCTTGTATTTATAGACCCCAATGGACTGCACTGTCCAGTCCATCGGAGAGGGAGAGGGAGAGGGAGAGGGAGAGGGAGAGGGAGAGAGAGAGAACTGAGGTAGGAGAGAGAGGAGAGGTCATAAGCAGAAGAGCTCCTGCATTTTTCAGCATGATCTTAGAAAAATATAGATTTAGAGTTAGATAAACTTGGATTTTTTGTCAGGGACATATACAGGATGCTACCCTTTACAACATAACCTTCACTCCAAATCAAAACTCAAAACCTTCAACGTGACTTTGGATGGAATTACGGAATCACCTGGAAGGTTTACAACTACCAAAGATTATTATTCCAAAGCTATACAGCAAATGTTCTGGAAAACAACAGAAACCTGAAAACACCATCCAACCTGGAACTGAGTGAATAATGTTTAGTCTGAAGCTATATTTTATTTCCAAAAGTCAAGAAGAAAAATACATTACATTACTTTATAAGGACTGAATGCTAAATTAAGGCTGCCAAGCTTGATACAACTTCAATTAGCACTGACGTGTCAAGTGAGAGGTGTCAAAGCCTTTTAGCCCAATAATGGCAGGAGAGTCGCACAGTCTACTCCAACCAAATGGAGAGGCCTTAGAAGCTGCCTCCCGCTGTTCAGAGGTAATTAAAATACAGTACCCTGTTTATGTAAAGAATGATAAGACACAAAAAGAGCACAAAATTAAGCTCCTTAGGAAAACGTTTTTTTTTTTCAAAAGACACTTTTTGCTGACTATTATAAAAATGGGAACATCAGCAACCTTATCTTCCACATAGACCATCCCTTGGCATGACACACATGCTATATTAGCACACTACACCTCTGTTAAGAGGGGGGGTGTTACCGAGGGGTGGAAACTCAGCATACTAGACAACGAGGACTCTGAGTCAGCTAATATAAATCTATATAAGTCTGGAACAGTATTGGTACAGGGCCACCCCAAACAGTTTCAGCTGGACTTTCACCTAATCAAAGAATTAGCTCAGCAGGAGAAGCTCTCCCATGAGAAAGATACCCCCACCCCGAGCGGGTCAGACCTGACCTCTTCATTATATAACCCCACAGATGAGCAACACCAAGCGGAAAGTCAACCTCCCAGCATACAGTACTACTCCCTCATTGAAATGAAGGATACATTTACCCAGCTGGAGATAAGGTAGGTGGAGCTGGAACAGCAAGTTCCAGTCAGCACAGTCCCAGACAACAGTCCAGCACAACAACACCCCCTTAACCAGACCCGGAGAGCTGGAGGTGGAGAGAGACATATCTGCACTCTGGACTGTGGTGAGACAACTTCAGCAGGAGAAAGAGCAGGAGCAGGAGAAGAACAGAGCACTAGAGGAGAGGATCAGACTGCTGGAGGAGAGGTTGAGGGGGATGGCGTGTGACAGAGAACAACCCACTAGAGAGGTGGCCACCCCCGCAGAGAAGCCAGCAGAACAGCCCACCTCAGCTCCCGACAAAAGTCTCGACACCACAGCAGAACAGTCCACCCCAGACCCTCCTCTGAGAACCCTGTGGTGTTGATGGTATCCTCAATGAAATGTTCAAATATACAGACAACAAATTCCAATTGGCTAAACTGAAACTCTTTAACATTATCCTTAGCTCTGGCATCTTCCCCAATATTTGGAACCAAAACCACCCAAATCCACAAAAGTGGAGACAAATTTGACCCCAATAACTACCGTGGTATATGCGTCAATAGCAACCTTGGGAAGATCCTCTGCATTATCATTAATAGCAGACTTGTACATTTCCTCAGTGAAAACAATGTACTGAGCAAATGTCTTATTGGCTTTTTACCAAATGGTCGTACGACAGACCACGTATTCACCCTGCACACCCTAATTGACAAACAAACAAACCAAAACAAAGGCAAAGTCTTCTCATGCTTTGTTGATTTCAAAAAACCCTTCGACTCAATTTGGCATGAGGGTCTGCTATACAAATTGATGGAAAGTGGTATTGGGGGAAAAACATACAACATTATAAAATCCATGTACACAAACAACAAGTGTGCGGTTAAAATAGGCAAAAAACACACACATTTCTTCCCACATGGCCATGGGGTGAGACAGGGATGCAGCTTAAGCCTCACCCTCTTCAACATATATATCAACGAATTGGCGAGGGCACTAGAACATTCTGCAGCACTTGGCCTCACCCTACTAGAATCTGAAGTTGAGTGTCTACTGTTTGCTGATGATCTGGTGCTTCTGTCACCAACCAAGGAGGGCCTACAGAAGCTCCTAGATCTTCTGCACAGATTCTGCCAGACCTGGGCCCTGACAGTGAATCTCAGTAAGACAAAAATAATGGTGTTCCAAAAAAGGTCCAGTCGCCAGGACCACAAATACAAATTCCATCTAGACACCGTTGCCCAAGATCACACAAAAAACGATACATAGCTTGGCCTAAACATCAGCGCCACAGTTACAGTTGAAGTCAAAAGTTTACAAACACCTCAGCCAAATAAATTTAAACTCAGTTTTTCACAATTTCTGACATTTAATCCTAGTAAAAACTCCCTGTTTTAGGTCAGTTAGGATCACCACTTTATTTTAAGAATGTGAAATGTCAGAATAATAGTAGAGATTTATTTCAGCTTTTATTTCTTTCATCACATTCCTAGTGGGTCAGAAGTTTACATACACTCAATTAGTATTTGGTAGCATTGCCTTTAAATTGTTTAACTTGGGTCAAACATTTCAAGTAGCCTTTCACAAGCTTCCCACAATAAGTTGGGTGAATTTTGGCCCATTCCTCCTGACAGAGCTGGTGTAACAGAGTCAGGTTTGTAGGCCTCCTTAATCGCAAACGCTTTTTCAGTTCTGCCCACAAATTCTCTATAGGATTGCGGTCAGGGCTTTGTGATATCCACTCCAATATTTTGACTTTGTTGTCCTTAAGCCATTTTGCCACAACTTTGGAAGTATGTTTGGGGTCATTGTCCTTTTGGAAGACCCATTTGCGACCAAGCTTTGTCACAACTTCTACCGAAGTCAATGCCTCTCCTTGTTCAGGCGGTGTTCGGCGGTCGACGTTGCCGGTCTTCTAGCCATCGCCAATCCATTTTTCATTTTCCATTTGTTTTGTCTCGTTTTTCCACACACCTGGTTCTCATTTCGCTCATTATGTGTTGTGTATTTAACCCTCTGTTTTCCCCCATGTCTTTGTGTGGTATTGTTTATCTGTTTCATGTATGCGCACGTATGTCTGGTTGCGCTGGGTTATGTCAACCCGTATTGTATTTCGTGTTCGTTGTGCTGTGTGCTTTTGGTTCGCCAAATAAAAGTCTCTGTGTTACTATCAACTATCTGCTCTCCTGCACCTGACTTCCTACAGCCCTTCAAGCATACCTTGACAAGCTTTAACTTCCTGACTGATGTCTTGAGATGTTGCTTTAATATATCCACATCATTTTCCATCCTCATGAATCCATCTATTTTG
Organism: Salvelinus alpinus; assembly: GCF_045679555.1. Classification (NCBI taxonomy): domain Eukaryota; kingdom Metazoa; phylum Chordata; class Actinopteri; order Salmoniformes; family Salmonidae; genus Salvelinus; species Salvelinus alpinus. The sequence goes on from NC_092114.1 coordinate 24,193,681, forward strand.
TGAAGTGCACCAGTCCCTCCTGCAGCAAAGCATGCCACAACATGATGCTGCCACCTCTGTGCTTCATGGTTGGGATGGTGTTCTTCGGCTTGCATGCCTCCCCCTTTTTCCTCCAAACATAACGATGGTCATTTTGGCCAAACAGTTCTATTTTTGTTTCATCAGACCAGAGGATATTTCTCCAAAAAGTACGATCTTTGTCCCCAAGTGCAGTTGCAAACTGTAGACTGGCTTTTTTATGGCGGTTGGAGCAGTGGCTTCTTCCTTGCTCTGCGGCCTTTCAGGTTATGTCGATATAAGACTCGTTTAACTGTGGATATAAATACTTTTCTACCTTTTTCCTCCAGCATCTTCACAAGGTCCGTTGCTGTTGTTCTGGGATTGATTTGCACTTTTCGCACTAAAGTACGGTTATCTCTAGGAGACAGAACGCGTCTCCTTCCTGAGCGGTGTGATGGCTGCGTGGTCTCATGGTGTTTATACTTGCGTACTATTGTTTGTACAGATGAACGTGGTACCTTCAGACATTTGGAAATTGCTCCCAAGGATGAACCAGACTTGTGGAGGTCTACAATTTTTTTTCTGAGTTCTTGGCTGATTTCTTTTGATTTTCCCATGATGTCAAGCAAAGAGTCACTGAGTTCGAAGGTAGGCCTTGAAATACATCCACAGGTACACCTCCAATTGACTCAAATTATGTCAATTAGCCTATCAGAAGCTTCTAAAGCCATTACATCATTTTCTGGAATTTTCCAAGCTGTTTAAAGGCACATTAAAGGCACATTCAACTTATTGTATGTAAACTTCTGACCCACTGGAATTGTGATACGGTGGATTATAAGGGAAATAATCTGTCTGTAAACAATTGTTGGAAAAATTACTTGTGTCATGTGTAACGGATGTGAAATGGCTAGCTAGTTAGCGGGTATGCGCTAATAGCGTTTCAATCAGTTACGTCACTTGCTCTGAAACCTAGAAGTAGTGTTGCCCCTTGCTCTGCAAGGGGCAACACTACTTGAACGATCTGAGAGACAAGGCAAGAAGGGCATTCTATGCCATCAAAAGGAACAAAGAATTTGACATACCATTTAGGATCTGGCTAAAAATACTTATAGAATACAGTTTTAGAACCCATTGCCCTTTATGGCTGTGAGGTCTGGGGTCCGCTCACCAACCAAGAATTTACAAAATGGGACAAACACCAAGATGAGACTCTGCAAGCAGAATTCTGCAAAAATATCCTCCATGTACAACGTAAAACACCAAATAATGCATGCAGAGCAGAATTAGGCCGATACCCGCTGTAACGGTACTCGTCCTCGTCTGATGACGAGTATGAAAGATCGGACCAATGTGCAGTGTCGTGACGTTGTATTAGTTAATGTGGCGACTGTTGCTCATCGAATGATTACAAGTTTCTAATTACGTGATTAACTGAATCAAGCAATTATTAACTCATTAACCTGGGGCACCATGGGAAAACTAGTTTTTATTGAGTTTCTATTTCCCAAATTAACTCAAAGAATATCAGAATATCGATTTTACCACAGCCGCTAATTAACCAGTTGCCTCTAACAGTCTCGTTCTGAACGTCGTATAGCCCGGGATTCTGCACGGACCCGGGTCTCACTAATGAATTCGCACCACACCAATCTTAGTTGAATGTTTATTTACTAAAAAGCTAAAATGATGATAAAAGATACACATACACAAAAACACATTCTAGGCTATTGATTAGAACTTAGTATAACGGGCCAACACACTAGGGCGCGTGTTACCCAAAATGGGGATTTAAAAGAGAGAGAAAGAGAGAAAGTACACAAGAGGAATATACATTTGGGTGAAATTGTCAGCTATGCTCATTCTAACCCTAGCCTTGCCCCAAACTGCCGCTGTTATGAGTCAGAATATAATGATGTAATTACTTGTGGAAGGTCTCCGTGGATTTTCCCGCGTGGACCGTTCAAGCTGCTCAATGACGCACTTCTCCTGCGCACCTCTCTAGGTGTCCTCACGATGTCCGTGTCCTTTGGCTTTACTGGCCTGTTCCTTTGTCCTCGCTCTGGAAGGGGTCTTCGGAGGACAGATAGCTCTGTAGCTCACAGCTCACAGCGTAAAGATGAAAGAGTGTAGATACCACGATTCGATGGGGAGTGGAGGCTAGGTGGTTCGGCTTGTATTCACCCGCTTAGACACCGCTACTCATCCGTAGCTTGGGTAGAAAAATATTTCTTTGTCTTCAAACTTGTTGCGTTTTGGGTTCGTTGACCTTTTAGACCTTTGGCTGCAGCTCGGGTCACTTAGTCTAATCTGTTAATTCTGCACTCACAGGTTTTATACCCTCGGGTCAGAAGTGGGCGTAACCGCCTTCAGGGCAATTCTCTGGGCGTACCAAGTTTTAGGGGCAAGGTATAGATTTTACTCAAATCCAATTTTAGACAACTAACTTCACATTTCATCTCTACCGAAACATTCTCTTTGATTTGGACATTTTCCACACAACGTACAATGTATAAACATCAAGCATATACGAGGAAAACTCTTAACGTTACAATGTTTTCATAATAACGTAATCTATTAACCTTTAATAACAAAACAAAAATGACATACATTTTCATATTCCATCTATCGTCATGACCACCATTGTAGTTGACGGAAACCATTGTTCCAAAGTCCCTTTATTGCATGTTTACAGTTCTGAGGCTGGTTCTCCATAGTGAGAGGGAAGGGACAAGGGAATGTTGTCCGTGGTCTCAGAATTACCATAGGTGTGAGGGGTCATAAAACCCCCACATCTTCAGACCCCTAGATCTCTCCTCCTCTGTTGGGGTTGAGAGATAATCTGTAGGGTTGTGGTCTCCTGTAACCTGACCTGATCAGGACAGTCATGACAGCAGCGTGGTAAGTGTCCATTTTAATGAAAACCAACTGAACGCTGAATGACAAAACAAAATGAGAATGACCGAGACTGAAACAGTTCTGTATGGTAAAACACAGAAAACAACTACCCACAACCCATAGTGGGAAAACAGGCTACCTAAGTATGATTCTCAATCAGAGACAACGATCGACAGCTGCCTCTGATTGAGAACCATACCAGGCCAAACACAGAAATACAAACATAGAAAAACAACATAGAATGCCCACCCCAACTCACGCCCTGACCAAACCAAAATAAAGACATAAAAAAGGAACTAAGGTCAGAACGTGACACCCGCTAATTATCGAAATCCAGAAAAGAGCCGTTAAATTCTACAACCACCTAAAAGGAAGCGATTTCCAAACCTTTCCTTAACAAAGCCATCACCTACAGAGAGATGAACAGGGAGAAGAGTCCCCTAAGCAAGCTGGTCCTGGAGCTCTGTCACAAACACAAACAGAGCCCCAGGACAGAAACACAATTAGACCCAACCAAATCATGAGAAAACAAAAAGATGATTACTTGACACATCGGAAAGAATTAACAACAAAAAACAGTGTGCTATTTCAATGCTAGAATGCTATTTGGCCCTAAACAGAGAGTACACAGTGGCAGAATACCTGACCACTGTGACTGACCCAAACTTAAGGAAAGGTTTGACAATGTACAGACTCAGTGAGCATAGCCTTGCTATTGAGAAAGGCCGCCATAGGCAGACCTGGCTATCAAGAGAAGACAAGCTATGTGCACACTGCCCACAAAATGAGGTGGAAATTGAGTTGCACTTCCTAACCTCCTACCCAATGTATGACCATATTAGTGACACATATTTCCCTCAGATTACACAGATCCATAAAGAATTCGAAAACAACCCAATTTTGATATACTCCCATATCTACTGGGTGAAATACCACAGTGTGCCATCACAGCAGCAAGATTTGTGACCTGTTGCCACAAGAAAAGGGCAACCAGTGAAGAACAAACACCATTGTAAATACAACCCATATTTATGTTTATTTATTTTCCATTTTGTACTTTAACTATTTGCACATCGTTACAACACTGTATATAGACATAATATGACATTTGAAATGTATTTCTGTGAGTGTAATGTTTACTGTAATTTGTATTGTTTATTTCACTTTTGTTTATTATCTATTTCACTTGCTTTGGCAATGTTAACATATGTTTTCCATGCTAATAAACCCCTTGAATTGAATTGAATTGCGAGAGAAGCAGAGAGAGAGAGAAGCAGAGAGAAAGAGAAGCAAAGAGAGAGAGAGAGAGAAGCAGAGAGAGAGAGAGAAGCAGAAAGAGAAAGAAGAGAGAAGAGAAAGAGAAGCAGAGAGAGAGAGAGAAGCCAAGAGAGAGATAAGCAGAAAGAGAGAGAGAAGCAGAGAGAGAGAGATGAAGAGAGAGAGAGAAGCAGAGAGAAAGAGAGAAGCAGAGAGATAGAACATCCTGTTTGGCTCTTGTCTTCTCAATGGGCAGCTTTATTGTTCCGCCGGGTGTGAAAGTGACTGAGAAGAAACGGACACTGGAGATAGTTGTCTACTTGACAGAGAGGAACAATAGGATTCTGTAAAACAGCCAAACCAGGGTCTCCAGGAGCACTATGGCCTTCCTGACCTCACACTCCCTGGTTTGTATGTGTGTGTGTGTGTGTGTGTGTGTGTGTGTGTGTGTGTGTGTGTGTGTGTGTGTGTGTGTGTGTGTGTGTGTGTGTGTGTGTGTGTGTGTGTGTGTGTGTGTGTGTGTGTGTGTGTGTGTGTGTGTGTGTGTGTGTGTGTGTGTGTGTGTGTGTGTGTGTGTGTGTGTGTGTGTGTGTGTCTAGGTCCCAGACACTGCAGTTAGGAGGTGTTTGGCTCCCAGTGACCTTCCTTGACCTTTATTCTCCTGTGTTAACCATCATCTCTTTTCAGTACACTGTGTCATACATAGACGACTTATCTCTTGATTTTTTCTCCTGGGAGCTTTGTCTTACTGTAGCTCAAAGCTGAGAAACAAACAATGTGTTTTGATGTATGCAGTAAAGAATGATGGTGGAAAAGTTTTTGTTCTATCTCAGGTAATCTCTCGTGGACAGGCCGACCAAATTACGAGAGATTTTAGGATATGTGTAACCCTGGCATCCAGACTCCAGCCAGCAGGCAGCAATCGACTGTGTGGTCATTTTGTGCTTTAGCTAACTGTCAAGCAGGAAGTCTTTTGTGAAATTTCCCACTGTTTTGTTTTTCTTATGTGTATATTACACCAGGAAACTCATACCTGGCGTCCTTGACTCATTTTGTTTTAATTTCCCCCCTGTCCTGTCTACAGAAAACCTTTTCTTACTGTTCCCAGATACTCATACCTCATCCTTACTGCTTACATCAGATAGGCCTAGTGAATAGTCCTTTATTTCCCCCCTTCCCCTTTCACCTCCAGGTTAAACTATTTGATTCTCACCATAACATTTTCAATTTCATTACACAAAGAGCACCTCCACCTCCTCTTCACCCCCTGTGTAGACTCGATGTAACATAGTAAATGTAAACACTCAAATTAGTATGATATGTTACATTTAGTATGGTTACATTAGACAGATAGTTACAAACCTTTTACTTGAGTGGGCTAAATCTGGGTCATACAGAGAATTTCTTGGTAGTCTTAAAACAATCTATTTGAAACAAAAGTGTACACCTCACACACATGGTTATGGACTTAGAAAAACCTGTACCATTTCAGATATAGAGTTGAAATCTATTACATTTTGAGTTTGCATCCCAATATTACACTTTATATACATCACAGAAGACTGAAATATAACAAAACCATCTGACATAGAAACACCGAATTCTCTGCAGGTTTTTTGAAATAATGTTTATTAATTATTAAAATAATTTCAGATTTAATTAACAGCAGCATACCATCCTGCATCCCACTGCTGGGTTGCCCATGAAGCTAAGCAGTGTTGTACCTGGATGGGAGACCAGATGCTGCTAGAAGTGGTGTTGGAGGGCCAGTAGGAGGCACGCTTTCCTCTGGTCTAAAGAAATATTGCATGGATTGGGGACATTGCCCTGCGTAAAGTGCAGTCTTTTAGATGTCAAGATAAACAGGTGTTCAGATTATCTGTGGTCACTAAAGAGTAGGCCTGTTAACCTGGTGTCCTGGTTAAATTCCCAATCTGGACAGTACCATCATGGCCACCTAATCATCCCCAGCTTCCAAATGGCTCATTCATCCCCCCTCCTCTCCCCTGTAACCATTCCCCAGTTCGTTGCCATAAATGAGAATGTGTCTCGGTCAATTTACCTGGTAAAATAACAAATTACTAAAAGTGTTATTAAGAATGTTATAGAATTTAGACTGTTAATGCAAGTACAGAGTACCATCATGCATATGCAAATAACGTGAGATAACGCCCACTATGTTTTTATTTTCTCCTTTAAATCGAAAACCCCAGCCCTTTATGCAAATCGCTCATCCCGTCAGCGGAAGCTGGCTGTAAGCTTATTTCCGACAGATATTCCTTTAAAGCTGTGGCTTGACTGCAAGACGTCCCAGAGGATCCAGTCGATGCACCAATACAAAAATACCTTTCGAGGGGACGTAAACATTATATCACAACAATAACGAACGAAGGAAAGAGATACCAATAACTGGGTAAGCATAGTGCATGTTTTAAAAGATGACATTATTATAATTTACCAGCTCAAGTTACTAAGCATCTCAGTTTTCTTGCTGCATCAGAAGGTTTCGCTCGACTAACCGTCAGCTATGTACTTGTGAAAAAGCAACATCGAAATGCCTGCAAGTTCCGTGGTAGGCTATAATAAACACGTTTCCATATGTAGTATTATTACTACACTGTACTAGAATGAACTGACGACCTCAAGTTTGTTGATAACATTGAATACACAGCGGGCTTAATTAATACATTTGAGTGCTCGTGCAACTGTTGACGATGGATGCTCTTGACAGTAACACTAGAGGGTAGGTTGCATAATTAGGCAGTTGCAATTACAAATTGTCATGTTAACCTTTTCATATAATTATTTCAAAAGCACTTGTTCATTATTCCACGAGACCTGTTACTATTTTCTACCGTGGCATCTAGTTCAACTGTACAGGTCCGGTGCGCCTGTGAAACGTAAAGGCAATGTTTTGCATTTGCAAAACTTTTTTTCATACATTAATAATATAATTTGAAATTGAGAGTAATGTTTTGGAATGGAATTAATACAAAGATGCACCAGAAAATTGGTTTGCTGCCCTTTCTTTTGGTTGAAATTATGTTATGCAATTGCAATCATTCAATTTAGCATGCTGCATGTGTCAGGAGGTTGGAAGCAATTTATGAGCAAAGTACATAGCCTTTTTCATAACTGTCAAATCAAACCAGTTAATAATACAGTAATAGCAACCAAGTGTGTTTGTTGACCAGTTTTGTCGAAATACAGTGGTGTGAGTCGATATCATGTGTGCATCATGTGAGTCTCTGTATTTACTGCAGAGTCCAGGTTCACGTCAGGGAAGTGGTGGATATTAAAATCCGATGTAAATCGCTTCTTGATGAGTGAGATGCAAACCAGAAGGGTAGAGAGAGCCCGTGGTATGTTTATCTCCTATGAGGATTACCCAAGTGCCCCAAGGGTGGTGGTGCACCAGGTGCTCTTTGCTTTTCACTTTGCTTTCCTGAAATGTGTGTTCGCTAACCTTGCCACTATGGATAATTTGTCTTTTGCAGGTGCCAAGAAGACAGCTGCTCCTCTTTTCCAAAAGTAGGAGGCGCACAACGTCTTTGGGACAACTGCTGTTGCATGCAGTCATCTGCAGAGGTTACTGTATGAAGCTTTTAAGGCCTTTTTGGTGAGTCTGTCTGGATGTTTTTATAACTCATTCGTTTTTAGATTATTCAGGTTAGATACAAGATGTGTGTGTGTGTGTATCTACATGGTCTACATCTACAAACACCCTTTCAGACACTCCTGAGCGCTAATCTGGTCCGATCTGGTTTCAGCTCGGGACTGCGTGGACGCATGTCATGAAGAGAAACCTTTACATCCCATTAACGGTATTGATCACTAAACACTCCCGCTGGCTCAGCAGTCGGTCTCACAACGCAGCAGAGAGACGGGGAACCACAGACCCTTGTTCTTATTCGTTGCAGACTGTCTGTTGCGTCAACACCCCTGAATAAAGCAAACTATGACACAAGACAGAAAGGTTACATTGGAGCATTAGCATAGGCTACTAAAGTTGAAATGTTCTTCCTTTCATAACCCCAAAGATCACTGGACTGCACTCACATACAACTTGTCCCTCTGGCTCTGTTTCTTATTCCAGCTTAAAACTGCTGATTAAAACTTTCTGGCTGACTGCTCCATGCTGAGGCTTGTGAAATCACCTTAAATGGGTGAAACACAGCTCTTAAAAAAAATTCTACATTTCAGTTTTGGCTATCTTATGTTGTCTTTGGTAGTTTGCTTCAGACAAGGCCTAATTCTTTTGATTTAAGGGTGTGACTATATCATTTCATCAGAATCATACATTGACAGTGAGTTTAGAAAAAGTAGCCCTAGGCCTATATTTGGAATATTTTACTACTTGTTTGATGTGGAGACATCAGATATTACGGGCATATCGTCCAGATGATTACAATATTATAATAATTGTAATTATGACGGTATCATTGTGAATCCCAGCTTTGTCATTAACAAAGAAATTGACCACAGATAACCCCACCCACCTCACTGAGATCCCGACCAAGCTTCCAAGTACAGGACACTGTGTGTCTTGAATTACACAGTCTATTTGTGCGGTGTGGTCTGAGTTCTTCTCAACAGTCTTCTTTTATCCTTGTCGGCTTTCTCTTGAAGTTGTGTGACGTCATTCTAGTCCACTCTAGGCTCAGTAGGCCTTATATGGGATGTTGTTCAACCACAATAGAATATTGGATTAAAGTCAGGCAAAGAAATCATTTTGTTTACTGTTCATGTCAGTGACGGCTGAGAGAGAGCAGATCTGACTCCGGCCAGGCAGCCACATTGTTGGAGCTCGAGCACATTCAATATCTAAATCGATATCAGATAACATGCATGCAGTATGATGCCACTGAGGTTTAATAATAGCCCTGGTTCTAATGCAGAGGGCAGCTACACTATGCTCCTGTTCTGTCCAGTCTGCCATGGCAACTACTTCATTGAGTGTCATGCTTTTTACTGTTTGCAAGTGGTATTGTCACACAGTAGTTATAGACCTTGGTCTGTAATAGTTATTATAAAACGAGGTATATAGTTATTATAGACCATGTTATAGACCAGGGGTATTCAAATCTTACCCATCGATGTCCAGACTACTGCTGGTTTTCTGTTCTACCTGATGAAAATGCATAATTGCACCCACCTGGTCTCCCAGGTCTAAATCACTCCCTGATTAGAGGGAAATAATTTAAAAAAGCAGTGGAACTGGCTTCGAGGTCCAGCAAAAAATTTGAGGTTTATACACCATAGTCAGTTTTGATGAGTTTGACAGATGAACAAGTATTCAAATTCAACATGAGTTGAGGCAAAGCCACAGAGATCAAATCACATTTTATTTGTCACAGGCGCCAAAACATTTTTAAAATTGAGCCTTTATTTAACTAGGCAAGTCGGTTAAGAACAAATTCTTATTTACAAACCCGGACGACACTGGGCCAATTGTGCGCCGCCCTATGGGACTCCCAATCACGGCCGGTTGTGATACAGCCTGGAATCAAACCAGGGTGTCTGTAGTGATGCCTCAAGCACCGAGAAGCAGTGCCTTAAACCGCTGCGCCACTTGGGAGCCCAAGTGTAGACTTTACCGTGAAATGCTTACTTATGAGCCCTTTCCCAACAATTCAGTTAAAAAGTAAGAAAATAGTTACATACTAAAATTAAAATAACGAGGCTATATACAAGGAGTACCAGTACCTAGTCAGTGTACTGGGGTATGAGGTAGTTGGGGTGATTGATTGCGGTAATATGTACATGTACGTTTGGTTAGGTGATTGATTGAAGTACTATGTACATCTAGCTAGGGGGTGAAAAGCAGAAAATCCAGGTAGCCATTTGATTAACTGTTCAGCAGTCTTATGGCTTTGGGGTAGAAGCTGTTCAGGAGCCTCTTGGTCCCAGACTTGGTTCTTTGCCACCGCTTGCCCTTTTGGTAGCAGAGAGAACAGACTGGGACTTGGGTGGCTGGATTCTTTGATAATTTTTAGGGCCTTCCTCTGACACCGCGTGGTATTGAAGTCCTGGATGACAGGGAGCTTAGCCCCAGTGATGTACTGGGCCGTATGCACTAGAGGTCGACCGATTATGATTTTTCAACGCCGGTACCAATACCGATTTATTGGAGGACCAAAAAAAGACGATACCGATTAATCGGCCAATTTTTAAAAAATTTATTTATTTGTAATAATGACAATTACAACAATACTGAATGAACACTTATTTTAACTTAATATAATACATCAATAAAATCAATTTAGCCTCAAATAATGAAACATGTTCAATTAGGTTTAAATAATGCAAAATGTAAGAAATAATGCAAAATGTAAGAAAGCTAGGTTGTAGTTATTATAGGAATTATAGGACTATTTCTCTCTATACCATTTGTATTTCATTAACCTTTGACTATTGGATGTTCTTATAGGCACTTTAGTACTGCCAGTGTAACAGTATAGCTTCCGTCCCTCTCCTCGCTCGAACCAGGAACACATTGACAACAGCCACCCCCGAAGCAGCATTACCCATGCAGAGCAAGGGGAACAACCACTCCAAGTCTCAGAGCGAGTGACGTTTGAAACGCTATTAGCGCGCACCCCGCTAACTAGCTAGCCATTTGACATCGGTTACACCAGCCTAATCTCGGGAGTTGATAGGCTTGAAGTCATAAACAGCGCAATGCTTGAAACACAACGAAGAGCTGCTGGCAAAATGCACAAAATTGCTGTTTGAATGAATGCTTACGAGCCTGCTGCAGCCTACCAACGCTCAGTCAGACTGCTCTATCAAATCATAGACTTAATTATAACATAATAACACACAGAAATACGAGCCTTAGGTCATTAATATGGTCGAATCCGGAAACTATCATCGAAAACAAGACGTTTATTCTTTCAGTGAAATACAGAACGGGTGGCATCCATAAGTCTAAATATTCCTGTTGCATTGCACAACCTTCAATGTTATGTCATAATTACGTAAAATTTTGGCAAATTAGGCGGCCCAAACTGTTGCATATACACTGACTCTGCGTGCAATGAATGCAAGAGAAGTGACACAATTTCACCTGGTTAATATTGCCTGCTAACCTGGATTTCTTTTGGCTAAATATGCAGGTTTAAAAATATATACGTCTGTGTATTGATTTTAAGAAAGGCATTGATGTTTATGGTTAGGTACACATTGGAGCAACGATACGCACCGCATCGATTATATGCAACGCAGGACACACTAGATAACTACACATGGTTGATGATATTACTAGTTTAACTAGTGATTATGATTGATTGATTGTTTTTTATAAGATAAGTTTAATGCTAGCTAGCAACTTACCTTGGCTTCAACTGCATTCGCGTAACAGGCAGGCTCCTCGTGGAGTGCAATGTAATCAGGTGGTTAGAGTATTGGACTAGTTAACTGTAAGGTTGCAAGATTGAATCCCCCGAGCTGACAAGGTAAAAATCTGTCGTTCTGCCCCTGAACGAGGCAGTTAACCCACCGTTCCTAGGCCGTCATTGAAAATAAGAATGTGTTCTTAACTGACTTGCCTAGTTAAATAAAGATGAAATAAAGGTGTAAAAAAATACAGATTTGATTGAAATCGGCCCTAATTTATCGGCCATTCCGATTAATTGGTCGACCGATTAACCCGGATGCCGAGCAGTTGCCATACCAAGCCTTGATTCAGTACGTCTACATGATCTCTATGGTGCAGCTGTAGAACTTTTTGAGGATCTGAGGGCCCATGCCAAATATTTTCAGCCTCCTGAGGGGGAAGAGGCGTTGCTGTGCCCTCTTCACAATTGTATTGGTGTGTTTTGTTTCTTCCACATTGCGTGATAAATGACATTGCTCTCTCCTTTCCTCTGCATATGACCAGTTAACAGTCGTCTCTACAGAGCAGAGGCTCTGCCTGATCCCTGGGCTGCCTTCCTGGCTGGGTGCTCCTCTAATGATATTTAAAGGACCTCTCAATAATGCACAACGCCTGCTAATAATAGACTCGGTCACAGTGAAGGAGCCCTTTCAGGATGAGCCTCAGTTTCACTATCTTTTCTCTCTCTCTTTCTCTCTCTCTCGATGTGCTTGCTCCCCCCCCCCCCTCTCTCTCTCGATGTGCTCACTTTTCCCTCTCTCCACCCCTTCACACTGCCTGCTCATAAGATGGCCAAAGCTGTAGTTATGTTACTGCATCACAACACAAACTCAGCCAGTCCAGCTCCTTCTATGGAGCCTGCCCTGCAGCAGGAGGATTCTGCCTCAACTGAGTGTGAAAGTCTGAGAAGAGAGAGTGCATTTCGCGTTGTTCCTATCTGAGCTCAACTTTGATTCATGTTCTCTGGTACTCAGGGCTGTGATGTTTTTCAGCTATTTCACTCATGTTTGAGCTGCCCGTCTACCTGTACCACAGGAGGCTGCTGAGGGGAGGACGGCTCATAATAATGTTTGGAATGAACTGTGTTTGAAACCATTTCATTCCAGCCATTACTGTGAGCCTGTCCTCCCCAAGTATGATGCCACCTGTGCTGTGTACTACAGAACTGTACAATAGGTATAGGTCCTCTCTTCACACTGAGTAGCTAGGGAGGGCCCTCCAAACAAGAAACTATATACAGGGCGCAGTTGGTTTTCTTTGTTGTGTCTGGTGATACCTGAGTATTGTTGATGATAAACCATTCAGATACTGGCAGCTTTTCTTCTCTCATGCCCCTTTTGTAATGAGAGAAGTGGGAGGTTTTGCCCCCTTCTCTCCTGTATCCCCTCCTTTCCATAAACAGTTTCTCCAACCCAGGTAGCTCTCTCAGAAGCTTGGGTGACAGGACTTGGCAGTAGTAGAACAACATTAAGGTAGCAGCCAGCTAGGGACTGAGGACGGACTTCTCCTCTCAGACAACACACATGCACTGTGGCTGGTTTGGTTGGCAGAAAGGCTCCCTTGTAGTGTTTGGAAATGACTGGGCCAGATCTGTTTGGATGCGGTTGAGATGAGACGTGCCGTCACCATCTTTCCACACAGGTGGGTCACTGTTCATTTAGTGATGAATGGATGATTTTCAAGATACTGGTTTTGCTTTGTAATTCAGTTGAATGTGCAATTGTTAGTGAGATAGGATAACCATAATTATTTTTGTGTTGAGCATTGTCAACTGTCCATGGTTTAGAGGAATAGATAGGATGTGAAGATGACAGTTTTCACACAGACATCTGAGCATGGAGATATAATCTATTACTATGCACCTGAGTGTGATGTCTGCCAGGTTTGACATGGATCTGTCACGGAACATTGTCACAGAACATTGTCACGGGGAGCACCAGGGCAGCATACTCTGAGGACTGATTTTAAGAAATTAAATATGGATTTTACTAATCTCCTTCCCGTCTTAACACTCACAGCTTTGCCAGCTGTCTTCTGCTATGTCAACTGAGGATGGAAGTCAACATTTGTGTTTATTTAGTGACCCGTGGGCTTGGTTTTCTAATAACCTGACCTCGGTTGCATTTCTCTTCTGGTCTTAAGATTTACTGTAACTCAGTTGGTAGAGCATTAGATTAACTGTAACTCAGTTGGTAGAGCATTAGATTAACTGTAACTCAGTTGGTAGATCATTAGATTTACTAACTCAGTTGGTCGAGCATGTATTGTATACTGTTTCTTTGTGGTGTGGTTTTCCTATAAGCCCATGGGCTTCCAACCACACCTGCACACCGTTTTTGGTTTTTCTCTCTATTGTTGCCTATCACTTATTTTTAAATAATAAAATAAATGCCAGGATAGTGGGTTCAATTCCCAGGACCACCCATATGACTTTAGGTCGCTTTATATAGGAGTGTCTAATAATTGCCATGTACATGTATATTATATAAGGGGGATACCTAGTCAGTTGTCCAACTGAATGGATTCAACTGAAATGTGTCTTCCGCATTTAACCCAACCCCTCTGAATCAGAGAGGTACGGGGGGCTGCCTTAATCGACATCCACGTCTTCGGCGCCCGGGGAACAGTGGGTTAACTGCCTTGCTCAGGGGCAGAATGACAGATTTTTACCTTGTCAGCTCGGGGATTCAATCCAGCAACCTTCCGGTTACTGACCCAACGCTCTAACCACTAGGCTACCTGTCGCCATATATATTAGCTGCATGATATTTTTTACATATTCTTGTTCAGTGGGAGTTTATAAGAACCAGTTTATCAAAAAATATATGATATTGGTTTAAATATGCTGTTATTTCAACCTCAGACAAATAGTCACAATCTATTAATCTAACTTCAAGAGCTCTGTATCTATCTTGTTTCCTGGTTGCACCTACTGTACTACAGTGTACCTTGTCTGTTTTTCAGCCATTATGTAACACTCTGGACTTCAACAGGCTATAATGGGAGATGTGTTGTCCTGTGTAGAGCATGTCTGGACAACTGGGATTAAATAGCGCATAGGGAAAAAGGGTTATCTGTAGCTGAAGTTCCTGGAGTTGTTGTCACCACCAGGCTCTGGGAAAACCAGTTAAGGTACCTTTCACCATACCAAATAGCCAGGATGAGATGGGAAGTTGCATTGAATGGTGCATGCAGTAACACCATTATAGTGTTAATCTTTATAGTCTTACTCTACGCTGAGAATATAAAACATTAAGAACACCTGCTCTTTCCATGACATAGACTAACCAGGTGAATCCAGGTGAAAGCTATGATCCCTTATTGATGTCACCTGGTAAATACACTTCAATCAGTGTAGATGAGTGGGAGGAGACAGGTTAAAGAAGGATCTTTAAGCCTTGAGACATGGATTGTCTGTGTGCCATTCAGATGGTGAATGGGCAAGACAAAATATTTAAGTGCCTTTCAACGGGATATGGTAGTAGGTGCCAGGCGCACTGGTTTGTGCCAAGAACTGCAACGCTGCTGGGTTTTTCACACTCAACAGTTTCCCGTGTGTATCAAGAATGGTCCATCACCCAAAGGACATCCAGTCAACTTGACACAACTGTGGGAAGCATTGGAGTCAACATGAGCCATCATCCCTGTGGAATGCTTTCAACACGTTGTAGAGTACACCCCCAACAAATTGAGGCTGTTCTGAGGGAAAAAGGGGGGTGTACAACTCCATATTAGGAAGGTGTTCCTGATGTTTGGTATACTTTTATATACTGTGTATATAAAATGTTGATTTGAAGAATCTATAGTCCCACTATGTCAATTACATGTTGATTTTGAAGGCAGGCTATGTGAGACTCCTGCCGGGCCGTTGCATTTGATGTTGTAGGTAATAACACACAGAAATACGAGCCTTAAGTCATTAATATGGTCGAATCCGGAAACAATTACAACAATACTGAATGAATCATCAATAAAATCAATTTAGCCTCAAATAAATAATACCAAATAAATTGGTTTAAATAATGCAAAAACAAAGTGTTGGAGAAGAAAGTAATATGTGCCTTGTAAGAAAGCTAACGTTTAAGTTCCTTGCTCAGAACATGAGAACATATGAAAGCTGGTGGTTCCTTTTAACATGAGTCTTTAATATTCCCAGGTAAGAAGTTTTAGGTTGTAGTTATTATAGGAATTATAGGACTATTTATGTCTATACGATTTGTATTTCATATACCTTTGACTATTGGATGTTCTTATAGGCACTTTAGTATTGCCAGTGTAACAGTATAGCTTCCATCCCTCTCCTCGCCGCTACCTGGGCTTGAACCAGGAACACACCATGCAGAGCAAGGGGAACAACTACTCCAAGTCTCAGAGCGAGTGACGTTTGAAATGCTATTAGCGCGCACCCCGCTAACTAGCTAGCCATTTCACATCGGTTACACCAGCCTAATCTCGGGAGTTGATAGGCTTGAAGTCATAAACAGCACAATGCTTGAAGCATTGCTTAGAGCTGCTGGCAAAACGCACGAAAGTGCTGTTTGAATGAATGCTTACGAGCCTGCTGGTGCCTACCATCGCTCAGTCAGACTGCTCTATCAAATCATAGACTTAATTATAACATAATAACACACAGAAATACGAGCCTTAGGTCATTAATATGGTCGAATCTGGAAACTATCATCTCGAAAACAAGACGTTTATTCTTTCAGTGAAATACAGAACCGTTTCGTATTTTATCTAACGGGTGGCATCCATAAGTCTAAATATTCCTGTTACATTGCACAACCTTCAATGTTATGTCATAATTACGTAAAATTCTGGCAAATTAGTTCGCAATGAGCCAGGCTGCCAAACTGTTGCATATACCCTGACTCGGCGTGCAATGAATGCAAGAGAAGTGACACAATTTCACCTGGTTAATATTGCCTGCTAACCTGGATTTCTTTTGGCTAAATATGCAGGTTTAAAAATATATACGTCTGTGTATTGATTTTAAGAAAGGCATTGATGTTTATGGTTAGGTACGCGTTGGAGCAACGACAGTCCTTTTTCGCGAATGCGCACCGCATCGATTATATGCAACGCAGGACACACTATATAACTACACATGGTTGATGATATTACTAGTTTAACTAGTGATTATGATTGATTGTTTTTTATAAGATAAGTTTAATGCTAGCTAGCAACTTACCTTGGCTTCTTACTGCATTCGCGTAACAGGTAGTCTCCTCGTGAGGCAGGTGGTTAGAGCGTTGGACTAGTTAACCGTAAGGTTGCAAGATTGAATCCCTGAGCTGACAAGGTAAAAATCTGTCGTTCTGCCCCTGAACGAGGCAGTTAACCCACTGTTCCTAGGCCGTCATTGAAAATAAGAATGTGTTCTTAACTGGCTTGCCTAGTTAGATAAAGGTGTAAAAAATAAAAAATAAAAATAAAAAATCGGCGTCCAAAATTACCTATTTCTGATTGTTATGAAAACTTGAAATCGGCCCTAATTAATCGGCCATTCCGATTAATCGGTCGACCTCTAGTAGGTAGCTAGTAGCTGATTCTACACACAGGCTGCTGTTGATTCCCACGTCTGTGTATGCGTAACCTAACGTAGCAGGAGTCAAATAAACGCCTGAAACTAGATCCCCTACATACTGGTCTTGACGAGAAGAAACAAAACTGTCGGGAGGTTCTCTTCTGCACTGTTTAATGGAGGAGGAGTTAATATGGAGTAGGGATGCACCGATATTACATTTGTCTGATTCCGATATTTTCCTTGCCCAAAAAAAAACGATACCGATATTTGACATTTTAGCAGCCTTTTAAGCATTCTAGTACAGTTAAATAGTTGAAACAAAGTGTCATTTGTTCAGTTAGGAACAGATTGTTTAAAAACTTGTAAATTAGAAAAATTACACATCCATGAATGTATTTAATCGCACAACAGACACATATTTTATCTGCCCCGTATTACAAAGATGGTGAAGTTGCTGGTGGCTCTTCTTACTATCCAGTCTTGACTCTGTGGAGAAACTTCAAAAATAAAATATTGGTTGAAACTAAAATGCAGTTAATCATTTTAGCTTTAACTGTTTGAAAAAAGTACTGTCTCTAGGCTGTCAACCTGCTATAAATGACACAACTTAAACTTTTCAAATGTGCTCAACTGACTTGACGAGTAAAATGAGAGAAATTTACAACACATCTCATCTTTCATTTAGAAAATAAAAAAATAAAAAACTGCTTTGTTTTAAATGAAATTAAAATCTTGACCTATTATACCAGCCATTGATGAACAACAGAAAAGCCACTGGGCTTAGTCAATTTTTTCCAGTGCCATTAGATGGCTGGGTTACAATATGACTGCCCATTTACAATTTTAACATTTGGGGGAGGTTTTTCTTCACAAAGAGGACCTGCTTGACTTAGTCACGAGAGTCTGTTTCTTTATTCGTCTACAATGTGTGAAGCTGCACTGAAAAAGCGCTCACTGTCCACACTAGTACAGGGAGAACCAATATACTTGCGCGCAGCTTTAGCTAGGATGGGGAAATGGTGTTTGTTACTTCTCCAGTATCTACGTGCATCTTCATTCCTGGGAATAGTAGGTTATTTGCAAATAAGGGTTGTGGGGGGGGTTAGTACATTTTGCATTATTCTTGCATTCCAAATGATCATTAGGCATAGATCAACATTGACAAATGTTGGCCGATGTAGTAACAGAAAATTAAAAATACAACGCTTCTCTCTCTGACACACACACACACTGACCAAAAAGTTATTTTGTTGGCATTTATGTATGGCCCCATTACCAGTAAAACATAATCAAAACCTATTTCTTTCATTTACTTGCTGTGCTGTTTCGTTGTTCAGTCGTTTCATTCTCAACCAGGATTTCATCATGCATGTCAAGCAGTGAATTTTCAGCCCTGTCTGTCCGTGGCCTCTTCTGTCGTCGGTCTTCTTCTTCGGTGTGCACGGTCACTGTCTGTTTCCATCTTGTCCAGCTGTGTGTAACATTTCACGTAAACCCTGTTTCTTGTCTGCATCGAAGTAGCGGTCCTTGTACCTAGCGTCTGCAGCAGACATGATACCCTCTGTCATGGCACTGAAACGCCTGCTCAACAAAACTGCCGACAGACCGTGGGGTTAACTTGCAAAAGTACTTTACTAGACACTGTGAACAAGCGATTCGGTGGAATTTGCAAGTTTTAACCCCACTGTCTGTGTCTGCAGTTTTGTTGAGCAGGCTTTTCAGTGCCATGACAGAGGGTATCACGTCTGCTGCAGACGCAGTTGAAGAGCTTATTTCTTGAGTCAGTTGTTCGAATGGCACTAGGAGTGTGCTCATGTTTTCAATGAGAGTCCACTGGTTTGTACTGATTGTTGCAGGTAACTCCTAGTCGGCTACGTACATGCCAAGCACTCGTTTTTGTTCCAGCAGGCTCTCCATGTAAAGTACTGTTCCATCTGGTGGAAACGTCTTGCTTAAGCTTTTTCGTTTTCACTCCAAGCTGTTCCTGTATTGCTTGCAGGTGGCTGTATGCTAGCCTGTAAGCAATACAGATCATTTATTCGTTCGACATGGTGGTATCTTTTTGTGTCTGTAAAATTATTTGTGGGAAATGGAGGTGGAAACGCCCTTATGCGCAAATATTTATGTAATAAACAACATCAGAGTAAATTTGGAGTCACGCGATGATATAGTATGTGGTCCTCCCACTACGACTCGGAAACCATGAAGTTTTAGGCTACAGATGAAATAAGTTATGATGAACTTTGCAGGGTGGTGAAAGTGCACGGTGATGAGCTTGATGCTCCTTTCCAATAAATATCGAGTGTCTTATTCTGGTGATGATGATCGATGCTTGACTGCCTGACCAATAAAAAAAATATTCTCGCTCTTATCCATAATAATCTCATCATGTAGATTAGACCAGGGGTTCCCAAACGTTTTCACTCAGGGCCCCCCTTCCAGCATTGGGGAACATCCCACACCCCCTTTGTACGAGTGCACACACGCCACGTCTATTTCTATGGTCACAAGCACTGTTCATGACACAAACTGTTCACACCCCTCTTGTTTCATGTTATCCAGAGCGTTGGTATCTGTCCTGCTGGCAACAATTTGTCACACTTTTTAATTATTTTTGCTAACGTTTACTGACTGGCCATATTCAACGGGTGCTTTGAAATCTGAGTAGATACATAATTAACAATGTCAATTTGAAATGCACAACTATACCACTTAGCTAAGAAGGATGTGAATAATCAAGTCAATAAATGTTGGGTAGTTAGAAGATAGTTAATATACTGCCTGGCAAGTTCAATGTATAGGTAACTAGCTAACGTACCAGTAAAGTACATACTGCTGTAAAGCTATGTGGTTCGTAAGGATAGTGTAGCTAACAAATTGTCAGCCAACATAACGTGTAACGTTACTTATTTGAAAAGTTATTACTTTAATACTTTTCTCAGCATTTTCTTAACATTTGTCATAGTTAGTTAAAGCAATTAATTTGTATCCGCTCTCGTCGGACTTCGGCTGCATATTTTCTTCAAATCTGAAAAGTTATGAAGCCACGCCCATTTTATGAAGAATTGCATTATGGGCCATAAAAGGACGGAAATAGTGTCCACTGCATGTATACTTTGTATTTTGGCGAATTTAGTACGACATCTGGGAACTTTTGGCATACTAACTATATCCATACTATGACTAATAAACATACTCAATTCACATCACAAATAGTATGGTTATGAGTATTCGAACACAGCTTAAATAAAAAATGGGCTAGTTGATCTGGATATTTCTTAAAAGTTATAAATAGCTTTCTAAGGTCTGCAATGACTAACATGACAAGAGGAACTGATGCACCACCCAATGTTGAAGTTGCACCTTGTGCATTCTATTACAACTTTCGAGCGTAAGTTCAAAGCCGGACTGCCGCCCCACAGTTTGGGAACCACTGGACTAGACAACCCGCACAGCCTACCCACACTGTATCTGCGAACTGTTAGCTAGAGCGCAGGTGCCAAGGCCAGAGTAGGCACATTTAGCTATTTAACGCAACAGTTTTTGTGACAAAACTATCGGTAGAGTTGCAAATGCGATGGAAACACATTGAACTTTACATTTTTATTTGGTTCTTGAAAGCTTAAGTGGAAAGTTACATTTTGTGTGCACTACTTCATTACGCACTGATTTTTATCCGGAACAAGTCCATTTGGTGGAAACATACCACGGGTGGGAAAATGCACATATTTCTAGAATATTCGCATAAATTCTGTCACCAATTGGATGGAAACCTAGCTACAGGCTCTTTCCATTTCCCCTCAACTGAAAACATCTGGTTATTGGGGACTCGGCAGATGCTAGTGTGTGTGCATGCATGTGTGTCAGTTAGGTCAAGCCAATGCTGAGCTGGAGGTTTTGGTTTGACCTTTATCAGAAGTGCAGGTGTGTATCAGTAGCTATCAGAGCAGACCATGGGGTGCTGTTCATGCACACTAGCCAGAATATTCTGTCCTCGTTAGGCTTAGGCCCCGCCTAACTCGTGGTGTTTTTTTTGGGACGTGGTTGTTATGTTGTCATGGAAAGACTGCTGCATCACCTTGAATGAGCCTGGCACGCCTGCTTGTTTTTACATTTCAGTGCAATTGATCACTGCATGTATGTGTAACGTGAAGGTCAGGGCTGTTTCCTAACCAAAATACTGTGGTGTTGGAGGTTTGCCGTTGGATTGTTTTGAGTTAATTGTTGCGGTGGTGTGAATCTACTGTGGTCTTAATCAAGATAACTGACATTGCACCACTGAGAGGGATCTATGAAATGTATTTTCTTGGATGTTTTCCTGCTTGTTATTTCTGTGGTCTTTGAATATCCCTCTCATTTTGCTTCAGGGCCTTTCCTTCAGCTGTGGTTGATCACACTTAGGTACACACCCCTAAGTGTATCAAATACCCTGACCAGGCCTAAATTCCCCTTTTTCCTTCAATTGATTTGTGCATTACAAGATGTAGGCTGACATTGCAAGACTAGTGTTTATGACTTGGTTTCCTTCAAGGGGAAACTGAGAATAAGGCTAGAGGATGATTTGTGAACCATTTTGATGAGGGACTCAACGACCTGCCCTGACCAACACCCCAGGGAGGCATTCAGCAATGCAGTATCATCCACTGAAAGAATGTTGTCTTCTCTCAAAGTAAGACTCGGAAATACTTGGTAACACTACCTATTTTCCAAAGACGAAAGGCCTTCTAGGAAAGGCCACTATATGACCCTCATGATTGTATAGGCCTAGCTAGCTGTGCTTAGTGAGGTGCTGACAAGCTAGAAGAAGGGCGGGCAGGCAGAGGAGGCCCACATGGAATTAGGGTGGCCAGTGTCCGTCTGCTAAATATAAAGCCAGGGATGATAGCCTTATAATAGTTGTCCTGTAAGCTGCCTCGTACCTTGCCACAACAACAGAGAATAGGTAATTGACATGGCAGTCAGGCTCCATGCCGTCTCAGCCATGTTGTTGGCTACATAGGCCTACAACATAGAGTGGAACAGTATGGTTAGTATCCAAGATAGGTCATAGGTCCACTCTAACCCTTACAGCTGATGACTTTGCATAGCATGACCTCACACATTTGACATTGAACAGCCAAAATGCCCTGGACATGTGTTGTTTACATGCTGTAACCATAGTTTTGTAAGTTTTGACATTTCATCCTGTCACCACCTCCCTATCTAGAAAAGCATGCTCTGTTATGCAAGTTACTCAAAATATGCCACTCAAAGCAGAGCATGTTGTCTTTACCAAAAAAATGTGGAGAAAGACAGCAAGTCCCAAGAATGGACCTCTGACAAATATCATAGTTGCAGTCCATTATTGGGTGTTGCTGACTTCTGCCCTCTTTTTGAAGACTTCTAGTAGCCTGTCCATTTACTCAGACAAGCACTCCATTCTCACAGTGCTCTTTGGTAGCACCGGCATACCTGCATAAATTACCAACACTTGACTTGGGAATGTGCTTCATTTTTTTTTGTCTTACAAATGAACTGGCCTCCCTTGTTTACAGCTTAAAATGTCTGGATCGTTGACGCAGCAGTTTCTTCCACTGCTTTCTGTAAGGTAATTCCACCATTATACATCACAAGGCAGGGTTGTTGCTGCGGTTAGACCTCAAGCTGGTAAACCTGCTGATGTGGTGATCTACATAGCACATTGTGGCTGTGTGTGCGTGCAGAGTCTCTGCACATGCGTGTGTTTATGGCCATATATGTGGGAGAGAGAAAGTGTGTTCAGGTGAGTGTGTGTGTGAGGGGGATTTGTCATACTCCCTGTTCACCAACGCCTTCTGTCCCGGCCTCACACACTCTCCCTCTGCTACAGCAGTGCTATACACACACACAATCATCATCCCTGACACTTTGTTTAAAGTCCTACTGTATTATCAGGCTGCAGTGGGGCAGTGAGTCTCAACAAATCCATACATTTTTCTTCTGATCTGCCACTTCTCTAAGCAGGGCGGGATCTGATCTGTCTGAGCTCGAAATGAAATGGATACTGTTATGAATGATGGAATACTGTACACACAGCTACACACTGCCCTGGGATTCTCCCTTCTCAGAGCTTTGAGATACCTAGCAGTCGAGGGAATGGGACTAGGAAATAATTTAATTATTTTTAAAAGTAATATACAGTGCAATCGGAAAGTATTCAGACCCCTTGACTTTACAGCCTTATTCTAAAATGGATTAAATACATTTTTTACCTCAAATCTACACACAATACACCTTAATGACAAAGCAAAAACAGGTAGATGTTTGCTAATTTATTCAGACCCTTTTATACAGTACTTTTGCAGCACCTTTGCTAGCGATTACAGCCTCGAGTCTTCTTGGGTATGACGCTACAAGCTTGGTTCTTCCATTCTTCTCTGCAGATCCTCTCAAGCACTGTCAGGTTGGAATGGATAATGTTGCTGCATAGCTATTTTCAGATTTCTCCAGACATGTTCAATTCCGTGCTCTTGCTGGGCCACTCAAGGACATTCAAAGACTTGTCCCGAAGCCACTCTTGCGTTGTCTTGGATGTGTGCTTTGGGTCGTTGTCTTGTTAGAAGGTTCACCTTCTTCGTCCCAGTCTGAGGTCTCAGTTTCATCAGACCAGAGAATCTTGTTTCCTTTAGGTGCCTTTTGGGAAAACTATAAAGGCCCGATTGGTGGAGTGCTGCAGAGAAGGTTGTCCTTCTGGAAGGTTCCCCCACCTCCACAGAGGAACTCTGGAGCTCTGTCAGAGTGACCATCGGGTTCTTGGTCACCTCCCTGACCAAGGCCCTTCTCCCCCGATTGCTCAGTTTAGTCTGGCGGCCAGCTCTAGGATGAGTCTTGGTGGTTCCAAACTTCTTCCATTTTGAGAGTGATGGAGACCACTGTGTTCTTGGGGACCTCCAATGCTGCAGACATTTTTTGGTATACTTCCCCAGATCTGTACCTCGACACAAACCTGTCTTGGAGCTCTAAGGAAAATTCCTTTGACCTCATGGCTTGGTTTTTGCTCAGACAAGCACTGTCAACTGTGGGACCTTATATAGACAGGTGTTTTTGCCTTTACAAATCATGTCCAATAAATGTAATTTTCCACAGGTGGACTTGTAGAAACATACTCAATGATGATCAATGAAAACAGGATGAATACTTATGTAAATAAGTATACATTTACAAACATTTCTAAACTTTTTTGGGGGGTAGATTGATGAGGGAAAAAAAGATTTAATCAATTTTAGAACAAGGCTGTAACGTAAGAAAATGTAGAAAAAGATCTGAATACTTTCCAAAAGAACTGTATATGATCAGGACTTGTATCTGTGACCTAGAGATGTGGTATGCGGTGCAGTGAGTTGTAACTGAACCTGTGACCAGAACGTTACAGCAGGTCAACCCCCTAAGCCAACCATCTAACCTTGGTAGCTCGACAAACACAATTTAAATGGACGGTCAGTGAGTCATCCAGTCTACAAAATGGCCGCCATGCAACAATAGGTCAGATGGGTCATGGCTTGGAGCAGGATCGCTGGCTCATCAGACTCCATGATGGGTGAAGCGATCAATAGGTAGGCAGACTGCACTAATCAAAGACCTCATGATGGATGAATGGATCAATATGTAGGCAGACTGTATTAATCAATGCCATTGGCGTGTATGTGAGTTCAAAGACAACGATTCAAATACAAACCGCCAATCCTGAGTCAGGTGTAATTCAGTGTCCATTGATGGCCCATTGTGACATGGCTACGCGGCTCTGAGACCACCCTCCGTGGGGGACGCACAGCCCTACTGCGCACCTCCCCAAGATTCCCAACCAGCACAGCTCCGCCTTAGCATCTTCTATTCATTTGAATGGGGTGGTGGTTGGAAAAATAGCTTGAGCCGCGCTGAGAATTCCAGAAGTTCTTAAAGCCAATGGTCCAATATTCTAAAACACTACTGTGCGGACATGTAGACCTAAATTTTTGGGGACTTTTATGAGTGCTTAAGGCAGTGGTCACCAACCGATCGGTCCATCTCCAAGGCTTTCCTAGTCTTTGCTTCATGCAGTTTGCGGTATGTGCACTTCATTCAGTTGTCCTGCGCACCGTGTATTCAAAGTTAAAAAAATTTTTTTAACTATTCTTTGCGTCTGAAAATACTAACTCTGCCTACCCGGCAGGCCCAGAGAGAAAATCAAGTTCACCTATAGGCCTACCGCTGGCTAATCCGATAGCTCAGATCACTGTGTATGCAGCTTCCACAATGAAGATGATATTCGACTGTGATATTTCACAACTTTTTTAAAAACCATGACTAGAGAGACTACAGAAAATAGCAGATTTTTTATGAGTTCATGTTTAAGATTTTATTCAGCACTGGCAACACTTTCTTCAACTGTTTTATAATCCTTAAAATGCCCTCTCCCAAACCACTCGCACTACGAAGTGAATTGGTAGGTTTGCATTGTTATTACGGCTTGTCTTTCTAATATCGAGGATTATTTCACGTTCTGGTCATACGACTAACAACATGAATTGGTGCATGAGTCAGAACTAATGAAGTGCGGCTTGTGTTTTGCCATCAGCTTGAAGACAGTGTCCCCTTTTTGGTCAGTCTGCAGAGGGAGGAAGAGCTGAGGGACTGTGAGAGGCAATCTCTCTCTCGCTCTCCCTCCCTCCATCTGCTGGGACTGACCATCAGATGCAGTCACCATCAGCCCAGTAAAAAAAAAAAGCTAATAATTTAAATCTGACTCACAAGTAATACTATGTATTACCAGTGTGATCATATAATTCGCATTTTTAAATATCATTTTAAAAATGGTCTGAGAAGAACAACCATTGGTGGGGCAATTCAAGAATACCCAATATGCAGTGATCATGTATTGAGATGAATGTGTTATTCTAATATCTTTTTAAGAAAAAAAGTGATCTCAGCTCAGAAAAGGTTGGTGACCACTGGCTTAAGGCGTCACCAGTGCACACAGCCCAGCTCTCCCAGGGTGTTGTCGGTGGCGGTTGTTTATGTGCCTGCCTGGTTGGCACAAATTTAAACCTGATAGCCTGTCGCCCTCACTCAGTCAGCTGGCCTCCCAACACCACCAATGTAATCCATATCTGGGCCTCTATTTTGGTTAGCCAAGCAGTACACAGTGTATACACATTCACGTATACACACACTCACATATAGCCTACGTACTTACAATCACAAACAACATCCAGAGAGGGTGGAGTTGAGGTTAGGTCAGGTAGCTCAACAGTTGGAAGTTTACATACACTTAGGTTGGTCATTAAAACTCATTTTTCAACCACTCCACAATTTTCTTGTTAACAAACTATAGTTTTGGCAAATCGGTTAGGACATCTACTTTCTGCATGACACAAGTAATTTTCCAACAATCGTTTACAAACAGATTATTTCACTTATAATTCACTGTATCACAATTCCAGTGGGTCTGTGCCTTTTAAACAGCTTGGAAAATTCCAGAAAATGATGTCATGGCTTTAGAAGCTTCTGATAGGCTAATTAACATAATTTGAGTCAATTGGAGGTGTACCTGTGGATGTATTTCAAGGCCTACCTTTAAACTCAGTGCCTCTTTGCTTGACATCATGTGAAAATCAAAAGAAATCAGCCAAGAACTCTTGTAGACCTCCACAAGTCTGGTTCGTCTGTAACGGCAGCCTTCCTCTTCGTCTGAAGAGGAGGTGTAGCAGGGATCGGACCAAGACGCAGCGTAGTTAGTGTTCAACATGTTAAATAAAAGACGATAACGTGAACACTACACAAATACAAAATAATAAATGTGGCAAAACCGAAACAGTCCTATCTGGTGCAATGAACACAAAGACAGAAGAACATTTTACCATATTAATGACCTAAGGCTCGTATTTCTGTGTTATTATGTTATAATTAAGTCTATGATTTGATAGAGCAGTCTAACTGAGCGGTGGTAGGCAGTAGCAGGTTCGTAAGCATTCATTCAAACAGCACTTTCGTGCGTTTGCCAGCAGCTGTTTATGACTTCAAGCCTATCAACTCCCGAGATTAGGCTGGTGTAACCAATGTGAAATGGCTAGCTAGATAGCGGGGTGCGCGCTAATAGCGTTTCAAACGTCACTCGCTCTGAGACTTGGACTAGTTGTTCCCCTTGCTCTGCAAGGGCCGCGTCTTTTGTGGAGCGATGGGTAACTATGCTTCGAGGGTGGCTGTTGTCGATGTGTTCCTGGTTCGAGCCCAGGCAGGGGCGAGGACAGGGACGGAAGCTATGCTGTTACACTGGCAATACAATAGTGCCTATAAGAACATCCAATAGTCAAAGGTATATGAAATACAAATGGTATAGAGAGAAATATTCCTATAATAACCTCAACCTAAAACTTCTTACCTGGGAATATTGAAGATTCATGTTAAAAGGAACCACCAGCTTTCATATGTTCTGAGCAAGGAACTTAAACTTTAGCTTTTTTACATGCCACGTATTGCACTTTTACTTTCTTCTCCAACACTTTGTTTTTGCATTATTTAAACCAAATTTAACATGTTTCATTAATTATTTGATGCTAAATTGATTTGATTGATGTATTATATTAAGTTAAAATAAAAGTGTTCATTCAGTATTGTTGTAATTGTCATTATTACAAATAATATTACAGCTTTTTTTGGTCCTCCAATAATCGGTATCGGCATTGAAAAATCATAATCGGTCGACCTCTAATGTAAACTTCTGACCCACTGGGAATGTGATGAAAGAAATAAAAGCTGAAATAAATCATTCTCTCTACTATTATTCTGACATTTCACATTCTTAAAATAAAGTGGTGATCCTAGCTGACCTAAGACAGGGAATCTTTACTAGAATTAAATGTCAGGAATTGTGAAAAACTGAGTTTAAATGTAGTTGACTAAGGTGTATGTCATCTTCTGTCTTCAACTGTATATAGTGTCGGATCTGTTCTAAAGACATTATCATCACACTGATCTTATTTCCCTTCCTGAGAGAACATGATGTTACAACTTCTGTTTTGTAGCTGCATGAGAACAACAGTTTATCCTTAGACTTGTTGTTTTGAGTTGGGTAACATAGACGGTTATAGTATTTCAACTTCTATGATTGCTGATGATGGGTGGCCTGACAGTGAAAGCTATCTCTTCCAGTATCCTAAAACTGAAGGTCCCTTCTCCGGACCCATTTTGTCACCCAAGACTGTGAGCTTTACAAAATATCACGTTTGGTCACAATTGGGGCTCTGGCTGTCATGAAATGTTGTCAGCTGGTGATTGTCAAGCAAATAACTGTCGGTCTCACGGTATTTGACTGTTAATTAACATAAGCACATTTAGCATCTCCTGGCTCCCACATGCTGCTGATGCAAACCTTTGGAACATCTACACTACCGTTCAAAAGTTTGGGGTCCTTGTTTTTGAAAGAAAACCATTTTTTTTTTAAACATCAAATTGATCAGAAATACAGCGTAGACATTGTTAATGTTGCAAATGACTATTGTAGCTGGAAACGGCAGATTTTATGGAATATCTACATAGGCGTACAGAGGCCCACTATCAGCAACCATCACTCCTGTGTTCCAATGGCACATTGTGTTAGCCTTTTAAAATGATACACTTGGATTAGCTAATTGATCATTAGAAAACCCTTTTGCAATTCTGTTAGCACAGCTGAAAACTGTTGTCCTGATTTAAAGAAGCAATAAAACTGGCCTTCTTTAGACTAGTTTAGTATCTGGAGCATCAGCATTTGTGTGTTCGATTACAGGCTCAAAATGGTCAGAAACAAAGACCTTCTGAAACTCGTCAGTCTATTCTTGTTCTGAGAAATGAAGGCTATTCCATTCGAGAAATTGCCAAGAAACTGTCACGACTTCCGCCGAAGTCGGCTCCTCTCCTTGTTCGGGCGGCGTTCGGCGGTCGACGTCACTGGTCTTCTAGCCATCGCCGCTCCACTTGTCATTGTTCCATTTGTTTTGTCTTGTTTCCCCGCACACCTGGTTTACATTCCCTAATCACACTACATATATATTCCCTCTGTTTCCCCCATGTCTTTGTG
Source organism: Salvelinus alpinus (assembly GCF_045679555.1). NCBI lineage: Eukaryota > Metazoa > Chordata > Actinopteri > Salmoniformes > Salmonidae > Salvelinus > Salvelinus alpinus. Next base: position 24,222,793 of record NC_092114.1, read on the forward strand.
TGGAATTGTTTTGTTACATGTTACGTGCCAGGCTGGTTTTTCCCCGGGTACCGTGTTGAACCCGAGTGTGTTTAATTGTTTAACTTATGCATTATTGTGACTGTTGTCGCGCTTTGCACTTTTGCCATTTGTTTGGAGGTTTTTGACGCAGGTGCGTCCGCCTGTTGTTACTTTTGCCAATTAAAGTGTGCGCCTGATCACAACTCTCCGCTCTCCTGCACCTGACTTCTTACCAGTAGCACACAACCTGACAGAAACTGAAGATCTCGTACAACGCTGTGTGCTACTCCCTTCACAGAACAGTGCAAACTGGCTCTAACCAGAATAGAAAGTAGTGGTGCACAACTGAGCAAGAGGACAAGTACATTAGAGTGTCTAGTTTGAGAAACAGACACCTCACAAGTCCTCAACTGGCAGCATCATTAATATGGTCACCATAACAGCCCTAGTCACAATGTAGTTTTGTCTTGGCCCTTTGATCTCACTAGACCTAGGCTATATAACCTTGTCATATTTCAGTCGACAGAGCCAAAAGATTTCTCATTCGCTTTTGTCTTACACAACCAAACGCTTCAGTTTTGACCTTGAGGACTCTGACCTTTCACAACTGTGAACATTGATTTGATTGGAAGCATAGTCACATTGAGTCATAAGGAATAGATATATTGAGTATCATAATTGATAGTGATGTACAGACAGTGAATCTCTTTTCAGAACGGTACGGATTATACAGTACTGATTATCTCCTCTTGGAAAAGCATTTATTTTCTATCCATGTTTGCGATGAGTGGAGTGGCATAGGTAATCTGATTTCAGCCATGTACTGTAAATAAACAACCATCAAAATAGTCCCCCTAGCTGCCCTATATGTTGAGCATGTGTGGAGGGCTAAAGCTAGTCACAGGAGGCGACAGACTGCAACTTAATCATTTGTTCCCAACCTTGAACTTTACAGTCATCTACATACAGTATCTCTTTCCTTCCCTTTATACCACTCCTTTTCTCATACCCTCACTCACTCGCTCTCTCAATCCCTTTTTGACAGACTCTCACGTGAGTATACAAAAATAATGGTCTATTTTCTTTGCGAGTGTCACCTGGGTAGATAAATATGTAATTTGGTAAGGAGCAGAGCCATTCAGTGGTCAGGTTACCACAGAACGGGGCGGTTGTGGGCTAATGCTAAATGTTTCTATTGACACTCATCTGATACACTCTTAGAAAAAAAGGCTTCAAAAGGGTTCTCCGACTGTCCCCATAGGAGAACCCTTTTTGTGTCCTTGTAGATCCCTCTGTGGAAAAGGTTCTTCAAAGGGTTCTCCCGTGGGGAAATCCTAAGAACCCTTTTAGCACCTTTTTATTCTATCTAGAACCTAAGAGTGTTTTTTTATTCTAAGAGTGTATTTTTATTCTAAGTTTTTTTATTTTTACCATTCCAAATAAAATACAATTCTATTTGTCACATGCGCCGAATACAACAGGTGGACCTTACCGTGAACAAGCCCTTTACCAACAATGCAGTATTTTTTCTTTTTTTGAATAAACAATAAAAGTAACAAATAATTAAAGAGCAGCAGTAAAATAACAATAGCAAGTCTATATACAGGGGTACCGGTCGAGTCAATGTGGGGGGGCACTGGTTAGTCGAAGTAATTGAGGTAATATGTACATGTAGGTAGAGTTATTAAAGTGACTATGCATAGATTATAACAGAGTAGCAGCAGTATAAAGGGGGGAGGGGGACAATGCAAATAGTCTGGGTAGCCATTTGATTAGATGTTCAGGAGTCTTATGGCTTGGTGGTAGAAGCTGTTTAGTATCCTCTTGGATCTAGACTTGGTGCTCCATGCAAATAGTCTGGGTAGCCATTTGATTAGATGTTCAGGATTCTTATGGCTTGGTGGTAGAAGCTGTTTAGGAGCCTCTTGGACCTAGACTTGGCGCTCCGGTACGGCTTGCCATGCGGTAGCAGAGAGAACAGTCTATGACTAGGGTGGCTGGAGTCTTTGACAATTTTTAGGGCCTTCCTCTGACACCGCCTACTATATAGGTCCTGGATGGCAGGAAGCTTGGCCCCAGTGACGTCCTGGGCCTTACGCACTATCCTCTGTAGTGCCTTGTGGTCGAAGGCCGAGCAGTTGCCATACGAAGCAGTGATGCAACCCGTCAGGATGCTCTCGATGGTGCAGCTGTAGAACCTTTTGAGGATCTGAGGACCCATGCCAAATCTTTTCAGTCTCCTGAAGGGGAATAGGTTTTGTTGTGCCCTCTTCACGGCTGTGTTGGTGTGTTTGGACCATGTTAGTTTGTTGGTGATGTGGACACTAAGGAACTTGAAGCTCTCAACCTGCTCCACTACAGCCCCGTCGACCTTGCTTTGGAGAGAGAGAGAGAGCGAGAGACTCATTCCTACCCTGAATGATTAATCGTAGAGCCGTAGCCTGCCTGTGTGGTTCACTGAAACCAGCCCTCCTCTGACCACACCGGTCAAATTCACAACACACTTCTGCTCACTGCCGATTGGACAGGACACGAGGGGGGAGTAACAACCCTGATCCTGCTTAGTGCAGCAAAGAAACAAAACGGTTAAACTGAACTACCCCCCCCCCCCAACCACACACACACTCACAGTCCCCTAGCCTCTCGTTCCCCAGCTCCCCTCCTGGTGTGGATGCAGGCAGGGTGGAGGGTGTAGTACGATGTGACTGTTATGTAACCGTCCTGTGTCAGGCAGCAGGCACACAGCAGGCAGGCTGGGAGGGCAGTTAGTAACAGGGTCTTTTTACCCACACTGATAACTCACCGACTGAGCCCCTCTGTCCTGCTCTGTCCTTCAGAATGTTTATACTGAGGCCTTTTGTTTGCTTTTCTCTCATACACATACTGTTAAGCCGAGAAGAGACTAGGTTGTTATTCTGCCTGGCAACAGCTGTATTGAAAAGGACTAATAGCCTATTCCTCACATCTGCTGTTCTTCTTTGCCACTGCAGCATAGGCACTAGTGGAAATGCTACAGTGGTTGAATGTTAGTGGGAAACTATTGGATTGCTTTACCTTTTCATGTGACTAGGTTAGCTAAATGGATACGGTATAAGTTCTTTTTTATAAGGGTTATAAATCTGAGACAGTTGAAGTACTGTTAGTGGTTAACCCACTCACATAGCAGACCACTCACATAGCAGACATCATTCAGAGAATAAAGGCAACACCAATTGCCCAAAGCTAAATATATCCCCTTCTAACAAACTCTCTTCCTCCCAGCTTGTGTTTTCTTATTGCATCAAATGAGGAAACTCATCCAAAGACTCATAAGATGAAAGCCTATAATGCACTACAATCTCTCTCCGGTCTCCTTCTCAGGTCTCTCCTCTGTATATAAATGAAAAGCACCAGAGAGAGAGACTGTTTAATGTTAGTGTGGGAATTGGCTAGTGGATTCTCAGATGGCGCATGCATTAAACGAGCAGTTCCAAGACTCAATCATTTATATGTAGCCTATAGACGTGTCCTTCTGAAACCATGACCCCTCCTGCAGTCACGCCTCTCAGCCTCTCGTCAGCATGTCCTCTCTCCTCTCTCTTTCTCAAAACTACTGACTGACAGGCAGTGTGAGCACTAGGCCTAACCCAGAGAGCCTCTCCGGCAAATTCAGATCCCCAGTCAGCGTGCAGTGAACCCCCATGGCCCTCCAAGTGCTAACAGGTCTTGATTGACTGGTTCCGGAGCCCCTATTCTGCCCCCTTGTAACTGTCACTTACGGTATAATTTTTGATGCATCTTATGGATGCTTAGCTAGTATAGTGTTAAAATGGTGATTATTGATTAAAGCTTACAAAGGGATAAGGGGTGTAATGGTTCAGTACCCGGTCACAGAAGACCCAGTGTTTTGCCTGCATTACTTAGTTCTACATGACTATGTTGTATCAGAGGCCTTTGCTCAATCACTGCAAGCCACTGATTTTCTCACACAGACCAGTCCATCTCCTAGAATGCGTCCCAAATGGAACACTTGACCTGGGCCGGTTGGTACTATATAGAGATTAGGGTACCATTTGCATCTTTCATCAGGTAGGGAGAGCCACTGATCTCTCATGAGGAAATGGGCCCCATAAAGTGAGGATGGATAGCCTGGCCTGCAGTAGACCAGTGTTTCTCAACTCCAGTCCTCCAGTACCCCCACAACAGACCATCTCCAGTCCTCCAGTATCCACAACAGACCATCTCCAGTACCCCCAACAGACGTCCTCCAGTATCCCCAACAGACCATCTCCAGTACCCCCCCCCCCAACAGACCATCTCCAGTCCTCCAGTACCCCCCCCCCCCCAACAGACCATCTCCAGTCCTCCAGTACCCCCCCCCCCCAACAGACCATCTCCAGTCCTCCAGTACCCCCCCCCCCCCAACAGACCATCTCCAGTCCTCCAGTACCCCCCCCCCAACAGACCATCTCCAGTCCTCCAGTACCCCCCCCAACAGACCATCTCCAGTCCTCCAGTACCCCCCCCCCCCCCCCAACAGACCATCTCCAGTCCTCCAGTACCCCCCCCCAACAGACCATCTCCAGTCCTCCAGTACCCCCCCAACAGACCATCTCCAGTCCTCCAGTATCCCCACCAGACCATCTCCAGTCCTCCAGTACCCTCAACAGACCAACTCCTGTCCTCCAGTATCCCCAACAGACCATCTCCAGTCCTCCAGTATCCCCAACAGACCAACTCCAGTCCTCCAGTACCCCCAACAGACCAACTCCAGTCCTCCAGTATCCCCAACAGACCAACTCCAGTCCTCCAGTATCCCCAACAGACCAACTCCAGTCCTCCAGTATCCCCAACAGACCATCTCCAGTCCTCCAGTACCCCCAACAGACCAACTCCAGTCCTCCAGTATCCCCAACAGACCAACTCCAGTCCTCCAGTACCCCCAACAGACCAACTCCTGTCCTCCAGTATCCCCAACAGACCAACTCCAGTCCTCCAGTATCCCCAACAGACCAACTCCAGTCCTCCAGTACCCCCAACAGACCAACTCCTGTCCTCCAGTATCCCCAACAGACCAACTCCAGTCCTCCAGTATCCCCAACAGACCAACTCCTGTCCTCCAGTATCCCCAACAGACCAACTCCAGTCCTCCAGTATCCCCAACAGACCAACTCCTGTCCTCCAGTATCCCCAACAGACCATCTCCAGTCCTCCAGTATCCCCAACAGACCATCTCCAGTCCTCCAGTATCCCCAACAGACCATCTCCAGTCCTCCAGTACCCCCCCCAACAGACCATCTCCAGTACCCCCCCCAACAGACCATCTCCAGTACCCCCCCCAACAGACCATCTCCAGTACCCCCCCCCCAACAGACCATCTCCAGTACCCCCCCCCCCCCCAACAGACACAGACCATCTCCAGTACCCCCCCCCAACAGACCAACTCCAGTCCTCCAGTACCCCCCAACAGACCATCTCCAGTCCTCCAGTACCCCCCAACAGACCATCTCCAGTCCTCCAGTACCCTCAACAGACCATCTCCAGTCCTCCAGTACCCCCCAACAGACCATCTCCAGTCCTCCAGTATCCCCAACAGACCATCTCCAGTCCTCCTGTACCCCCCAACAGACCAACTCCAGTCCTCCAGTATCCCCAACAGACCAACTCCAGTCCTCCAGTACCCCCCAACAGACCAACTCCAGTCCTCCAGTACCCCCCAACAGACCATCTCCAGTCCTCCAGTACCCTCAACAGACCATCTCCAGTCCTCCAGTACCCCCCAACAGACCATCTCCAGTCCTCCAGTATCCCCAACAGACCATCTCCAGTCCTCCTGTACCCCCAACAGACCATCTCCAGTCCTCCAGTACCCCCCCCAACAGACCATCTCCAGTACCCCCCCCCCAACAGACCATCTCCAGTCCTCCAGTACCCCCCAACAGACCATCTCCTGTCCTCCAGTATCCCCAACAGACCATCTCCAGTCCTCCAGTACCCCCCCCAACAGACCATCTCCAGTACCCCCCCCCCCCCCAACAGACCATCTCCAGTCCTCCAGTACCCCCCAACAGACCATCTCCAGTCCTCCAGTACCCCCCAACAGACCATCTCCAGTCCTCCAGTACCCCCCAACAGACCATCTCCAGTCCTCCAGTATCCCCAACAGACCATCTCCAGTCCTCCTGTACCCCCCAACAGACCATCTCCAGTCCTCCAGTATCCCCAACAGACCATCTCCAGTACCCCCCCAACAGACCATCTCCAGTCCTCCAGTACCCCCCCAACAGACCATCTCCAGTACCCCCAACAGACCATCTCCAGTCCTCCAGTACCCCCAACAGACCATCTCCAGTATCCCCCCAACGGACCATCTCCAGTATCCCCCCAACGGACCATCTCCAGTCCTCCAGTACCCCCCCAACAGACCATCTCCAGTATCCCCCCAACAGACCAACTCCAGTCCTCCAGTACCCCCAACAGACCAACTCCAGTCCTCCAGTATCCCCCAACAGACCATCTCCAGTATCCCCCCAACAGACCATCTCCAGTATCCCCCCAACAGACCATCTCCAGTATCCCCCCAACAGACCATCTCCAGTATCCCCCCAACAGACCATCTCCAGTATCCCCCCAACAGACCATCTCCAGTCCTCCAGTATCCCCAACAGACCAACTCCAGTCCTCCAGTACCCCCCAACAGACCATCTCCAGTACCCCCAACAGACCATCTCCAGTCCTCCAGTATCCCCAACAGACCAACTCCAGTCCTCCAGTACCCCCAACAGACCATCTCCAGTCCTCCAGTACCCCCAACAGACCATCTCTAGTATCCCCCCAACAGACCATCTCCAGTCCTCCAGTACCCCCCAACAGACCATCTCCAGTCCTCCAGTATCCACAACAGACCATCTCCAGTACCCCTCCAACAGACCAACTCCAGTCCTCCAGTACCCCCCAACAGACCAACTCCAGTCCTCCAGTACCCCCCAACTAACCATCTCCAGTCCTCCAGTACCCCCCAACAGACCATCTCCAGTCCTCCAGTATCCACAACAGACCATCTCCAGTACCCCCCCAACAGACCATCTCCAGTCCTCCAGTACCCCCCCCCCCCCCCCCCCAACAGACCATCTCCAGTCCTCCAGTACCCCCCCCCCCCCCCCCCCAACAGACCTCCTCCAGTACCCTCCAACAGACCATCTCCAGTTCTCCAGTATCCCCAACAGACCAACTCCAGTACCCCCAACAGCACACATTTATGTTGTAGCCATGGACAAAAACACCTGATTCAACTTGTCAAGAGCTTGAGGATTAGTTGACAAGTAGAATCAGGTGAGTTTGTCTGGGGCCACAACAAAAATATGTATTGTTGGATACTGGAGGACCGGAGTTTGAAAAACACTGCAGTAGAGGATGCCAGAGATGATGAGGAAATCAGCCAGGGTAGCATGAGGAGGCCAAGGGAATCACTGTAGGGTTGAATAGCAAGGCTCACTTTTCACTTGTTTAACAGTGGTACTGTAACCCCCAAGGCAGCTGTAACCCGATAAATGTAAACCTGTCCTGAAGTGTGTAATCAATGTTCTGAATGGTTCTGGGGAATGGATGACAATGTGATAAATTAGCTGATTGATTTGTCCTCTGGGGGAGCTTGTTTGAGGAGCATGGCAATGTTGGTGTCAGTCAGTGCCTTACTGGATCGATTAGGCCTAGCTCCTGGCTAGTTCAGTGAGCTGAGTGAGACGGACTAATGTTGGTAATTGCGTTTTGAAGGGATTCCTTCTCATCATTCAGCAGAAAAAAGGAAGACTAAAGAATAACACATAAAAAAGACTAACACATCTCTCATTACCATACAGCATCGCGTTAATTGAAAGGTAATCAGAGTTCTTTCTTTCTCTTTTGCCTCAGGAATCTCAATATCGGCTCTCATCAGCCCCCTCCCACCCAAACCCATGTGGTCCGTTTTCTGTCTTTCAATTACTTATAAGAGTCTCACAGAAAGAGCTTTACCTGTAATAGTAGGCCTATTGTTTGTGTGGTATTATAAAGTTTCACGTGTCAAGTCTTTACAGGTTGTTGTAGTCCTGCCTCTGTAGCCTGCCGTTTCCCCGTCTTAATCTCTCGAGGGGTCCCAGCCCCAATCCTCTGAGTCATGCTAATGCCTAGCTGTTTGTTCATAGCAGAACAGCACATGCGTACACACATACACACACGAGGGGTTGTTTTTTCAACTTCTGTTTTATTTGTCACATGCACAAGTACAGTGAAATGCTAAACTTGCAAGCCCTAACCAACTGTGCAGTAATGGCCCCTCAGGTGCTTTATTCATGCCTTGACTTAGAGGATAAAGGAGCAGAATGGAATGCCCCCGGGAGGTGTGTGAGTGAAACGTGGGCCCTCTCCCTTTACATAGGCCTAATTTACCCTGTATGCACACGTCTCTGGCCTGGGGTTGAAGCATTCCTAAGAGCCAGATTGCTATGAAGCAGAAACTAGGCCTATACATGGTCCATTTTCAAATATTATATTCACCTCAGAGTTTAAAAAAATATTGAGAATCTGTTTGCACCTTTTCCACAATCCGCCCAAGCTGACCCATATTCTTCTGTATTAGGCTAGTGTGGTTCAGTTTTCCACTGCCTTACTGGAAGTTTAAAAAATATTACTGTCCACACACGCCATTTTAATAACTGTCTCTCTGTCCCCATCTCTCTTTATCTTTCACTCTCTTGTTCTCTCTCTCTCTCTCTCTCTCTCTCTTGCTGGCCCTGGCTTCCCTCTGTGCACCCTGGGTACTGCAGAATGATCGGCCACTCGATGGGGATTCACCGAGGAGCTCTCACCTGTGTCGCCTCCTGCCCTCCGGCCCGCCGCCTGCCCTCCCTCTTCTGCACCTCCTCCACACGCATCATGAAACTGGTATTAACTGAATGGCAATTGATATGGATTTTTACTGATTCCAGTAGACAGTGAAGCAACAAAAACACAAAAAGGGAGGAAAAGCCATATCTCATTTTCACACGTCCTTCCTTTACACCAAATAAACCTGCCTGTGGGGTGCTGTTCTAGGCTGCCTGCACAGGCCCTCCCTGAAAACAACACCTCTCTGGAAAACACGAGGAATGTATTGTACGCTTTGACAGATTCTTCCTCCTACCTGATTACCTCGTTTGAGGACATCGACGGCAGAGGGAGCTATACTTTGAGGACCAGCTCACATCAGGCGCCACCAAGCCACCGGTGTATGCATACAGATCCCTTTTAATTTTTAAAATATATATATATTGTTTTTCTCTGGAGCCTGAAGCGCTGTGCGTTTGGCTGTGTGCATGCCGAAGAAGAAGAAAATGGCTCCCCAGAACTCTGAGGCGGATGCTATGCAAGTGCAGGGGGTGATGGTGGTCCCTACTGCTAAGAAAACCACCACAGGCTCTGCTGCCACAGGGGATAGAGGAGGAGGAGGAGGTGGAGGAGGTGTGGTGCTGGAGTCATGCCAGGAGGAGTCGGTGAGCGAGGGGTCTATAGACCGGATCCCCCTGCAGCAGTGGGTGATGCATGGAGCCGTCATGTTCGGACGAGAGTTCTGCTACGCCATGGAAACGGCCTTGGTTACGCCTGTACTGCTGCAAATAGGTGAGAGAGATATGAGACGGCACTGTGCAGAAGCATGAACATTGTACACATATAAACACCTGCACGCACACACACACAAAATCCAGAATTATAGGGATGACCCGCGTGACAGGTAGGTGAATTCCCATACTGTACACATGCTGTTGAAGCTGTAAAGACAGCACATCCCAACCATCGTAAACACTGGATAACAATTCAAGGCATGTTGTCATCATTCCTGCTCCCTTCCTGTGTCCCTGTCACATTCACAGCCCTAATAACAGGCCTGCCTAGGAAAGAGAAGGCTGAGGTTAGGGCTGTGGCGAACATGACATTTTGTCCGCCGGTTATTGTCATGCAAAAGGATGCCGGTCTCGCAGTAATTGACCGTTAATTAACATTAACACGTTTAGCATCTGATGCTCCCCTTTGGAACATCTACATTTAAAAAAGTCTAATAAATCAATTGAATATAAACCATCACACTAAATCCATTATTTATTTTAGTCAGGTCTAAAGAAACATGATATGAAGGGAAAAAAATTCAGATGAACAGAATATGAGTTGGCTTACTGTATGTTATCTGGCTAGGCTCCATGCCACAGGCTGTAGTCTTGTTCATTATAGCTAAGTATAATTGTACTTAGCTGAATAAAATAGAAAGGATAGTTTTCCCATTGAGGAACGAGGACAAATATCAAGTGGTTATGTTGAGCATAAAAGTGTTCATTTGAAACATGTCCTATATGCTAGATTGAGTTATTTGGCAACATTAGTTGTGAATGATACAAACCTTAGAATGTCTTAGAAATCAAAACATATATGGGCTGCATGAAGCGACTAGAGGCTGTAATGATTTGAGAAAGTTGCAAAGCTCGCACTCTGTTCCTTGCCTCAGGCTGCACAGCTGTTCTCTCATCAAGTCATCATATTTTCACCCATCGTAGTATCCACCATTTAATCTTGTCTTTACTAATATGTAAAATGTGTTTCGATTTAGAATTGCCTATTATCAAATGGGCAGGAACATGGGCAGGGGAAAAAGACATGTCATCTGTTTTCACTCGAATAGCGAATGGAGGCTGCGCGCTTTCCCGCCGGTACGTTTTTCAATGATGCCTGGTAGGCTACTTCGGTTATATAGCAGAGCTGTGCTTAATATGAGCAGCTGAGAAATACATATAAGAACACTTATTTCGGTCTATGTATTGTGTAACGGCACAATCAATTTTAATTTAGGGTATTTTTCGGGTTTGGGCTCATAAGCCTATACGTATTCATTAGCTCTAATATGAGTATGGGTGTTTTGAATTAATCATCCCCTTAGAATGCGCTGTCTGTTTCGTTGTTAGGCTTTGAAAAAACATCCACAACGACCATGTTTTACAACCTGCTGTCTTCAAATTGATCACCAGAGTGAGGTGTTTACATTTTTTTTTTTTTAAAGCACTATTCTGTTTTGATGTGATTTTTGATTGTATTTGCATTTTCTGTCAGAGTGGTTAGAGGGACAATAGACCCCTGAGTACCAGGCCATCAGGACCTGATGGTCGTTAGCAAGTTAGGTACTACCAAAGCATGTCCATACTACCAAAGCATGTCCAGAGGGCATAAAAGGACATTAGTGACTCACCGGTCACATGGCATTTTACTGCAGCCATGACTCATGACTGTTGGTGTGGTGGTAATATGGTCACCGCAACAGCCCTAGCTGAGGTCCTTTTACAGCTGATTAGACTTTCAGATTAGATGCTATCAGTGCTGTAAACAGTATATCATAATGTTTGACTGGCCAAGGGGCATCGGTTTGGGCAGCAGTGTATAGACACTGGATGTGTGATTTAGCAGAGGATTAGAATAACCACGTGGGGGGATGCAGTGATACACCAGTGATCTTCTTGACTAATGACAGTGAGCTACAGCTGTAGATAAAAGAGATCTCCAAATGATAAATACTTTTTCAGATCTAGTGAGGGGGAGTGTCTGTGTTTCCATTCGTCCAGCTGATACATTATTAATGTCATTGAGTCTATACAGATAAAATAAATAATCTGTGATTGACGCCACTCAGTTGACGAAACAAGCCTACTTCTTGGGACCTAACCGTGTCGGTGTGTTAGTTGTTGTGGTGTTTTTAAGTATCGTGCGTTCTACTTAATTCAGTATTTTCAATTGCAAGCATGAAGTAAATGTAAAGGAAATCAAACCATGTTATTATCAAGTGTAAGAACATCAGGCAAGTGGGGAGAAGGCAGAGGCCCCCTCTGAGCTGTATTCCATCATGGCTGATGCCAGTGTTTTGAAGGTGTAACTAGCTGGCTGTTCTGTCCTCTACTCTAAGCTCGCTGTTACGTCTGCTTGGGGATTACAGCTCTCTGCAACACCACAATCCTTCCTGTCCGTAGCCTCAGAAAGACGACCTACCTACCTCACGGGAGGGGTGTGAAGGAAGAGATGAAGAGAGATATAAAGGGTGAGGCGGGAGAGAGAGAGAGCGCTCAGCATTCTCTGGCCCGAGCTCTGACTGGGCGCTAACCTTGTTTACAACTCTAACAAAGTCACATCTCCAGCAATCCTGGAGCCGTATGTGTTCCCTGGCAGCCGCTCTCACGCTACGTCTCAAATGGCACCCTATTTCCTATATAAGGCACTACCTTTTACCTCCTCACTCAGACATACTGCGTTTCAATGATGGTGTGGAGAAGTGACATATTATTCTGGGTTACGTAAGTCAGCCATGGTACTGGAGCTGAGTCCAGTCCAGGGAAACACCCCTGTCTAAGTGAATTAGTGTTTGACTTGAGTAATGTCTGGTAGTGTTCATCATAGGGTGAGACGATGCCTTGTCGTCCATCATTACGATCTGTTAAAATGTCCCTTCATTCTCTCTTGTAGAGTATGCAGTCAGACAATATCACACTGGTTGATGTGTTTTTTGGGGGGGGGGGTTGGCCACATGACAACCCAATATCCTACCCTTGTTTAGATTCAATAAATTCCATTGTACATTATCAGGGTGCATCCCAAATGGCACCCTATTCCCTATGTAGTGCCTAATATAGTACACTACTTTTGACCAGACCCCTATGGGTGTCATTTAAGATGCAGACTCCATTACTCTTCTCCATAGTAATATGCAGACATAGGCCACTAGTCCAACTAGATTGCCCCCCCCCCCCCCCCAGGGAATAACCTAGGTGCCCGACTACCGTGTCCCCTGCATTCTGACCATCAGTTTCCTCACATCGTTTTGAGAAACACAGAGGAGTTGTATTGTTGTTGATGTGGAGGTCAGGATGGCCTCCTGATGTAACTCCTGTGTATCTGCACCTCACCTGGTTCAGCCATCAACAGGCAGGTCTTATAGGTGATGTTGACACAACCCACTGTAGTGAAGGGAAATGGGATATTCCACTAGACGATTCAAATACACTTATTCATATGTCAACAAACATCACTGTAGGATGGTGAGAGTCAGATTCAATTGAACTGATACAATTTAAGACACCTCAATTCCTTAGTCTCTGTTAGTTTTGATTGCTGTTCAGCATTCTAATAATGTCACTGTTTGATTGAGGTCTCGCTTTAGCACCTTTTTTTTCCCACTGATGGTTCTACATCAGCCTTAAAGTATGAGTCGCAGACTTGTTAATAGTGGGTCGCAACGTGTGAGTAAATTTATAATTATTTAATTGATTACTGTAATAGATTTGGCTAAGTGTAACTGGTCTCACTGTTCAGTGCGCTCTCTTAGCAGCAGCAGTTTCACACAGCTGTTTGGCAGTGTGCTTCGCAGTTTACAGGATCTTTTTTCCCTGTCAGTTTTCTTGAAGATCATTCTGCGACCCACACGATGCAGCGCTGTCGTTCAGCAGCAGATGATGCGCTGTCAGCCACTGACTTGTCATTCCCACTCGCGATCACTCACCACTGTCATCAAATGGACTCAAGCTAGCCACAGTTCTGACTGAGCTCAATCGTCATGAAACGCAAATACAGCGAAGAGTTTCTCTCTCTTGGTTTCATACAAACTTTGAGAAGTAACGAGGAGCGCCCACAATGTGTTTTGTGCGGGGAAGTGCTTAGTAATGAGTCTGTCAAAACTAACAAATTAATATAACGACAGGTCCTGACCAAAAATCCCCAGCATGACGGTAAACCCAGGGAGTTCTTTCAGAACAAGGCAGAATGCTTCAGGAAGCAATGTTTCGACAGTGGAAAAGTCAGCTAGCAAGGCATTGTCATTTTATAACAGGTGATGATAAGCAGAAATAAGGGAGTACTATCTCATAGTAGTAGATGTGAGTTTCTCTTTCAAACAATCCCCTGGCCTTGTACACAGCTAATAGCTAACGTTAGCCAAAGCAAGCTAGCTAGCTACTGATAGTGTAATAGTAAATACAGATGAAGATGAACAATGATCAGGCCTGCTGTGCATCTTACTGTATAAATTATTGTTGAAAGAAAGTCTAGGTTGGAACTGTTTCTGTTAAAATACAAGTAATCATTTTTTATTCTGAACTGGAATAAACTGATTGAAGCAAGATGCTTTTTGAGGCAAACACACTCACACAGTTCTGGGTTGTTCATCTACAGCAGGAAGTGGTCTCCTGCCTGTCTGAGAAAGCAGTAGATGTTCTGGTCCAGTTTGTCACCACATACCTATGCAAGTCAGGGTTCTCAACTCTGACATACTTAAAAAACAAGTACAGAAACAGTTTCAATGCTGAGTATGACCTCAGTGTTGCACTGTTAAAAACAGAGTCCAGAATAGACATTCTTGTTGAAATATTCAACCTGTGTGATTTGATCAATCAGTTTATTCCAGTTCAGAATAAACTAATATTTACTGTATTTTAACAGCAACAGTTCCAACCGACTTGTTTTTAACAATAGTTTCTACAGTAAGATGTACAGTAGGCCTGAATTTTTCATCTGTACTGTTGTTCTATCAAACTCTGTGTGTGTGTTCTGTTATACATCTGTGTGATGTGATCAATCAGTTTATTCTAGTTCAGAATGAAATGTATTTATTGTATTTTAACAGCAACAGTTCCATCCTAAACCGATATGTAAGAGTGTTTTTAATGGGGAAAAATGAACATGAATAGCTGTTTATATGGATATTTAATTGTTATTCGTTTTAGCCTATATTTCATTTGTTTTAGCCATAAATGTAAGTGAGGACTTGGTGGACTGTATATTCTTTAGGTTAGGGTCTACTTTGTGTTCTCTCCCATGTGCTGGTACGGGCACAGATGACACACAGGTAGGATTCCAGTTGAGGTGTTTAATAATGCTGAAGATACACAGAACAGTGTATGTAGTATGGATGGGCTAAGGCACTTAGTGGTCTGGCAACTATTAACAAGGACGTGCACTGGCCTTGGCTAACAATGAAAGTTAGCTGGTGGGAAAACACAAGGATGACTGGAACTTTCTCTCACTTCACTTCTCTCCAGCTGATCTTCTACTCTGAGCTGGAGATCACCCAGAATGCTCCACTTCACCAGTGGGCGGAGCTACAGCTCTGATATGTTGAACTAACATTACTGATATGATTAACTACAAATACTAACCAGCCTTTTGTACAATAAGGGCAATGAAATGTACCAATATTTACGCATAGTTGCATATTTTCATAAGCTTGGCTCCCAGGAAAACACAGAACTTCTCATTTACAGTGGGGAGAACAAGTATTTGAAACACTGCCGATTTTGCAGGTTTTCATACTTACAAAGCATGTAGAGGTCTGTAATTTTGATCATAGGTACACTTCAACTGTGAGAGACGGAATCTAAAACAAAAATCCAGAAAATCACATTGTATGATTTTTAAGTAATTAATTAGCATTTTATTGCATGACATAAGTATTTGATACATCAGAAAAGCAGAACTTAATATTTGGTACAGAAACCTTTGTTTGCAATTACAGAGATCATACGTTTCCTGTAGTTCTTGACCAGGTTTGCACACACTGCAGCAGGGATTTTGGCCCACTCCTCCATACAGACCTTCTCCAGATCCTTCAGGTTTCGGGGCTGTCGCTGGGCAATACAGACTTTCAGCTCCCTCCAAAGATTTTCTATTGGGTTCAGGACTGGCTAGGCCACTCCAGGACCTTGAGATGCTTGTTATGGAGCCACTCCTTAGTTGCCCTGGCTATGTGTTTTGAGTCGTTGTCATGCTGGAAGACCCAGCCACGACCCATCTTCAATGCTCTTACTGAGGGAAGGAGGTTGTTGGCCAAGATCTTGCGATACATGGCCCCATCCATCATCCCCTCAATACGGTGCAGTCGTCCTGTCCACTTTGCAGAAAAGCATCCCCAAAGAATGATGTTTCCACCTCCATGCTTCACGGTTGGGATGGTGTTCTTGGTTGTACTCATCCTTCTTCTTCCTCCAAACACGGCGAGTGGAGTTTAGACCAAAAAGCTCTATTTTTGTCTCATCAGACCACATGACCTTCTCCCATTCCTCCTCTGGATCATCCAGATGGTCATTGGCAAACTTCTGACGGGCCTGGACATGCGCTGGCTTGAGCAGGGGGACCTTGCGTGCGCTGCAGGATTTTAATCCATAGTGTGTTACTAATGGTTTTCTTTGAGACTGTGGTCCCAGCTCTCTTCAGGTCATTGACCAGGTCCTGCCGTGTAGTTCTGGGCTGATCCCTCACCTTCCTCATGATCATTGATGCCCCACGAGGTGAGATCTTGCATGGAGCCCCAGACCGAGGGTGATTGACCGTCATCTTGAACTTCTTACATTTTCTAATAATTGCGCCAACAGTTGTTGCCTTCTCACCAAGCTGCTTGCCTATTGTCCTGTAGCCCATCCCAGCCTTGTGCAGGTCTACAATTTTATCCCTGATGTCCTTACACAGCTCTCTGGTCTTGGCCATTGTGGAGAGGTTGGAGTCTGTTTGATTGAGTGTGTGGACAGGTGTCTTTTATACAGGTAACGAGTTCAAACAGGTGCAGTTAATACAGGTAATGAGTGGAGAACAGGAGGGCTTCTTAAAGAAAAACTAACAGGTCTGTGAGAGCCGGAATTCTTACTGGTTGGTAGGTGAACAAATACTTATGTCATGCAATAAAATGCAAATTAATGACTTAAAAATCATACAATGTGATTTTCTGGATTTTTTGTAAGTAGGAAAACCTGCAAAATCGTCAGTGTATCAAATACTTGTTCTCCCCACTGTAGGTCCCAGGCTGAAAAAGTTTAAGAACCCTTGTTCTACATGGATCCCAAATGTTTCTACGTGGAACCAAAAGGGTTATCCTGTGGGGACAGCCAAATAACCTTTTTGGAACCCTTTTTTCTAAGAGTGTCATAACAGTGTCATGGATTTTTAAGTGTAATTTATGGTGAGTCAGGCTGTGTATGTTATATCAGTCTGGTCGGTCTAATCTGTCAGCTTGTCTGTCTGGTCTGGACCAGAGGACCTTTCCTGTCAGGACCTTCATGCCATTTCAGAGACATTATAGCACTCAGAGCAAGGGAGTGAGGGAGGGGGGAAAGAAGAGAGGGGGATAGTGATAACAAGAGGTAGGAAGAAGGGGAGAGGGAGGGTAGGACGCACGCAAGGTTTATGGAACAAATCAACATTTTTTAAATGTATGCCCAGGCTGTTGATTTCCTCAGTACGCAAAGGTGTGTGTGGTTGTGTTTCTGCCCCTTTCCCACAGTCCCCCACCCTTTGTAGTCCCTAAACACAGGGAACTACCTCAGCAAAGATGTCTGGGGATGTTGGAATAATACTCTAACATTGTTGGGAATTTAGTTTTTTTAGCTTCTAAAAGGTACAGAATTAAAAAGGAAAATGGCAGTTCCACTGCTTCGTAATGTTGGTAATACCGTTGATAAGTGTTTGTGGTCTGAGTCTCCTGTGAATGTTTGGCTGGTACTCAACAGAGCTGCGGCTTTTCCCAACAGGAACCTACTCATGGCTCCTAAACGTAGGAACAGGACAATGACAGGAGAATAATAACCCTGTTTCAGGGCTTTTCACAATTTTATTTTTATATTTTTTTACCACATTCATTGTTTTATTATTTTCTTCACAGAAGGTTAATGACCACAATGTGACATTTGTTTATATGAATAAGCCTAGCTCACAACATCTGAACCAGACAATATATGAGAACTACACAGTACATGAGAATATAGCTAGTATTACAGTCTACCTGAATAAGCCCTTGAGCTAATAACATTGTACCAGCACCAGACAATGTATGGAAATAGAAGTATTAACATTAGTCTATAAATTGAAGCTACTTTATAATCTACATACATACATACACCAAGTGTACAAAACATTAAGAACACTGCTGTTTCCATGATAGACTGACCAGGTGAAAGCTATGATCCCTTATTGACGTCACTTCTTAAATCCACTTCAATCAGTCTAGATGAAGGGAAGGAGACCGGTTAAAGAAGGATTTTTAAGCCTTGACAATTGAGACATGGATTGTCTGTGTGCCATTCAGAGGGTGAATGGGCAAGACAAAATATTTAAGTGCCTTTGAACCGGGTATGGTAGTAGGTGCCAGGCGCACTGGTTTGTGTCAAACTGCAACGCTGCTGGATTTTTCATGCTCAACAGTTTCCCGTGTGTATCAATAAATGTCCACCACCCAAAAGACATCCAGCTAATTTGACACAACTATGAGAATCATTGGAGTCAAAATGGGCCCATCATCCCAGTGGAATGCTTTTAACTCCTTGTAGAGTCCATGCCCTGACAAATTGAGGCTGTTCTGAGGATTATATGGGGTGCAACACAATATTAGAAAGGTGTTCCTAATGTTTTGTACACTCAACGTGTATTAATAATACCAGTATACATGACGTCCGTCCTAAATTTAATCTTGTCCTGTTATATAAAAGAATGGCTTAAGGTTATGGATTTGCGCTCTAATCTGCATGAAGCCAGGCTTGCTTGACAGGATGTTGGGATGCTGAGTGTTAGTTTAGATGGATCAAGATTATGTGACTTAAAGATGCACTATGCCGAAATGGCTCCGCAATTTCCTGGTTGCTAAAATACTAATTGCCTAATTTCAGTTTGTGACATAACAAGCAAGTATAGTGTAGAGAATCATTGTACCATCTAAACCACTGTGACATATATATTATCCGTAAGCAAAAAAGATTGTGTTTTCAGCTGTTTGAAACTGGTGTACAAAACCGAAAGTAAAAGACGCAAAAACTAAACTTAAGAACGGGAAGCATAGAAATTGTGCACATAGAACAGATCTACCTACCACTTAGATGTGCCTTCAATGAGAATGACAGATCTACAGTATAACACACATTTCTATGTGAATTTGGTTGGGTCGCCCAGAAAGTTATGCCTAGTTTCCTGAATTGGGTCACATATGTATGTCGCAAGTCATGACTTCACAGGAGAGCCATTTGAAGGTAAAAAAAAATGTTGGCATCAAAATGCGATTTTTGGCAGAAATGCCTTCTCGAACATGTGAACTTTCATGTGCCTTAATGACAAACTTGTATGCCATCTGTAAATACGAATTTAAAAAAATGTCAAATTACGAACCTTGTTGGTTAAGCCACAGAAAAAGTCAGCAACCTTCTCACTAGCCATGATTGGCTGAGATAATGAGTGGGCTGGACATGCCGAGAGATGAGTTCAGCTTGGTCTGCTATATAGAAGGTGTCTGTCTATTTGAGCTCGTCAGTCTGTGTTGGTTATCCTGTCGAGCGCGGCTTTAAAAAAAATGTATTGTGTAGTGGAGCTGCAAAATTGCTGCTCTCCACTTTCTGGAGGATCAGTGGAATTAGAGTATGATAGCTAAAGAGATGGAGAAAACGCCTGTCTCCGGATTATATCTTCAAAGGGCAACCGTGGTATGGCATTCCTGACAGGGAGACGCGTCCATCATACATGTTGATAGTCTAGCGTTGACTAGCTACATTTTCAGATATTACACGTTTCACATTTTGACAGTGGTTTCATTTCAAGCTAAAGTGTACTGTTAGCTAGCTAACGTTAGCTGCCTGGCTCCCTAGCTGATGTTGTTATTTGTATCCCAGAGTCGTTTGCTTTTCTAGGTAGAGCCTAATGTTAGCTAGCTAAAGTTAAACCTGATTGTTTAGCTCCCAGCACTGTGGCACTGTTCATTAACTAGCTAACGTTAGCTGGCTGGCTCGTTAGCTAACGTGACGTGTGTACAACACCCATTTGAATATGGCCGGTGGCAGTAAACGTTTGCAAAAAATCGTAAGGAAATTGTTGCAGCAGAGCTGGTTAGGCTGTTTTCTTGTTATCTATAGGTAAACAAATCATCGCTCCGAGAGAGCAAACCGAGGTGGGTGGGGGTAAAGTTTAAGAGGGTGTGAACGATGCTGAATGGGTGTAGACAAAGAAGAGCTCTTCACTAGATACCAAAACATTCAAAGACCATTTTCTCAAAAGTGAGTTTACAAGTTGATCAACTTTCAAAGAAGAATTACTTTCCCATTGTTCCTCAAATGCAGTGTATGATATACCATGTTGTAGCTCTGAATCTCTACTTTTATCCAATGTAAAAAACACAATTTCAAATGTTGCTACATAAGACCGAATCCAGGTGGTGAGGCACAAATTGCAGCTTTCAGTGTTAACACAGGGAGGAAGCGGTTCTTAGTCCAAAACAGGTGACGAGGACTGTGTCCTAAATGTCACTCTATTCCCTTTATAGTGCAATACATTTGACAAGAGCAAAACAAATAAAATATTGTGCACTACAGGGAATAGGGTGACATTTGGGATGCATCCTGGGTTGTTCAGACGAAATCCAATACAACTTTCTTCCTTTTCCAATCCCAGTTTTTCCTGCAGGCAAAGCTGAGTTGAGATGATGTCATGACAACCAATTTTGCCTTGTGCCTTGGGTTAAGATTGAAACGAAAACATACAACAATCATTCAAACGTACATTTTCAGGACATGCATGGAGTGTTTCAAACGTATCCGGAAAAACGGCCCAATGTTTTTTGTCTTGACCTAATATGAAGTATACAGTCCATATCAATGAATTAGTCAGGATCTCTGTTATCTGATAGAATGGGTTTTAATTCATCAGTGTTCTCTGTCTCACAGTTTGTACTATGTCATAAAGAGTGGTGGGCCATCTGTCGTGTTGTTGGACAGGTGTTTGTTGCCTAAGAGGCATCCAGACTAGCTATTTATAATGGGTGCTTCGATATCTGCTATATGTCCATGCACCTCTCTATGGAACCCAGCACTAGGGAATTGCTCTGTTTACGTCTGAACTCTCCCTCCGCAGTGCCATGAAATGGTGTCGGTGTGAGCAGTCCATAAAACAGCAGGCATTTTAGATTGCCAGCATGAACTCCGTGGACAGTCAAACGTGCCTATTTATAGGTTTTTATTATTGCGTAATGGCTGCAGCAGAACTTGTGATTTATTAATACAACCATCATGCTGCATAGTATGCAAAAAGCAAACTAGTGTATACTTCAATTGAGGCAGAATATTTGATATACCCCAACAACAAAAAAACAGCACATTTGTAGGACAGCCTGTCATGTAGGCTGTGTGTCTGTGATATTTTCCACATCCAGTGTGAAATGAGTACTTCGCAGGTTTTTCGTCTGCCCCTTGAATGAACAGTAGGCATATCGTATGATCGGTTATAACACCACGCCATTGGCTAATCCCTGGTATCCCTGCCCTATGGCATGTTGTCCAGAAATGCCAACTATTTGCAATGGCAGCAAGGAGGCTTCTATGTTTCCATCCGTGTTTACCTCCCTATGCTGAATAAGAAGAATCACCACAAAGAGATGGAGACTGGGAGGTTTGCTAGGTATGGTGGGAATGTGTGAGCTGGCACATTTCTTTTCACCCCCTCCCCTGTTTTTCTCTGCAGAAGAATTTTTGGGGGTGAGGTCACTGACAAACCCCAAACTCTCAGCTGAGGGGGGGTGGGGGGACAGGTGCCGTTTCTAATGAGGCCGGAATTTGTGGAATTGCAAGGCCATGTTGTTGTGGTTCTATGTCAATATAGTTTCCACCAGTTTTCTTTCCACAATCCCCATCCAACATTCCTGCATACCATGCAGATCGAATTCTGGGAGAGAATTAGGCAGTGGTGTAAAGTACTTTTAAAGTATTTTTACTTAAGTCGTTTTTTGGGGTATCTGTACTTTACTTTACTATTTATATTTTTTACTACTTTTGCTTCACTACATTCCTAAAGAAAAGTATGTACTTTTTACTCCATACATTTTCCCTGACACCCAAAAGTACTCGTTACATTTTGAATGCTCAGCAGGACAGGAAAATGGTCCAATTCACACTTATCAAGAGAACATCCCTGGTCATCCCTACTACCTCTGATCTGGCGGACTCACTGAACACACATGCTTCATTTTTAATGATATTTGAGTGTTGGTGTTTACCCCTGGCTATCCGTAAATAAAAAAACAAGAAAATGGTGCCGTCAGGTTTGCTTAATATAAGGAATTTGAAATTATTAATCTTTTGATACTTAAGTATATTTAACACAAAATACTTTTAGACTTTTACTTAAGTAGAATTTTACTGGGTGACTTTCACTTTTACTTGAGTCTTTTTCTATTAAGGTATCTTCACTTTTACTCAAGTATGACAATTGGGTACTTTTTCCACCACTGGAATTAGGTTCGTTGGACATAGTTAGTTGGACATTGAATTCTAGGAAAAATAATTTGTTGGATGTTGGACACAGTGTTGGGGAGTAGTGAACTACGTGTAGTGCAACTAGTAATTAAACTACATTTTGCAGTAGCTTGGTCATAGTTGAACTAAATTCAAATCTAGGTAGTGTTTCCACTAGTTATAACTTTTTTGCCATCTGGTGGTGTATCTAACTACTGGAACTACACTCTACGGCAGGTAGCCTAGTGGTTAGAACGTTGGGCCAGTAACCGAAAGGTTAATGGATTGAATCCCCGAGCTGACAAGGTAAAATCTGTCGTTCTGCCCCTGAGCAAGGCAGTTAACCCACTGTTCCCTGGGTGCCGAAGACGTGGATGTGGATTAAGACAGCCCCCCGCACCTCTCTGATTCAGAGGGGTTGGGTTAAATGCGGAAGACACATTTCAGTTGAATACATTCAGTTGGACAACTGACTAGGTATCCCCCTTTACTACTTTTGTAGCAATTTTTTATTTTTTTTAATATGGGTGAAATAGACCATTTCCCTTCTTTTTCAGGATCAGATGAGCCTTGTTTTTATTAATAGGCTAAATTACACATTTTAATCAAATTAAATCAAATTGTATTGGTCACATACACATGGTTAGCAGATGTTAATGCGAGTGTAGCGAAATGCTTGTGCTTTTGCGTCTAGTAACGCCTGACCCCAGAGTGATCTTGCGTCTAACGCCTGACCCCAGAGTGATCTTGCGTCTAGTAACGCCTGACCCAGAGTGATCTTGCTTCTAGTAACGCCTGACCCCAGAGTGATCTTGCGTCTAGTAACGCCTGACCCAGAGTGATCTTGCGTCTAGTAACGCCTGACCCCAGAGTGATCTTGCGTCTAGTAACGCCTGACCCCAGAGTGATCTTGCTTCTAGTAACGCCTGACCCCAGTGTGATCTTGCTTCTAGTAACGCCTGACCCCAGAGTGATCTTGCGTCTAGTAACGCCTGACCCCAGAGTGATCTTGCGTCTAGTAACGCCTGACCCCAGAGTGATCTTGCGTCGAGTAACGCCTGACCCAGAGTGATCTTGCGTCTAGTAACGCCTGACCCCAGAGTGATCTTGCGTCTAGTAACGCCTGACCCAGAGTGATCTTGCGTCTAACGCCTGACCCAGAGTGATCTTGCGTCTAGTAACGCCTGACCCAGAGTGATCTTGCGTCTAGTAACACCTGACCCAGAGTGATCTTGCGTCTAACGCCTGACCCCAGAGTGATCTTGCGTCTAGTAACGCCTGACCCCAGAGTGATCTTGCGTCTAACGCCTGACCCAGAGTGATCTTGCGTCTAGTAACGCCTGACCCCAGAGTGATCTTGCGTCTAGTAACGCCTGACCCAGAGTGATCTTGCGTCTAACGCCTGACCCAGAGTGATCTTGCGTCTAGTAACGCCTGACCCCAGAGTGATCTTGCGTCTAGTAACGCCTGACCCCAGAGTGATCTTGCGTCTAGTAACGCCTGACCCCAGAGTGATCTTGCGTCTAGTAACGCCTGACCCAGAGTGATCTTGCGTCTAACGCCTGACCCAGAGTGATCTTGCGTCTAGTAACGCCTGACCCAGAGTGATCTTGCGTCTAACGCCTGACCCAGAGTGATCTTGCGTCTAGTAACACCTGACCCAGAGTGATCTTGCGTCTAGTAACACCTGACCCAGAGTGATCTTGCGTCTAGTAACACCTGACCCCAGAGTGATCTTGCAATGTGTAGTCTATGATATTTCACATTTTTGATATGACAAGAAACTTCTTCTAGTGTGAAGTGTTTGGTAAACTATGATTTCAGAGTAGCTTCCACAACACTGGTTGGACGTTGTACCAGTGAGTGTAGTATAGCCTAGATGACCAATATGTTTTTAGATGATCTCGCTGAACAATACATACCGTATGTCCAATGTACAATCTCAGCAAAGTCATGGTAGCCACAGACCACATAAACCGTATGCAATGGCAATAGATCTCAGAAATCTATACTGCTATTCTACACACACACACTCTCTCTCTCACACTCACACACACACACACACACACACACACACCACATACAGCCCCCTCAGGGCATCCATTACTGCCAGCTCTCTGCCCCCCTCTGTCAATGCATGCAGTGTCTAAAAGGTTAAGATCCTTTTCCATTAGGGTACTCTGTGGATAAATGAAATGAGGTAATGGTATCTATGGCATCTATCTATGGATAGACTAGATAGTGGGCCTTTTGTCTGCTTGCCTTTCCCTCTCCCAGTTAGTTAGACAGCAAGGAGAGATTGTGTCATTTCTCTAACTGCTGTTCTCTCTCTGTGCAGCTCAGGCAAAGCGAGGGAGGGTTTGGGCTAGACTCATCTCATCACCTTCAGATCAGTCCTGTCACTTGCTTTAGTTCATATTAAGCTGGGGGGTTCTCCTTTCTTTAACATGTGTGTGCGTGTGCGCTAACTAATAGAGGCTTTGAGAGACTGCTCCAACGCAGCTCACAGCCTGCTGCCAGCCCCCAGCCATCAATCACTGTGTCTTGGGTACGTCACATCTCACACATTAGATGGCGCTGAGACACACACACACACTGTCTTTCATAATAGCTTTAATGATTGGCAATGTGAGTAGCAATAGTCATTAAAATTGTTAAAAGGTTTTAAAAACATTTCTAATAAATGCAACAGTCGGACAATGGATAAAGATACTCCAAACAATTTTTTTAATCCATCAGATATTGATTGAATTATAGTGCATAACATTTTATGGGCAGAGACAAATAATTAATGGAGTTCAGGGATTTTGGTGGGAATTCAGGTATTAAATTTATCGTCAAATGTCGTCAAAAAAATCTTAGAATGCACTGATACACTTTCTAATGGTAACAGGTACAGTTTTAATAGTTTGTTAAAATAAAGAATTTTGCATAAATACACTGGGTTAGTTTGCATATGCATAAATTAACATGAATGGATGGAACAGGGCTGCAACCACGAAAAACTTGCTCTGTCTAGGTCTACCTGTACTCACCTGCTCTGTCTAGGCCTACCTGTACTCACCTGCTCTGTCCAGGTCTACCTGTACTCACCTGCTCTGTCCAGGTCTACCTGTACTCACCTGCTCTGTCTAGGTCTACCTGTACTCACCTGCTCTGTCTAGGCCTACCTGTACTCACCTGCTCTGTCTAGGCCTACCTGTACTCACCTGCTCTGTCCAGGTCTACCTGTACTCACCTGCTCTGTCCAGGTCTACCTGTACTCACCTGCTCTGTCTAGGTCTACCTGTACTCACCTGCTCTGTCTAGGCCTACCTGTACTCACCTGCTCTGTCTAGGTCTACCTGTACTCACCTGCTCTGTCTAGGCCTACCTGTACTCACCTGCTCTGTCTAGGTCTACCTGTACTCACCTGCTCTGTCTAGGTCTACCTGTACTCACCTGCTCTGTCTAGGCCTACCTGTACTCACCTGCTCTGTCTAGGTCTACCTGTACTCACCTGCTCTGTCTAGGTCTACCTGTACTCACCTGCTCTGTCTAGGTCTACCTGTACTCACCTGCTCTGTCTAGGCCTACCTGTACTCACCTGCTCTGTCTAGGCCTACCTGTACTCACCTGCTCTGTCCAGGTCTACCTGTACTCACCTGCTCTGTCTAGGTCTACCTGTACTCACCTGCTCTGTCCAGGTCTACCTGTACTCACCTGCTCTGTCTAGGTCTACCTGTACTCACCTGCTCTGTCTAGGTCTACCTGTACTCACCTGCTCTGTCTAGGTCTACCTGTACTCACCTGCTCTGTCTAGGCCTACCTGTACTCACCTGCTCTGTCTAGGTCTACCTGTACTCACCTGCTCTGTCCAGGTCTACCTGTACTCACCTGCTCTGTCTAGGTCTACCTGTACTCACCTGCTCTGTCCAGGTCTACCTGTACTCACCTGCTCTGTCTAGGCCTACCTGTACTCACCTGCTCTGTCTAGGCCTACCTGTACTCACCTGCTCTGTCCAGGTCTACCTGTACTCACCTGCTCTGTCTAGGTCTACCTGTACTCACCTGCTCTGTCTAGGTCTACCTGTACTCACCTCCTCTGTCTAGGTCTACCTGTACTCACCTCCTCTGTCTAGGTCTACCTGTACTCACCTGCTCTGTCTAGGTCTACCTGTACTCACCTCCTCTGTCTAGGTCTACCTGTACTCACCTGCTCTGTCTAGGCCTACCTGTACTCACCTGCTCTGTCTAGGCCTACCTGTACTCACCTGCTCTGTCTAGGCCTACCTGTACTCACCTGCTCTGTCTAGGTATACCTGTACTCACCTGCTCTGTCTAGGCCTACCTGTACTCACCTGCTCTGTCTAGGCCTACCTGTACTCACCTGCTCTGTCTAGGTCTACCTGTACTCACCTCCTCTGTCTAGGTCTACCTGTACTCACCTCCTCTGTCTAGGTCTACCTGTACTCACCTCCTCTGTCTAGGTCTACCTGTACTCACCTGCTCTGTCCAGGCCTACCTGTACTCACCTGCTCTGTCCAGGTCTACCTGTACTCACCTGCTCTGTCTAGGTCTACCTGTACTCACCTGCTCTGTCTAGGTCTACCTGTACTCACCTCCTCTGTCTAGGTCTACCTGTACTCACCTGCTCTGTCTAGGCCTACCTGTACTCACCTGCTCTGTCTAGGTCTACCTGTACTCACCTGCTCTGTCTAGGTCTACCTGTACTCACCTGCTCTGTCTAGGTCTACCTGTACTCACCTGCTCTGTCTAGGCCTACCTGTACTCACCTGCTCTGTCTAGGCCTACCTGTACTCACCTGCTCTGTCTAGGTCTACCTGTACTCACCTGCTCTGTCTAGGCCTACCTGTACTCATCTGCTCTGTCTAGGCCTACCTGTACTCACCTGCTCTGTCTAGGCCTACCTGTACTCACCTGCTCTGTCCAGGTCTACCTGTACTCACCTGCTCTGTCTAGGCCTACCTGTACTCATCTGCTCTGTCTAGGCCTACCTGTACTCACCTGCTCTGTCTAGGTCTACCTGTACTCACCTGCTCTGTCTAGGCCTACCTGTACTCACCTGCTCTGTCTAGGTCTACCTGTACTCACCTGCTCTGTCTAGGCCTACCTGTACTCACCTGCTCTGTCTAGGTCTACCTGTACTCACCTGCTCTGTCTAGGTCTACCTGTACTCACCTGCTCTGTCTAGGTATACCTGTACTCACCTGCTCTGTCCAGGTCTACCTGTACTCACCTGCTCTGTCTAGGCCTACCTGTACTCACCTGCTCTGTCTAGGCCTACCTGTACTCACCTGCTCTGTCTAGGTCTACCTGTACTCACCTGCTCTGTCTAGGTCTACTTGTACTCACCTGCTCTGTCTAGGCCTACCTGTACTCACCTGCTCTGTCTAGGCCTACCTGTACTCACCTGCTCTGTCTAGGCCTACCTGTACTCACCTGCTCTGTCTAGACTGCCTCATTAATTAATTACTGTTGTTGTCACGTTCTGTTGCATAATTCAACAAGTGTGTCAATAGCAGGATACCCTCAGATTAAAAATCAACAGGCTTGACTCTAGATTACACCTATCTAAACATACTTTACATTGTTTGTGAGATCAGACATAATATCACAATAATCCGAGTGTTCATTTTCAGATGTTGCTGTAATTTCAATGCATCTAATTTGTAAACATTTCAACTGTATTAAATTATAACTTTTTTAAAGTCCACAAAAATGAACACCCATCAAAATAACTTTATCTTTCTTCTCTTTCTTGTGATGTAAGTGTCTAGATGATGTAAGTGTCTAAATGATGCGTTAAATCCCAGATGGAGTGTTCTTATAGATGCAACAGAAAGACAACGTATTCCATTCAGCCCATTTCAGACATTATCAGGGTGTGTTTGACAAGTCATTACAAACATTTCTGCGGTCGTAACGTTAATGTCAAAAAACGACAGGCACAAGCAACAGTATGAAAGAGATGCAGGAGTCAAATTAAAGCAATCAATCCAACGATATTTAAGTTACAAGAGCATTTTGCACCCTTCAAACACAGGAAACAGATGTCTGAAAAAGACACAGGTGAGTGGGGCATGCACATTGTTAATGTGAGCTTAGCTAATTTCTTACTAGGAAATGCATTCTGCAAAGTGTTTGACAAGACACTCTATATTTATGTTTTGTTCCTAGAAGTTAAAATGACCATGAATGTGGTGGATTGTAAATAGATTAACTATAACAGACCAAGTAGAACTGAAACAAGGGATGGGAACCGTTATGTGGTACATGGTCCATGTTGGCCTCTTGTTTTTACATTTACATTTACATTTACATTTAAGTCATTTAGCAGACGCTCTTATCCAGAGCGACTTACAAATTGGAAAGTTCATACATATTCATCCTGGTCCCCCCGTGGGGAATGAACCCACAACCCTGGCGTTGCAAGCTCCATGCTCTACCAACTGAGCCACACGGGACCTTTTAATATCATAAACATTACCATGCTCTTTACAATCAACTTTTTTTCTCCCTCTGCTTATCCCCCAGTGTGTTTAGCATTGTTTCGTGGCCTGTGAGGCTTTTCTTCAGTTTCCCCAAAACAATCGGTGCCGGGTGAACCCAGACCCTTTGGCTAGAGAGAGACCTATTCATTTAGGGTTTGTATTATTTCAGTATAGCCATCGTCATCTCTCTCCAAACCTTGAACCATCTGTGTCTACAAAAGCAGGAAACCCCCACACTGTGACCCATTTCGTTCCAGGAGCCCGTTGAGAACAGCTCGTTGGGTTCAGCCCGTTGGGATCCTAAATTGTCTGAATGGGATTTAATAGACAATGGGTAATGAGGTGTAGTGTCTCGACGATCATGGCTCTGTGCAGGGTTGTTGTGTTGGTGCAGAACGTTGCTACTGCTGTGGTTTACTGCCAGTTGTAAAAAATAAAATGTAAAAAAACGACAGTGTACTATAAGAAATGTATCCGTTTGATTTAAATCTTGAGATAAAAAATAAATAAAAAAACGATGTTGATAATCTGACTTTGTGTTAAAGTCACCCATGTCTTTGTGCTGTGTGGTTGGAGGTAGAATCCTCTCTACGTCTATGATCCTGCACTGTCCCAGGACTAGGTGGCTGGTTACTGACTACTGCAGTGTTATGTAACACGGCTGACTAGCAGGTGGGGGTGTGTGAGATTCATGCAGTTTTAATTGTCCCCTTCAGGAGGTGTAAAATTAGCCGGGTGGATGCCGCATAAAAAAAAAACTGTTATATTAGAAGTCAGCTCAGAATCCAATAATCAGAGCTGAGAACGGCTCCCTCTCTCCTAGGCGCACACACTGCTAACACATCATACTGCATCTTAGCTGGCACAGAGCAAATGACCTTGACAGCACTACTGTTCTACGTGTGTCCTGAGAAAGGGGACAGACGGCTGTGTGTTTGTTTTCTGCACGTACTGCGGCGCTAGTTCTTGTTCTGGCTGTATTCTATTCTGGGCAGTACCCACCTGTCCTGAATCCTGAACATCTTCTTTCTCTTCATAATGATTGCACCAACACAAATGATCATCATAATGTTTCTCTACCACGCAAATCATAAACCCAACCCCCCCAAATGACTTTTTCTCTCTCTCTCTCACACACAGAGAGATGCACATACACTCAGCGTGGCAAACAAACAAGCTGCCGTGTGGGTGCTCTATCCGTCTGTTTCTGGTCCTCTTCATTGAGAGTCAGATCCTCCGCTCGGTCGGCGGAGCCTGACAAAGCTCTTAATCACGGGGTGCACTTTAAACCGTCCTAAGTAATGAAATCATGTAATGCCGAGTCCAGGCAGGCAGATGTGCCACTGATGGCTTTCTTGGCAGGAGCAGGCTTCTCCGCCTATCGTCATATTTCACCGCTTCACTCCCTAACCAAATCAAATTTAGTTGATACAGTTTGTTTAGATTCTTCCATTTTCTGTTTCGTTTTTTTGGAGGACAGGATATGGAGTTGTCTATTGCTGATAGTGATCTAGCTAAGCTACAAAATAAGTTACATTTTCTCTCCTCGGGGAAGCTGAGGTTGTTAACGTTCTAATTGTTTGTCAGAAGCGGTGGCTCTAACCACTGCTCCATACCGCTCTGCAGTCTGGGAAACGAGTCCTCTGTTGCCACCATTCATCAAATGTTGTGTGTGAGTGGAAACCCATCTCTTTTCGGGTGAGGAGGCATTTTCATAAAATAGTTTCCTCACTCACACTCCCCCTCACACTGCTGGGAAGCAGCAAACACTATGACTCACATCCCACGACCCTGTAGGCCACTCTCCTCCCCCTCCGCCACTCCTCGCTCTCACCTCTCAGGGACTCTGCTAGAGAACTGTCATCTCTCTCTTTTAGTTTCTCTCTCTCTCTCTCTGTCTCTCTCTGTCTCTGTCTCTGCTTCTCTCTCTCTCTCTGTCTCTGCTTCTCTCTGCTTCTCTCTCTCTGTCTCTGCTTCTCTCTGCCCCCTCTTCTCTCTCTCTCTCTCTCTCTGTCTCTGTCTCTGTCTCTGTCTCTGTCTCTCTCTGTCTCTCTCTGTCTCTCTCTGTCTCTCTCTGTCTCTCTCTGTCTCTCTCTGTCTCTCTCTGTCTCTCTCTCTCTCTCTCTCTCTCTCTCTCTCTCTCTCTCTCTCTCTCTCTCTCTCTGTCTCTCTGTCTCTCTGTCTCTCTCTCTCTCTGTCTCTCAATTCAATTCAATTCAAGGGGCTTTATTGGCATGGGAAACATGTGTTAACATTGCCAAAGCAAGTGAGGTAGATAATACACAAAAGTGAAATAAACAATACAAATTAACAGTAAACATTACACATACAGAAGTTTCAAAACAAGAAAGACATTACAAATGTCATATTATATATATACAGTGTTGTAACAATGTACACATGGTTAAAGCACACAAGTTAAAATAAATAAGCATAAATATGGGTTGTATTTACAATGGTGTTTGTTCTTCACTGGTTGCCCTTTTCTTGTGGCAACAGGTCACAAATCTTGCTGCTGTGATGGCACACTGTGGAATTTCACCCAGTAGATATGGGAGTTTATCAAAATTGGATTTGTTTTCAAATTCTTTGTGGATCTGTGTAATCTGAGGGAAATATGTCTCTCTAATATGGTCATACATTGGGCAGGAGGTTAGGAAGTGCAGCTCAGTTTCCACCTCATTTTGTGGGCAGTGAGCACATAGCCTGTCTTCTCTTGAGAGCCATGTCTGCCTACGGCGGCCTTTCTCAATAGCAAGGCTATGCTCACTGAGTCTGTACATAGTCAAAGCTTTCCTTAAGTTTGGGTCAGTCACAGTGGTCAGGTATTCTGCCACTGTGTACTCTCTGTTTAGGGCCAAATAGCATTCTAGTTTGCTCTGTTTTTTTGTTAATTCTTTCCAATGTGTCAAGTAATTATCTTTTTGTTTTCTCATGATTTGGTTGGGTCTAATTGTGCTGTTGTCCTGGGGCTCTGTGGGGTGTGTTTGTGTTTGTGAACAGAGCCCTAGGACCAGCTTGCTTAGGGGACTCTTCTCCAGGTTCATCTCTCTGTAGGTGATGGCTTTGTTATGGAAGGTTTGGGAATCGCTTCCTTTTAGGTGGTTGTAGAATTTAACGGCTCTTTTCTGGATTTTGATAATTAGTGGGTATCGGCCTAATTCTGCTCTGCATGCATTATTTGGTGTTCTACGTTGTACACGGAGGATATTTTTGCAGAATTCTGCATGCAGAGTCTCAATTTGGTGTTTGTCCCATTTTGTGAAATCTTGGTTGGTGAGCGGACCCCAGACCTCACAACCATAAAGGGCAATGGGCTCTATGACTCTCTCTCTCTCTCTGTCTCTGTCTCTGTCTCTGTCTCTGCTTCTCTCTCTTATTATATATTATATTATACAAAAGTGAAATAAACAATACAAATTAACAGTAAACATTACACATACAGAAGTTTCAAAACAATAAAGACATTACAAATGTTATATTATATATATACAGTGTTGTAACAATGTACAAATGGTTAAAGCACACAAGTTAAAATAAATAAGCATAAATATGTCTCTCTGTCTCTCTCTCTCTCTGTCTCTCTCTGTCTCTCTCTCTCTCTGTCTCTCTCTGTCTCTCTCTGCCTCTCTCTGTCTCTGTCTCTGTCTCTCTCTCTCTGCTTCTCTCTCTCTGCTTCTCTCTCTCTGCTTCTCTCTGTCTCTGCTTCTCTCTGTCTCTGTCTCTCTCTGTCTCTGTCTCTCTCTGTCTCTCTCTCTCTCTGTGCTTCTCTCTCTCTCTGTCTCTGCTTCTCTCTCTCTCTGCTTCTCTCTCTCTCTGTCTCTGCTTCTCTCTCTGTCTCTCTCTCTCTCTCTCTCTGTCTCTCTGTCTCTCTCTGCTTCTCTCTCTGTCTCTCTCTGCTTCTCTCTCTGTCTCTGTCTCTGCTTCTCTCTCTCTCTGTCTCTCTCTCTGCTTCTCTCTCTCTCTGTCTCTCTCTCTCTCTGTGCTTCTCTCTCTCTGTCTCTCTCTCTCTCTGTGCTTCTCTCTCTCTGTGCTTCTCTCTCTCTCTGTCTCTGCTTCTCTCTCTCTCTCTGCTTCTCTCTCTCTCTCTGCTTCTCTCTCTCTCTGCCTCTGCTTCTCTCTCTCTCTGTCTCTGCTTCTCTCTCTCTCTGTCTCTGCTTCTCTCTCTCTCTGTCTCTGCTTCTCTCTCTCTCTGTCTCTGCTTCTCTCTCTTTCTGTCTCTGCTTCTCTCTCTTTCTGTCTCTGCTTCTCTCTCTTTCTGTCTCTGCTTCTCTCTGTCTCTGCTTCTCTCTCTCTCTCTCTGTCTCTGCTTCTCTGCTTCTCTCTCTCTCTCTCTGTCTCTGCTTCTCTCTCTCTCTCTCTGTCTCTCAATTCAATTCAATTGACTTTATTGACATGGCAAGTTCATTATTACTTACATTGTCAAAGTATACATATCGAAAAATAAAATATATATGTATATATATATATACAAAATATATATATATTTATATATAAATAAATGGTGGAACCAACAGTAATAATAATAGTAGTAGTGGACATGGGATTACCATTAATAACAGCTACAACAACAATATTAATCAGAACAACAATACATTAAATCAATGGTAGTAGACCAGTGTCAACATGACTTGAGAAGACATATGACCTGGTATGAAAGACAAAACAAAACTAAGCTAAATGGGAAATATTATCAACATTACTTTGCATTCTCTCTCTGTCTCTCTCTGTCTCTCTGTCTCTCTCTGTCTCTCTGTCTCTCTCTGCTTCTCTGTCTCTCTGTCTCTCTCTGCTTCTCTCTCTCTCTCTGTCTCTCTCTGCTTCTCTCTCTCTCTGTCTCTCTCTGCTTCTCTCTCTCTCTGTCTCTCTCTGCTTCTCTCTGTCTCTCTCTCTCTGCTTCTCTCTGTCTCTCTCTGTCTCTGCTTCTCTCTGTCTCTCTCTGTCTCTGCTTCTCTCTGTCTCTCTCTGTCTCTGCTTCTCTGCTTCTCTCTCTCTGTCTCTGCTTCTCTGCTTCTCTCTCTCTCTCTCTGTCTCTGCTTCTCTCTCTCTCTCTCTGTCTCTCAATTCAATTCAATTCAATTGACTTTATTGACATGGCAAGTTCATTATTACTTACATTGTCAAAGTATACATATCGAAAAATAAAATATATATGTATATATATATATACAAAATATATATATATTTATATATAAATAAAT
Source organism: Salvelinus alpinus (assembly GCF_045679555.1). Lineage (NCBI taxonomy): Eukaryota > Metazoa > Chordata > Actinopteri > Salmoniformes > Salmonidae > Salvelinus > Salvelinus alpinus. Next base: position 24,256,753 of record NC_092114.1, read on the forward strand.
GGTGGAACCAACAGTAATAATAATAGTAGTAGTGGACATGGGATTACCATTAATAACAGCTACAACAACAATATTAATCAGAACAACAATACATTAAATCAATGGTAGTAGACCAGTGTCAACATGACTTGAGAAGACATATGACCTGGTATGAAAGACAAAACAAAACTAAGCTAAATGGGAAATATTATCAACATTACTTTGCATTCTCTCTCTGTCTCTCTCTGTCTCTCTCTGTCTCTCTGTCTCTCTGTCTCTCTCTGCTTCTCTCTGTCTCTCTCTCTGTTTCTCTGTCTCTCTCTGTCTCTCTGTCTCTCTCTGTCTCTCTGTCTCTCTCTGTCTCTCTGTCTCTCTCTGTCTCTCTGTCTCTCTCTGCTTCTCTGTCTCTCTGTCTCTCTCTGCTTCTCTGTCTCTCTGTCTCTCTCTGCTTCTCTCTCTCTCTGTCTCTCTCTGCTTCTCTCTCTCTCTGTCTCTCTCTGCTTCTCTCTCTCTGTCTCTCTCTGCTTCTCTCTGTCTCTCTCTCTCTGCTTCTCTCTGTCTCTCTCTGTCTCTCTCTTCTCTCTCTCTCTCTCTGTCTCTGCTTCTCTCTCTCTCTCTCTCTCTGTCTCTGCTTCTCTCTCTCTCTCTCTCTCTGTCTCTCTCTCTCTCTCTCTCTCTCTCTCTCTGTCTCTGCTTCTCTCTCTCTCTCTCTGTCTCTCAATTCAATTCAATTCAATTGACTTTATTGACATGGCAAGTTCATTATTACTTACATTGTCAAAGTATACATATCGAAAAATAAAATATATATGTATATATATATATATATACAAAATATATATATATTTATATATAAATAAATGGTGGAACCAACAGTAATAATAATAGTAGTAGTGGACATGGGATTACCATTAATAACAGCTACAACAACAATATTAATCAGAACAACAATACATTAAATCAATGGTAGTAGACCAGTGTCAACATGACTTGAGAAGACATATGACCTGGTATGAAAGACAAAACAAAACTAAGCTAAATGGGAAATATTATCAACATTACTTTGCATTCTCTCTCTGTCTCTCTCTGTCTCTCTCTGTCTCTCTGTCTCTCTGTCTCTCTCTGCTTCTCTCTGTCTCTCTGTCTCTCTCTGTCTCTCTGTCTCTCTCTGTCTCTCTGTCTCTCTCTGTCTCTCTGTCTCTCTCTGTCTCTCTGTCTCTCTCTGCTTCTCTGTCTCTCTGTCTCTCTCTGCTTCTCTCTCTCTCTGTCTCTCTCTGCTTCTCTCTCTCTCTGTCTCTCTCTGCTTCTCTCTCTCTCTGTCTCTCTCTGCTTCTCTCTCTCTCTGTCTCTCTCTGCTTCTCTCTCTCTGTCTCTCTCTGCTTCTCTCTGTCTCTCTCTGTCTCTCTCTGTCTCTGCTTCTCTCTCTCTCTCTCTCTCTGTCTCTGCTTCTCTCTCTCTCTCTCTGTCTCTGCTTCTCTCTCTCTCTCTCTCTGTCTCTCAATTCAATTCAATTCAATTGACTTTATTGACATGGCAAGTTCATTATTACTTACATTGTCAAAGTATACATATCGAAAAATAAAATATATATGTATATATATATATACAAAATATATATATATTTATATATAAATAAATGGTGGAACCAACAGTAATAATAATAGTAGTAGTGGACATGGGATTACCATTAATAACAGCTACAACAACAATATTAATCAGAACAACAATACATTAAATCAATGGTAGTAGACCAGTGTCAACATGACTTGAGAAGACATATGACCTGGTATGAAAGACAAAACAAAACTAAGCTAAATGGGAAATATTATCAACATTACTTTGCATTCTCTCTCTGTCTCTCTCTGTCTCTCTGTCTCTCTCTGTCTCTCTGTCTCTCTGTCTCTCTCTGCTTCTCTCTGTCTCTCTCTCTGCTTCTCTCTGTCTCTCTCTCTGTCTCTCTGTCTCTCTGTCTCTCTCTGCTTCTCTGTCTCTCTGTCTCTCTCTGCTTCTCTCTCTCTCTGTCTCTCTCTGCTTCTCTCTCTCTCTGTCTCTCTCTGCTTCTCTCTCTCTCTGTCTCTCTCTGCTTCTCTCTCTCTCTGTCTCTCTCTGCTTCTCTCTGTCTCTCTCTCTCTGCTTCTCTCTCTTTGCTTCTTCTACATCTTCACTCAATATTTTTCTTTGTTGAGCATCACTGAATTATTCATTGGCTGAGACCACTGCTTGCAGAGCAGCTGTCCCTATTGTTGGAGACACAGTGAATGTTGTGAAATGATCATGAACATTTTTCATCCAGAACATTCATCTGCTAGCCAAGATCGACCCTTCTCTCTGTCCCTGTTGCAAAGGATTTTAAACTGCCATGCCAGCTAGGCTATACATTGCTCGTTGTCAAGGTGTTTTTCTTGAAGAGGGCTTTGTTAGCAGTTGTTAATGGTTACGTCCCAAATGACAACCTATTCCCTATACAGTGCCCTACTATATAGGGAATAGGGTGCCATTTGGGACGTGTGGCCAATGATTTGTACTGTAAACCTAGTCTGAGGCCAGTGTTGAGGCCAGGCACACTGTTATGCACCTGACCAAGTCTGTCTGGCAGCAGCACAGCCCCAGAAAGCACCTGTTTCCTGTGGTTCCTCTATCATCCAGCCTGTGGCTACTTCACTTAACCCCCAAGCCCTTCCCTTCCCCTCCCCTCTCCCTCTTTCCTACACTCCCTGACCTGCTTTTACTTTTCACACCAACCATCAGGACCGGAACACAGTTTCTTGGCAGTTTAATTTTCACATGAAAGCCCTGAAGTTAAATTGGTTGGATGGGAGCGGTGAGGAGCGGATGACATTGTTTTATGCGAAATGGAAGGAGGGAGAAATGAGTCAGGCAGAAAGCTGAGTCATGGGATCGTAAAGTTATGTATAGGTAGTTTGATTGGCCTGCATGAGTCATTTTGTGTGCGTGTGTGTTTGCTTGTTTGCGCGTGTGTTTGTTTGCGCGTGTGTGTGTTTGCTTGTTTGCGTGTGTGTGTTTGCTTGTTTGCGTGTGTGTATTTGCTTTTGTTTGTGTGTTTGCTTTTGTTTTATTTGTTTGTATGTGCATGCTTAGGCCTTGACACTTGTTTTGATTGCCGGGTGCATTCAATGTGCCTTTCAGTACATACCTGAACAGCTAACGCAGCCCATGGCATTTCTATATAAGGTGTTATGACACGAGACGTGACAGCCTCTAGACACTTAAGCACTCCATTCCTCAGAACATCTTCGAAGAAGTTATAAAAACCTTTGTTCTTCTTCATGTCCCATCCACTTCCAGACATGAACCATAGTTAAATCACCTCTAAGTGTCTCAGCCAAGTGTAAATGTCATTATTATTGACTGGAGCCTAATGGTTACTTTACTGGGTTGAAGAGGGTAAACTGACCAGACACATTGCTTACCCAAGATGCAATGAAAGCATTTCTGTCTAATGACTCCATTGTGGAACTACCGCGCCTTCAGAAAATATTCACACCCCTTGACTTTTTCCAAATGTTGTTGTATTAAAAGGTGGGATTAAAATGTATTTAATTGTAACTTCTTGTCGACGATCGACACCAAATACTAAAATGTTAAAGTGGAAGAAAAAGATTGAACATTTGTGAAAAATAAATGTTTTAAAACCCCACCTTGATTACATAAGTATTTAATCCCCTGAGTCAATACATGTTAGAATCACCTTTGGCAGCGATTTACAGTTATTAGTCTTTCTCTAAGAGCTTTACACACCTGGATTGTACAATATTTGCACATTATTATTTTACAAATTCTTCAATCTCTGTCAAGTTGGTTGTTGATCATTGCTAGACAGCCAGCCATTTTCAAGTCTTGCCATAGATGTTCAAGCTGATTTAAGTCAAAACTGTAACTAGGCCACTCAGGAACATTTCAATGTCGTCTTGGTAAGCAACTCCAGTGTAGATTTGGCCTTGTGTTTAAGGTTATTGACCTGTTGAAAGGGGAATTTGTCTCCCAGTGTCTGTTGGAAAGCAGACTGAACCAGGTTTTCCTCTAGGATTTTGCCTGTGCTTAGCTCTATTCAGTTTCTGTTTATCCTAAAAAAAACTACTTAGTCCTTGCTGATGACAAGCATACCCATAACATGATGCAGCCACCACCATGCTTAAAAATATGAAGAGTGGTACTCCGTGATGTGTTGTATTGGATTTGCCCCAAACATAACGCTTTGTATTCAGGAAATAAAGTTTGTCATTGCCACATTTTTTGCAGTTTTACTTTAGTTCCTTAATGCAAACAGGATGCATGTTTTGGAATATTTGATTCTGTACAGGCTTCCTTGTCACTGTCATTTAGATTAGTATTGTGGAGTTACTACAATGGTGTTGTTTCATCCTATCACAGCCATTAAACTCTAACTGTTTTAAAGTCTCATTTGGCCTCATGGTGAAATCCCTGAGCGGTTTCCTTCCTCTCCGGCAACTGAGTTAGAAAGGACACCTGTATGTTTGTAGTGGCTGGGCGTATTGATACACCATCCAAAGTCTAGTTAATAACTTTAACTTTTTTATTTGTACCTTTTTGAAAGATTCCCGGAATCAGGAGGGAATAGACAGGAAATTGTCCAACCAGGATTTCAGGAATGTTGCAACCCTAACCTAGACTGACTAAACACACAGTAAGGCCTGGACTGGTTAGTGCTATCCGGGATCCGCTATGTATGGTTTGTGCTATCCGGAACCTCTGGACGGTCCCTAACCTTAACCCTTACCGTAACCCGTACCTTGACCATTTTAAATGTAAACTTTATGGATGTCCCAAGGATCCCGGATAGCAAGGACTACGGCTGACCCCATTTAGTTGACTAGTCTATTGTTTGGTCGATAGGCTGCTGGTCGACCAATATATATTTTTTGTCAAGCAGTGGCAAATATATGAAGATTTATGGCACACGAGACACCTGTCTGATTCACGCCTGTCTCAGTGGACTAATCCATTGCAGAGGCCGCAGGGATGGCACACTAGTATCACCAGTGGTACATTTACTGTTAATTCCCATAATTTCTAATCTACAATGTTTGGTCATTTCTGTTAATGCATTCAATTTATTATTATTATTATTATTATTATTATTACAGTCTTAGTTGTCATTGTAGGAGTGGACACTTTGTTTGCAGAGCTACCTATGCTACACTTACCTACCTACATGTACACATGACCTCGACTAACCTGTACCCCCGCACATTGACTCGGTACTGGTACCCCTGTATATAGCCTGTTATTTTATTGTATTAATTTTTATGACATTTTTTACTTTAGTTTATTTAGTAAATATTTTCGTAACTATTTCTTGAACTGCATTGTTGGTTAAAGGCTTGTAAGTAAGCATTTCAAGGTAAGGTCTATACCTGTTTGTATTCGGCGCATGCGACTTGAATTGACATGTGATTTGATTTGACTTGTGAGAAAAAAGTTTTGGTTTATTTCATTCCATTTACACGTTGTCAATGTATTCATTGACAGGAGCACTCCAGACAAAAGACAATCTTAAGTAAGGACACGCACCTGATTATGCATAGAGGTAGGCCACTAGTCTACCTGGTCTGCGTGCAAATGTAGGCTTATAAATGTGCACATTTGGGGATCGGATAGTATTTCTGATTGTCTTAACTCACCATCACTGTGTAGGTCCTCAAAGTAATTTTTTTCTAAGCCTCAAACAGCAAGTAAACAAAGTGTGTTTTTACATCCATTAAGAATGACAATAGTTCCTCAACGTAGCCTATTTGAAAAGTCTTTCCAGCGCGCTCCCTTTTGATAACCACTAGGGTTGCGCATTTTGAGTAATATTCAGGGGTGGAAACTTGCCTTGGGAATTAATGTGAATATATGGGAATTAATGGAAATATATGCAAATTAATATTAATACCATTTAAATGTAGATGTTTTTTGCATTGGATATATTTACCATATCATATGGCGACAGAAACATAAACCTTTTACCTTATCCTAAGTAGACATAATTGCAAATGATTAAATCCTTCCAATAGAAAAAAAAGAAGCGATTTAGTTACAAATTTAACTTTAATTAAATGAGTTGACTCTTCACATGGGATGGTTTCATTGAACAACAAAAGAAAGGGAATATTAAATGATCACAATGATCCACCGCATCTCCCAAAACCGTTTTCAACATCTGTAAAATTATAGTCTAGAAACTAAAGCTTTGGTTGTCTTCCTCTCAGGCTTCCATGTCTTCTCCCTGGACCTCCTCAATGTCCAGCTCTTGAACATCAGACTATGAGGCCTCATCTTCACTGTCACTTTCCAACCTTGTTGAGGATGGCTCATTGTCAGGCTCAAAAAGACTCAAATTTGCCCGGATGGCCACCAATTTTTCAACTATTGTATTGGTCAGCCTGTTGGGTGCTTTGGTGTGTGTGTTCCCAAACAAGGACCAGTTGCGTGCTGAGGCGGCTGATGTTGGTGGGATTTGGAGGATGATGGAGGCAACAGGGGAAAGAGCCTCGGATCCACATAGTCCCTTTCACCAGGTAGTTGATGAGATATGTTGGCACGACTGCCATATTGCTTCACCATCCCAAAGCCCTTGCTTGGAAGTGTACTTCGCCAGACTGCCAAGAACCTTACCTTCATCCAGGCCGAGGTGGCGAGACACGGTAGTGATGACACCATAGACCTTGTTGATCTCTGCACCAGACAGGATGCTCTTACCAGCATACTTGGGGTCCAACATGTACGTTGCAGCGTGTATGGGCTTCAGGCAGAAGTCTTCATGTTTTTTGATGTATTTCAGAACTGCAGTTTCCTCTGCTTGGAGCAACAGTGAAGTGGGCAGGGCAGTACGGATTTCTTCTCTTACATCTGCAAGCAGAGTCTGAACATCAGACAGGATGGCATTGTCTCCCTCAATCCGTGCAATGGCTACTGATATAGGTTTCAGGCTGCTTACCACTCTCTCCCAAAATACATCATCCAGGAGGATCCTCTTGATGGGGCTGTCCATTATGGCCATTTCTTGGAGAGACCCCTTCCCCTCCAATAGACTGTCAAACATGATTGACAACACCACCCCAATGGGTGTTACTGGGCAGCTTCAATGTGGTGCTCTTATTCTTCTCACTTTCCTTGGTGAGGTAGATTGCTGATTACCCTTCACATACCTAACCATTTCCTTGGCTCTCTTGTAGAGTGTATCCATTGTTTTCAGTGCCATGCTGTCATTGAGGAGCTGATTCAATGCATGATCAGCACAGCCAATGGGTGTGATGTGAGGGTAGGACTCCTCCACTTTAGACCAAGCAGCCTTCATGTTCGCAGCATTGTCTGTCACCAGTGCAAATACCTTCTGTGGTTCAAGGTCATTGATGACTGTCTTCAGCTCATCTGCAATGTAGAGATGGGTGTGTCTGGTGTACCTTGTGTCTGTGCTCTCGTAGAGTACTGGTTGAGGGGTGTAGATGATGTAGTTAATTATTCCTTGCCCACGAACATTTGACCGCCCATCAGAGATGATTGCAATACAGTCTGCTTTCTCTATGATTTGCTTGACCTTCACTTGAACTCTGTTGAACTCTGCATCCAGAAAATGAGTAGATAAAGCATGTCTGGTTGGAGGGGTGTATGCTGGGCGAAGAACATTCAAAAATCTCTTCCAATACACTTTGCCTGTGAGAATCAGAGGTGAACCAGTTGCATACACAGCTTGAGCAAGACATTCATCAGCATTTCTCTGACTATTTTCTTCCATTGAGTCAAAAAAGTTTCTGATTCCACGAGGACCATGAGCTGTTGCTATCGATAAGGTGTCTGATTTCATCATTTTCACCTTGAATAGAAGTAAAGGGACTTTTATCAGAGGTTGCTTGTTGTGAGCCCTGAGGGAACTTTATGCACTTGGCCAGATGATTCTGCATCTTTGTTGCATTCTTCACATATGATTTGGCACAGTATTTGCAAATGTACACAGCTTTTCTTTCTACATTAGCTGCAGTGAAATGTCTCTACACATCAGATAGTTCCCGTGGCATTTTCCTGTAAAGATTAGAAAAAAATGAGTAAAAAAAAACATACAATTCCATGTACAGATAAATAGTTAAGTAGTTAGATTAAACAACTCATTTTGTAAGATAAATGTTTTAAAATGAAACATGTATGGAAACAGGTGAATTAACACTCAGTTAGCAGGCTCAAGCGAGCTAAAACCCACATGGTAGCAAAAACTAACTAGCAGAAATTGTTAACAAGTCAGAAATGATTTAAACACACTTTGCTGTAGGCTACTATTTACTAGTTAACAAAAAATAATGTATGTCATATACAATATATTCACCCCACTCAGTATTGTAATCAAAACTTACCAGAAAGCATGTAGTCCTTGGCTCAGACAGTGTAGTAGTGTAGGCTCAATAGCATCTCATTAGTGTGTAAGATCTTGAGAATCAGCTGTACATGTGATGGAAGAATGCACTGTGCATGCAGAGGGTTGCAATTCCATTGAATTGTCTGTCACCAGTGCAAATACCTTCTAGTTTAGTAGTTTAACCAAAATATGCCACAAGACCTAGAATTACCTTGTGTATCACACAAAAAAGGTTATAAGCTAACTTCTTTAAATGAATTTAAGTAAAAATCCCCCAAATTTCCAGGCTTAACCTCCCATGGAAAATTTCCGGGAAAGTTTCCGACCCTTTGCAACCCTAATAACCACTCAGCATGAAAGGGGGGGAAATGTCATGCTCTGATCCAGTGGAAACGTCATAAAATAGACCTACCTAATTTACCTCTTATCCCTTGTCTACAGCTGTGTCTGTCTGTCTGGAGCTCACTGGTGTGGGAAACTCTGAAGGCCCAGAATATTTTATACAATGTTACAAGTTTCTTGCAGACAGGCCATGCGATGCTAATGTGATTTATAGGATATTTATTTTTATCAGGATATTTTCTACATGCAGGCTACAATGTTTTTATTTGATGGTTTATGTAGGCTATATTTACATATTGGCAATGGAAATAGAAGTTACTTTTAGATTTGTATAATTTTCATTATTATATTATTTGATTAACCAGATGACATTGATTTTGAGATGACGACTTTATATAAATGAAATGAAGCTGTTCCACGAAAATGTGCATATGAAAATCATAACTGGCACGCAGATCAATAGACATGGTACGATAACGTGGCACTGCAAATGGAAAAGGTTGCCGACCGCTGGTGTAGCCTGTTACCAGCAACTTCATGAGCATAATGTCAGAATCTGTGAAGACCAGCGGGAGGTGTGGTGTTGGGAACATGTTTTTTTTCTTCTGGTTAGGCTATATTGATATCTGGTTCCCTCTTTGGTAATTTGTGTCTTCATTTTTAATCGCAGTGCTTAATGCATCAGACAAGCTCAGTAGCCTACTTATGTTTGATTTTATTCAAACATAGGATGTGTCTATATATGGAAAATACATGTTTTAAAATTTCAACCAATCGGTTGGTCAAAAGAACAGACGACTCGGTTGACTAAGATGTTTTTGTTGTTGACAGCCTAGCAAGGACTATATGTGTACAGAGTAGACTAATGAGACATCTGTACTCTTACACATGGGAAGCCATTGTGTGTCAGATGGTAATGGTGTGTATAAATCAACCTCGTTGATTGAGCAGATTGTGAGTTGCCCCCTTGCCACGTTGTTATTACCCACTGTTGGTTGTCTTCAGTCTCTCTCTAGCTCTCTCTCCATATTTCTCTCTCTCCCGCTTGCTCTCTCTCTCTCTGTCTCTCTCTCCCTCTTCCCTCTGTTTAGTTTTGCAACTCACTAGTTTTGTGAGTGCTCTTTCTGACCTGGTGTAAACCTCTCTTCTATGTCTCGCTATACCACGGTAAATATTTCCTGAAGTGGTGCGAGTCACTTTGCTCTCAGTGGGCCTATTGTTCGCCATTTTTGAACCGGTGGAGAAAAAAACGGGTCTTTATTTACTATAATCTGACGTCCTGTTTGGATGATTATCCCGGCCGCTTTCCCAAAGAAACAAACTGCTTACCGACAGATTTAAATCTGACATTTTGTGTTTGTGTGTCTGACAGACGGCAGGTCGCGAACAAAACAACCAGTGATAGATAAATGAACAAAAACACTTTTTTGGGGCCCTGTGAGTAACCTCAACAAAAACCTGCAGGAAGAAGTTGACTCATTGATTGGTCATTGAGTGGACATGTCTACAGGAACAGTCTACAGGCAACAGGAAGTAGTTGGGTTTGGGTCACTGTGGAGCTCTGGGTTCCCAAGCCACCCGGGTCATGGCCATCAGCAACGATCAGGTTCATGTGAACCAGAATGTGACCAGGGCTTCAGTTACTGTGTGATCCTGTCTAGTGTACATTCTAGGACTGATAAGACTATGGAACCACTGGGGTCTTCTCTTCTCACACCTCCCACATACACCTCCCACGCTGGTTGGACTGAGCAGTTACATCTCCATACCTGAGAGATGTTTTTCTAAATAAGGTTATACCATTTATGTTCTAAGCTGGTATAAGTGTACTATTTTATTGATTTAAGCTGGTTCCAGAGTTTTTAGAATAGAATGTGAGACTTGTCACTCGTTCCTACTGGCAAAGTAACACTTTATACAGTGCCTTGCAAAAGTACTCAGACCCCATGGATTTCTTCACATTTTATTGTGTTACAAAGTGGGATTAAAATGGAATTAATTGTCATTTTTTTGTCAACAAAATACTCTGTCAAAGTGGAAGAAAAATAACATTCTCTAAAGATGAATAAAAATGTAATAACTAAAAGAGTTGTTGCGTAAGTATTCACCCCCTATGTTTAGGCAAGCCTAATTTAATTCAGGAGTAAAATTTGGCTTAACAAATCACATAATAAGTTACATGGACTCTCTCTGTGAAATAATAGGGTTTGACATGATTTTTGTAGGACTAACCCTTCCTCTGTCCCCCATACATACAATAAGGTCCCTCAGTCAAGTATAGAATTTCAAGCACAGATTCAACTACAAAGACCAATGAGCTTTTCAAAAGCCTCATAAAGAAGGACAGTGTTTGTGAGATGGGTAACAATAACAAATCAGACATTGAATATGTTAAGCATGGCCAAGTTAATAATTATGCTGTCGATTATGTATTAAACCACCCAGACACATCAAATATAGTCATCCTTCTGAACTGAGCTGCAGGACAGGAAGGAAACAGGTCAGGGATGTTACTATGAGGCCATTGGTGATTTTAAAACAGCTACAGAGTTCAATGGCTGTGAGAACTGAGGATGGATCAAAACATTGTAGCGACTCCACAATAATGACCTAAATGACAGAGAGAAAATAATACACATATATAGAATATTCCAAAACATGCATCTTGTATGCAACAAGTCATTAAAGTAATACTGCAACAACAACAAAACAAGGCAAAGGAATATAACTTTTGGCCTAAATGCAAAGCCTTATGTTTCGGGCAAATCCAACAAAACGCATCACTGAGTAATTTCCTCCTTATTTTCAAGCATGGTGGTGGCTGCATCATGGTATTGGTATGCTTGACATCTGCAAATATTGGGTAGTTTTTCAGGATTTAAAAAAACGGGATGAGTTAAGCACAGGCAAAATCCTAGAGGAGATCCTGCTTCAGTCTGCTTTACAAAAGACACTGGGAGAGGAATTTACCTTTCAGCAGGACAATAACCTACAATAAATACAAGGCCAAATTTTGAGTTTCATACCAAGAAGACAGTGAATGTTCCTGAGTGACTTAAATATGCTTTGAAATCTATGGCAAGACTTAAATTGATGTTTAGCCATGACCCCCAACATTTTGACGGAGATTGAAGATTTTTTTAAAGACTAATGGGCAAATATTACACAAGCCAGGTGTTCAAAGTAAGCTTTTTGTTGAGACTTACCCAAGAAGTTGTTTCTAACATGTATTCACCAGGGAGCTGAAAACTTATACAACGACTATATTTTAGTTATTTAATTTGTATTTTATATTTTTTTGTGTATTTTGTGTAGATTGTTGACAAAAATGACAATTGAATTACTTTTAATCCCACTTTGTAACACAAAATGTGAAGAAATCCAAGGGGTCTGAATACTTTTGCAAGGCACTGTATTATAAATGCTGACTTTGTCAATTCGTTGGTAATTTTCTATTAAACATTGTCATTTTTATTTTTTTTATTTTTTTATTTTTTTACACTTGAAACGTTTCACTCCGTTCACTCCATAGAGTGACTGCCGGTTTGTAAGTACACCCTGCAGCCTGACTCTAACCCACATAGCAAAGCAGGGCAGATTAATGGAAAAGTACTGCCTAGCCTTGAGCTTTGCGCAGACTTGGCTAGCTGGTTCTCCCTCTGTGGGCCTGTGGCGCAGGGCAGGCCTGCACCATGGTGAGGTTAAAGCCTTTACGAGCCTGTCCCTGAGGTTTTGGGACAGGGTTGCCTGCGGCTTAGCCTCACGACCTTGTCGTGAGAGAACATGAGCACTTTGCAGAACTGACGTTGTTGCAGGTCTGGTTCATGTTAATACTGCACATTCAGAGCCAAGGTGCGAATCTGGAATCTCCCTTTTCTCTATCACTCTCGCTCTTTTTCTCTCTTTCTGCGGAGTCTTTCAGGAGGGCCGATCTCAGTCCTCTTTAAAGTGAACTCTGGGGTAAAAGAAAAGAGCTAAATACCTTCTCTTTTTATTCACACTGCCCTTGCCTTTGAGTGAAGACTCAACTCTTTTGTCAGTTCACCTCACCCATTCACATTGCTATGTTGAGAAAGGAACCAAGATCTTTTTCTGGCATTCAATGCATTCTGGGACAAGCCATTTCATCATAACTTGTTATTGGACAGCTAGATATACCTACTTGCATTTTGTTAAAATTTTAGACATAATCATTGTAATCAGAAGATTCTATTAACATGAAAATATTATTGGTAACAGAATAAATAGCAGAAGAATAACTGAAGATTAAATAATGCTCTAATTGAAAATTGTACACCCAATGTAGGCTACTGCCTCTTTAAGAGCTAGAATAGATTTTGTTCTCTATGTTGTGATTCTCACCAAATAGGTTGTCTTCTCACGCTATTCAAACCCTTCAATCGAATATACAGTTTATGAAGCTATCTTAGCCTATAGATCAAATGTTGCAAACAAATTTATCTGAAGTAAAATCACACATTTTGTAATTTCTGTGTGTCCTTGACAATCGCTAATCAACATCCAAAACGTTTTTTTACGCAAACCTGGACATCATCTCTCTTGTGGCACCAATGTGAGAGGTTATGTCAGGGGGAACGGTGTTGCAGTAGAGTATGGTGCGGGAATGATGACAAGCGAACCTGGGGAGCTTTGTTTTCACATTGCCCTAAAAAAGGGAACCGGATCCTGGAATTCAAGCGAACCGAACTCTCGAGATGGTTTCAGTTCGGTTTACTTTGGGGGCTCGTGAGGGGTCCAAGTTCCTGTGGAGTGTTCATACTGCACCAAAAAATATTGCGAACCGAACTGAGTTTCCAACAATCAGTTGAAAGGGTCCAAGTGTGAAATCACCCTACTCTTACTGTTTCTCTCTGGTCAATCCACCTGTCATTAGAATGATCAGAACTTTAACTAGCCTATTGTCTATAGTGTTCATCTGCTATTGTAGCATTCCAGTGCACAAAACATGGGGTCATTACACAATAATACACACTTGCAAAACAACCTATCTGTGGAGAGGGCATGGCGAGGGGGCGTGGCCTCGTCTAACTTTGTTTTTGTTGTTTTGCGGAACCTAAACTAAGAATGGACAGCTGGTATAATTCAGTGTGACAAAATGTTTCCAAATATCAATTTGTTGGATAAGATGATGAATGAAAATCATGCCGTGGCCACCAACATATGTTATTACATGCATATTACTAGCATACTACCATTTGTGTACACCAGGACTCCATTCTGTGCCTGGCCAGTAATTAATGATTTGGCTCACATCACCAAAGCTGCCTTGTCATTCAGCAATCACACTACGTAACAGGGATACTTTGGCCGATGTCAGTGAGATGACAGTTAGCCTTTAATAGCCCAGAGAAGATGAGTGAGAGAGTGTATGTGCATGCGTTCGTGCCATCCCTGTCTTGTCCCGCGCCTCAATTCTGTCATGACCAGACCGATGGGAGGATTAAAGAGCAACGTGGCTCTGTGTCGTCCCGCCTGTGGACTGATTCTCTGGCCAGGCCCACTGTCACTGTCCTTCCCCCCCTAAGCCTAATCAGCATCTATATATAGAGGGTGTTGATCTCATGTCTTACACCCTCAGCAGTCAGTGCACTACACACCTCTGGATGGCCCCTCCATTCAGTTCATTGGTTTCCTATGGAAATATGGCCTGAGGCTAGGCTTTTTTCTGTCTTCATTGATTTACCTGTTGTTTTATTGGATAATTACAATGGTGTGACCAATGAAAAGAGTATGTGAAGCAAATTGACTATGAGTATGGCATGCATAGCCTGACTAGGGGTGTGTGAATTGTGCAAAAACAACAACAAGACTGAAGGTGAAAGGTGTCTGAAAGGTGTCTACACATATGACAGTGTCTAATGGGTATAATTGGCTTTGCTGAGGTTTAGTCCGTTCATATTCAGTGTTACTGACTGTGTGTTGTTTGAATGTGGATCACAGGTTCTTGGGTTGTGTCCATCAGTCTGACTTCACCTCCTTTAAGACGCCCCCAATCTCTTCCCCTTTTACATAACCTTAATCACCAGCTACGTGCTGTTTAGGGGTTACGTAATATGTGTTTGTGTGTCTGGACTGAGGTGACAGGACTTGAGGAGTTTCGAAGTGTGGAATCATTTGGAGCTATAACCTGTAATCCCCTGTATTTTTATTTTATTTGTTTATTTGTAAGGGACCATGTACACAATGCCATTGCACCAGCTTTTTATCTGTAGTCCCTGGGCTAATTGTGAGAAGAGAGGGTAATCTTGGGTATCTTAAAGTGATACATCAGGATTTTGTCAATGAAGCCCTTTATCTACTTCCCCAGAGTCGGATGAACTCATGGATACCATTTGGATGTCTCTGCACGCAGTTTGAAGGAAGTTTTTTAACCAGCGTTAGTACAATGACTGGAAGTCTATTATAACTGCTAGCATGCTAGTTCTGCAAACGCAAGTTAGCATTGGCTTGCGGAACTACCTCTAACTTCCTTAATACTGGATGCAGAGACATAAAAATGGTATCCATGAGTTAATCTGACTCTGGGGAAGTAGATTAAAGGGATTCATTTCCTAAATCCTGAAGTATCCCTTTTAGGTATCTTGAGGATAATGTTGAAAAGCCTATTTCCTTATTTGATCATTTGCCTGTGGTTGTATTAATTTATTATTATGTTATTGTCTTTTACAATTGTGATATTATCATTAGGCCTGTACTGTGTGCGTGCCTGTGTGTATGTGCATTTAACATGCGTGTGTAATCGAGGGATGAGAGCTTCACAGCCCTGATGATCCTTATTATCATATGACCTCTACCTCATTTCACCTAGAGACAGCCTCTCACCAGTATCTATGTTTGTGTGGATTTATTCTCATGACCTGAGCTCCATATACAGCTAATGACTGGGTTCAAAAGTATACACACTGCTATGATCGAAGACACACACACAACACTTATTTCACACACACATTCGTGTAAAACTGCTGATCTCATTCCGCCATGTTTCTCTCACAACCCTGCTCAGCTGATTCTATCAGTTTACTGTATAGTACTGTACTGTGTATTGGCTGCTTCCCAGAGCCAGACGTGGGCACATGTCAGAGGCCTGCCCTCTCTCCTATATAGGTCACCTCTCTCAGAGCAGCAGGAAACAAACACACACTGTTCCCCCCCTAACAATGAAAGGTGTATTGTGGCTGGGCTGGTCAGAGCCAGCCGGAGGGAAGTCTGCCAGCATAGCCAGCCACACAGAGAGGATCAGGATTACTACAAGTACAACTGGGCTGCACTGGACTGTGTACCAAATAGCTTTATTTACTGTTAGCTTCTTATTGGAGCCTATTGGAATTCAGAAAAAGGAATAAAATCAGTCTGGGTATAAAGGCCAAGCTTGCTTCAAGCCTTCCTGGTCTGAGGTAAGGCTATACCAGCCTGATGTTGTCCCCACTCATGTGTGTCCACACGGTGCCAAATATTACACCTGTTTGGGTTTCTCCTTCTCTCTTCTGGTTAGACCATAGCCTAGATCCCCTAGTCTAGGTCAATATGGTCACAAACAGTTCACACTGTCACAAAAAGTTAATCTAGGCCTGTTTCCCAACACAGACTGAGCCTAGTCTTGGACTAAAAAGTACACTACATGACCAAAGGTATGTGGACACCTGCTCGTTGAACATCTCATTAATATGGAGTTGGTCCCCCATTTGCTGCGAGAACCGCCTCCACTTTTCTGGGAAGGCTTTCCACTAGATCACTGGTTCTCAATCCTGGTCCTGTGGACCCAAAGGGGTGCACATTTTTTGTTTTTGCCCTAACACTACACAGCTGATTAAAATGATCAACTCATCAAAAGGCTTTGATGATTTGAATCAGGTGTGTAGTGTTAGGGCAAAAACAAAAATGTGCACCCCTTTGGGTCACCAGGACCAGGATTGAGAACCACTGCACTAGATGTTGGAACATTGCTGTGGGGACTTGCTTCCATTCAGCAACAAGAGCATTAGTGAGGTCGGGCACTGATGTTGGGAGCTTAGGCCTGGCTCGCAGTCTGAGTTCCAATTCATCCCAAAGGTGTTAGATGGGCTTGAGGTCAGTGCTCTGTGCAGGCCAGTCAAGTTCTTTCACAACCATCTTGAAAAACCATTTCTTTATGGACCTTGCTTTGTGCACGGGGGCATTGTCATGCTGAAACAGGAAAGGGCCTTCCCCAAACTGTTGCCACAAAATTGGAAGCACAGAATCGAGTTGTATGCTGTAGCATTAAGATTTCCCTTAATTGGAACCAAGGGGCCTAGCATGAACCACGAAAAATAGCCCCAGACCATTATTCCTCCTCCACCAAACTGTTGGCACTATGCATTGAGGCAGGTAGTGTTCTCCTGGCATCTGCCAAACACAGATTCATCCATCGGACTGCCAGATGGTGAAGCGTGATTCATCACTCCAGAGAACGCATTTCCACTGCTCCAGAGTCCAATGGCGGCGAGCTTTTCACCACTCCAGCCGACGCTTGGCATTGTGCATGGTGATCTTAAGCTTGTGTGCAGCTGCTCGGCCATGGAAACCCATTTCATGAAGTTCCCGAAGAAAAAGTTTTTGTACTGACCTTGCTTCCAGAAGCAGTTTGGAATTTGGTAGTGAGTGTTGCAACCAAGGACAGATGATTAGATTTTTACGCGCTACGTGCTTTAAGCACTCGGCGGTCCTGTTCTGTGAGCTTGTGTGGCCTACCACTTCGGGGCTGAGCCGTTGTTGCTCCTAGACATTTCCACTTCACAATAACAGCACTTACAGTTGACCGGGGCTGCTCTAGCAGGGCAGAAATTTGACGAAGTGACTTGTTGGAAAGGTGGCATCTTATGACGGTGCCACATTGAAAGTCACTGAGCTCCTCAGTGAGGCCATTCTACTGCCAATGTTTGTCTATGGAGATTGCATGGCTGTTTGCTCGATTTTATACACCTGTCAGCAACGGGTGTGGGTGAAATAGCCAAATCCACTATTTTGAAGGGGTGTCCACATACTTTCATGTGTATATAGTGTACATGCAGTCCAGTAGAGAATCTCCATTGGGTGTGGTTTTAGTCTGGTATACTAGCCCGTAAAGTACATGTTCTATTTTTTGATCCTGTGTTCAAGTCCTCCAGAACAGTGATCCTATTTCTATTTTTTATTTTTGTCAGTTAAGAACAAATTCTTATTTTCAATGACGGCCTAGGAACAGTGGGTTAACTGCCTTGTTCAGGGGCAGAACCACAGATTTGTACCTTGTCAGCTTAGGGATTTGAACTTGCAACATTTTGGTTACTAGTCCAACGCTCTAACCACTAGTTCCAAAGTGCTGCCTGTTTGGATGATTATGATAAACCATAACCTTATACCCCTTGTTTCCTTCCTGTCTATCTCCAGGTCTTCCAGAACAGTATTACAGTCTGACGTGGTTCCTGAGCCCCATCCTGGGTCTGATCTTCACACCTCTGATTGGCTCAGCCAGCGATCGCTGCACCCTGAAATGGGGCCGGCGACGCCCTTTCATCCTGGCCCTGTGTGTGGGGGTGTTGTTTGGAGTAGCACTCTTCCTCAACGGGTCACTCATAGGTGAGACTGGGAGTTGGGGGGGTGTAGGTGGGGGGGGGGGGGGCAGGAGAGACGAGGCCTGTAGAAAGAGCTGCTGTGTACTCCGCCAGGAATTCAATAACCAACATTGTTACTACATTGTTACATTGTCACTATAGGTTAAGGTCAAAAGTTTAACCAATTGATCGTTAAAACATAAATTATTGATCAAATCTATTCAGTTGGGCAGCTTGCCAGTTTAGAGAAGTTAGGTTATTAGATGCAACCATCCTCAGCTGCATTTGCTGTTTTTACCCAATGGGAGTAATTGTGTTGAATTATTTATTTTTTGAGATGAAAGGCCTCACTTTACAGGAGCACTGGCAGTCACCTGCTGGAGCAGAGAACACTGACGCCATCTGAGACCCCGCTACACAGCCACATCCTCTATTCGGAACAGGAATTCACACTAACCCTATAGACTTGTAGTCTGACAACCTCCGGGAGTTGAAAGACATGACAGGCACACACCCACCCACACATACACACCAACTGAGATACAATACCTTCTAAAACCATCTCTAATTAACCGTCATGTCCTATCTGACGGTTTAAACTCTTGTTGCCTGTGTGTGTGACAGGAAAGTGATTGAGTTCACAGAATAGGCTAATGACCTCCTCTGTTGTTATCCATGATGTCAGCCAGTCAGCCGGCCAGCCAGCCAGCCGGTCAATCAGTCAGTCAGCCAGTCAGTCAATCTTTTAGCCTCACCTAATAAGCAGTCTTCTGAAGTGTGAGTTGTGATATGAAGCATATTGAATTCAAAATGATCTCTGGCTGTGTCTCACTAATGTGGTTCTCCTGAGTTTTGAAACCAGAGTAAAAAGATAGCCTGGTTCTATAACTTCAACTGTGTTCTAATGCAACACACACACGCACACGCACACATCAAGTTCCACTTCTATCAGGAGTTTCACATCCTACATTAACCTACTGGCTACTCATTATTATTATCAGTGGAAGTGATCCTAAGTGCCACTATCTGTGCAGGCGGAAGAGGGAGAAGGGTTCCAGTTTGCTCCGTGCTTGAAAGGCACAGCAGAGGGGAAGATCAATAGATATCCCATAGAGTTGATTTGCTGCCGGCTTCAGGACAGTCAACCAATTAGGACTGAAGAGTCTGGTAGTAATGGAAGGGAGCAGTGCCCTCACTATAGCCCTAACAGAGCGGCTATTTGTGCATCATCACCCCCAGCTCAGGTCCCAGTGCTGTGGGTCATAGGCTACAGACTCCGGTGTACGCTGACCTGCTGGGCCGAACGGTGTGTGTGAACCCTGTCAGTCTCTGTGACATGGGAAAGGACTAGGAACCAGTTCACAGGGAAACGTTTCCTGTTGTGCCCCCTTTCTTACCTTTCATTGCCTATCTGGAGCCGCTTCCTGTCTCCAGCGCTAGCACGCTGCTCGTCGGCCCGTCAGCCACTCCATTGTCAGGAACAAAGTCTTTGCTTACTACGTACACACTGACTGACTACACACAGGCTCAGACAGTACAGACTTCAGTACTACAAGTCTTTTTTTTTCTCAACTTTTACACTTCTCTTCCTCTGGTCGTTGTTAATTGGTTAAATATTTTCTAAAGAGCGTTGTCCCTTTAATGAGAAAGTTGGAATAATGACTTGTTTGTTGTTGTGTCCTGGCAATGGGGAGTTCCTCTGGGCTCAATGTTATGATGGAAGTAGTAAATGGGAGTTTACAACTAAGAGTTTCGATTCCCAGTGAAATAATTCACAGTAGGCCAGATTTGCAATGACACTAATGACACTTACATTACAGGGACAATGTTTTACACCAGTGAAGCACAATGTTTCTGGCTAGTGTTTATTTTTAGAGGATATTTTGATAAATTAGATTCACGCGTGACACTTGTACTGATAACTCTGCATTGGAGTGAACCAGGGCAGGAGCCTCTTTAAATAGTATACACTGACGAGGTATCATATTGTCGCTGTTGGATGAAAACCTCTTATCTACAAAACAGAAACTTTTCAGGAAATGAAGGGGGAAAAACTGCCATATTTTACCGTTAACGAACATACAATTTTCAAAAGTTCAGAAGCTATTTTGAAAACATTTTCTTGGTTCTAGTCATGAAATGTTGAGAGTATGTTGAGGGGGTTACTGCTTTCAATACATGTGAAAATTGGCAAAAATTGAGTTCGGTTTTCATCACACAGCGACAATCTAGATATTCGCTGTAGCCCTGAGGGTAATCATCCAATCAAACTTATTGTGTTCTTCCTGGCCTCTGAGGTGGAATATACCATATACGGCTACGATTGACCTAGTGTGTGTGTGTGTGTGTTAGAAGGCAGTTGCATTCCATGATTGTAACCTACTATTCGGGTATTGATTCACATGTGAATATCTCGATCCAGCTGTGTTCTCATAGTTGCAGAGCTGCAAAGTAACTAGGATGGATATAGCTTATCAATATGTATACTGGATTGGCAGGATGTGGTCTCTGTGGCAAACTTTCTATCTGTGAATTAGGCCTATGGTTTTGTGAAGGTGTTGTACCAGCTAGGATACTAACTCTGTCTCTGGTTGTGTTCCAGGACTTGCCGTCGGTGACGTGCCAAATAACCAGCCCATAGGGATCGTTCTGACGGTGCTCGGTGTAGTAGTGCTGGACTTCAGTGCAGACGCCACGGAGGGTCCCATAAGGGCCTACCTACTAGATGTAGCAGACACTGAAGAACAAGACATGGCCCTCAACATCCACGCCTTCTCCTCTGGTACAGCACACGTCTTAGTAGCACTCACCTTGTATTTCAGGATGTTTCCATGCCCATACCTATGTCTGTGAAAGTTTTAAGAAATTGAATATTCTCAAACAGGAAATTCAGCTGAAACAGAGATCCATGCTATGTTGTGTTATTAGAGATGCTAATTGTGTGTTTGTGTATTTTGCATGTGTGTGCCTGGGCCAGGTTGTGGGGGAGCGGTGGGCTACGCGCTAGGCGGTCTGGACTGGACCCACACATTCCTGGGCTCAATCTTCAAGTCCCAGGAGCAGATCCTCTTCTTCTTCGCCGCCATCTTGTTCACTATCTCTGTGGCGCTGCATCTGTTCAGCATCGAAGAGCAGCGGTACAGCCCCCAGCAGGACCGGCTGGACGAGGAGGCCGACGCCGCTTCTTCCACGGCCCACAAGGTCAACTGCTCCCTAGGGAAGCTTCATGGCCACAACACCCCCCACATGGAGCTCATCGGAGAGGACGACATCTACGACCCTTGTGATCGTTACGACCGTTATGAGTTCTACAGGGATGGTGATGGGGAAGAGGATGGGCGCTCATTGCGCGACATGGACATGGACTTCCTGGATGTGGAGATGGTGAGGTCCAAGTCGGACTCAGTGCTGCAAATGGCCGACGCCACACTGGATCACCTGGACCACGACGCTCTGTCCCTGCTTCACATCGAGCCCTCCATCTTCGCTGATCGCCTGTCGTCCTACCATGGCTCTCCACCACGCCGCAGCAGCAGCACAGGCAGCCAGGACCTCCTCAAAACCTCCAAAAAGATCTGCCGGCTGTCCCAGTTCCTGCAGGAGCAGGACCGCGACGGGGAAGAGGCGCTTCTCAACAACCAGCTCAACGAGCAGAAGACGCCAAACGGCCGGGCGCATGCCAACGGCTTGGGCCAGGGCGCCAACGGGCATGCCCACATGGTCATGAAGAACTCGGCCAGCACAAACGCTTCCATGCGGCACCGCCGACACATCTTCTACCGCCAGCCGTCCTGCACTTTCTCCTACTACGGCCGCGTGGGCTCCCACCGCTACCGCTACCGGCGAGCCAACGCCGCGCTACTCATCAAGCCCTCGCGCAGCTTGAACGACATCTACGAGGTGCAGCGGAGACAGAAGAGGAAACAGCAGAACCCCAGAGCGCGCCACCAGTCGGGCAACACCAACTCCAGCGGGGACACAGAGAGTGAGGAGGGGGAGACGGAGACCACGGTCAGGCTGCTGTGGCTGTCCATGCTGAAGATGCCTCCAGAGCTGATGAGGCTCTGTGTCTGTCATCTCCTCACCTGGTTCTCCATCATCGCTGAGGCCGTCTTCTATACTGACTTCATGGGCCAGGTCATCTACCACGGCGACCCCACGGTAAGGCTACTGGGACGCCAAGGACCAATATGCCACGTTATTATATAGCCTGTTGTATTTATGTGGGCAAAGTATTTATTTGGACATAAATGTACATGTCTTTTTTTTATGTCTTCTGCAAATAAAAAACTATTAATCACACAAACTCAATCTCCGGTTGCCAGTTCACTCCCCACCAGATTTTTGTTGCTGACCTGGGATTTGAACCGGATACCCTCTGGTTTCTGGCCCGCCTCTCTCTAACCTCTGGGATACCGGCCCCCCATTCTCTATCCCTAACTAAAGCTGTTGTTTTCCCTCCTCTCTCCAGGCTCCCGCTAACTCCACGGAACTGCAGAACTACCACAAAGGAGTTCAGATGGGCTGCTGGGGGCTG
Organism: Salvelinus alpinus; assembly: GCF_045679555.1. Taxonomy (NCBI): domain Eukaryota; kingdom Metazoa; phylum Chordata; class Actinopteri; order Salmoniformes; family Salmonidae; genus Salvelinus; species Salvelinus alpinus. The sequence continues at coordinate 24,279,554 of NC_092114.1, forward strand.
GTCATCTATGCCTTGACCGCTGCCTCCTGCTCAGGTCACTGACCAGTCATTGAGTAGAATAAATGGATGGATGAATGGAAGGATGGACGAATTAACTAAGTGACCTATGACTGAGCACACCAACCTGGTCTCAGAGCATTTCGTTTTATTCTGTATGTAAATCTGAGACACTCCATTTACTATGATATGCTACATTTCGTATGGTAAGCGTTACGAATTTGCAAAATGTACAATATGTTACAAATTTGCAAAAACTACAGTATGTTATGAATTTGAGCTAGGTGGCTAACGTTAGCTAGCTGGTTAACGTTAGCTAGGGTTTAGGGTTAGGGTTAAGGTTAGGGTTAAGTTCAGGAGTTAGGTTGAAGGGTTAAGGTTAGGGGAAGGGTTAGCTAAAACACGGTAAGTAGTTGCAAAGTAGCTAATTAGCGCAAATGCTAAAGTTGTCCGTGATGAGATTCGAACTCGCAACCTTTGGGTTGCTAGACGTTCGCGTTATACGCCCACCCACGCTACTTTGTTTTTTTCCTTAAGTAACCACCTGTCTTATATAACCATACCAAACGTAACATATCATACTAAGTTGAGTGTCCTGGATTAACTTTTACTATGTTGCGTCTAGTCTGAGACCATGCTGAGCGCACAGGGCCCAGACACAGGCTTGTGCAGGTCTGTGTGCTCTGAGGCAGCCATAAAGTACTTTCTAAACAATGTGCTCAGTCTGCAGCCGATGTGCTATCTGTCGCTCTGTTCGCATGCTGGACGGTTAGACTATGACAGTGAACTGAGATGATCTGTGCAAGTGATATAGTCACTCAATCAGTCAAAAGAAATTGTAGTGCTTTTTATAATTGGACTATTCACAAAGAACTGTACAGCAACCCAGCACCTAAACACCCAGCATAAGTCACAAGAGGAAATCTGTACTAATTGCTGGTCACTTAATCATGGTGAATGTCGTCTAGTTGACCCACAGTGTGGATAAGACTTACAGGAGTCACCTCTCTTGTAACTAAACCAACTTTTATACGAGGCCATATGAAATCTAGGCGTCTTTGTAGGTTCAGGCCTTGGCCACTGTGCTTCTGATCTGCATTGCTTGCTCTTTGTGGGTTTAGGCTAAGTATCTTTAAAGCACTTTGTGACAACTGCTGATGTAAAAAGGGCTTTATAAACAAAGGGAGGCCAAATAATTTTATAAACTATTATATTGTATTATTTCAGCCTTACTGCAGAAGTACCTGGACAACTTTGACCTGAGCATCAAGGTTATCTACGTCCTGGGTACGCTGGGCTTCTCCATCGGTACGGCCGTCATGGCCATCTTCCCCAACGTCTATGTCTCCATGGTGATGATCAGCAGCATGGGCATCATCTCCATGAGCATCTCCTACTGCCCTTATGCCCTCCTGGGACAATACCATGAGATGAAAGAGGTAAGGATCTATACTAGTTAGTACTCCTGGGACAATACCATGAGATGAAAGAGGTAAGGATCTATACTAGTTAGTACTCCTGGGACAATACCATGACATGAAAGAGGTAAGGCTCTATACTAGTTAGTACTCCTGGGACAATACCATGAAATGAAAGAGGTAAGGATCTATACTAGTTACACACTGATATAACAGGTTAGTTAGTTACTTAGTTGCACACTGATATAACAGGTCAATTAGTTACACACTGATATAACAGGTTAGTTAGTATACACTGATATAACAGGTTAGTTAGTTACTTAGTTGCACACTGATATAACAGGTTAATTAGTTACACACTGATATAACAGGTTAGTTAGTATACACTGATATAACAGGTTAGTTAGTTACTTAGTTGCACACTGATATAACAGGTTAATTAGTTACACACTGATATAACAGGTTAATTAGTTACACACTGATATAACAGGTTAGTTAATTACACACTGATATAACAGGTTAGTTAATTACACACTGATATAACAGGTTAGTTAATTACACACTGATATAACAGGTTAGTTAGTTGCACACTGATATAACAGGTTAGTTAATTACACACTGATATAACAGGTTAGTTAGTTACACACTGATATAACAGGTTAGTTAGTTAGTTGCACACTGATATAACAGGTTAGTTAGTTAGTTGCACACTGATATAACAGGTTGGTTAGTTATTTGCACACTGATATAACAGGTTAGTTAGTTAGTTACACACTGATATAACAGGTTGGTTAGTTAATTACACACTGATATAACAGGTTGGTTAGTTAATTACACACTGATATAACAGGTTAGTTAGTTAGTTACACACTGATATAACAGGTTGGTTAGTTATTTGCACACTGATATAACAGGTTGGTTAGTTAGTTACACACTGATATAACAGGTTGGTTAGTTATTTGCACACTGATATAACAGGTTAGTTAGTTAGTTACACACTGATATAACAGGTTAGTTAGTTACACACTGATATAACAGGTTAGTTAGTTAGTTACACACTGATATAACAGGTTAGTTAGTTATTTGCACACTGATATAACAGGTTGGTTAGTTAATTACACACTGATATAACAGGTTGGTTAGTTATTTGCACACTGATATAACAGGTTGGTTAGTTATTTGCACACTGATATAACAGGTTAGTTAGTTAGTTACACACTGATATAACAGGTTAGTTAGTTAGTTACACACTGATATAACAGGTTAGTTAGTTACACACTGATATAACAGGTTAGTTAGTTAGTTACACACTGATATAACAGGTTAGTTAGTTAGTTACACACTGATATAACAGGTTAGTTAGTTAGTTACACACTGATATAACAGGTTAGTTAGTTAGTTAGTTACACACTGATATAACAGGTTAGTTAGTTACACACTGATATAACAGGTTAGTTAGTTAGTTACACATTGATATAACAGGTTAGTTAGTTAGTTACACACTGATATAACAGGTTAGTTAGTTAGTTACACACTGATATAACAGGTTAGTTAGTTACACACTGATATAACAGGTTAGTTAGTTAGTTACACACTGATATAACAGGTTAGTTAGTTACACACTGATATAACAGGTTAGTTAGTTACACACTGATATAACAGGTTAGTTAGTTAGTACACACTGATATAACAGGTTGGTTAGTTATTTGCACACTGATATAACAGGTTAGTTAGTTAGTACACACTGATATAACAGGTTAGTTAGTTAGTACACACTGATATAACAGGTTGGTTAGTTATTTGCACACTGATATAACAGGTTAGTTAGTTAGTACACACTGATATAACAGGTTAGTTAGTTAGTACACACTGATATAACAGGTTGGTTAGTTATTTGCACACTGATATAACAGGTTGGTTAGTTAGTTACACACTGATATAACAGGTTAGTTAGTTAGTACACACTGATATAACAGGTTGGTTAGTTATTTGCACACTGATATAACAGGTTGGTTAGTTATTTGCACACTGATATAACAGGTTAGTTAGTTAGTTACACACTGATATAACAGGTTAGTTAGTTACACACTGATATAACAGGTTAGTTAGTTAGTTACACACTGATATAACAGGTTAGTTAGTTACACACTGATATAACAGGTTAGTTAGTTAGTTAGTTACACACTGATATAACAGGTTAGTTAGTTAGTACACACTGATATAACAGGTTGGTTAGTTATTTGCACACTGATATAACAGGTTAGTTAGTTAGTTACACACTGATATAACAGGTTAGTTAGTTACACACTGATATAACAGGTTAGTTAGTTAGTTACACACTGATATAACAGGTTAGTTAGTTAGTACACACTGATATAACAGGTTGGTTAGTTATTTGCACACTGATATAACAGGTTAGTTAGTTAGGTTCACACTGATATAACAGGTTAGTTAGTCATTTGCACACTGATATAACAGGTTAGTTAGTTAGTACACACTGATATAACAGGTTGGTTAGTTATTTGCACACTGATATAACAGGTTGGTTAGTTATTTGCACACTGATATAACAGGTTGGTTAGTTAGTTACACACTGATATAACAGGTTGGTTAGTTAGTTACACACTGATATAACAGGTTGGTTAGTTAGTTACACACTGATATAACAGGTTGGTTAGTTAGTTACACACTGATATAACAGGTTAGTTAGTTAGTACACACTGATATAACAGGTTGGTTAGTTATTTGCACACTGATATAACAGGTTAGTTAGTTACACACTGATATAACAGGTTAGTTAGTTAGTTGCACACTGATATAACAGGTTGGTTAGTTAGTTACACACTGATATAACAGGTTGGTTAGTTATTTGCACACTGATATAACAGGTTGGTTAGTTAGTTACACACTGATATAACAGGTTAGTTAGTTATTTGCACACTGATATAACAGGTTAGTTAGTTAGTACACACTGATATAACAGGTTGGTTAGTTATTTGCACACTGATATAACAGGTTAGTTAGTTAGTACACACTGATATAACAGGTTGGTTAGTTAGTTACACACTGATATAACAGGTTGGTTAGTTATTTGCACACTGATATAACAGGTTGGTTAGTTATTTGCACACTGATATAACAGGTTGGTTAGTTAGTTACACACTGATATAACAGGTTAGTTAGTTAGTTAGTACACACTGATATAACAGGTTGGTTAGTTATTTGCACACTGATATAACAGGTTGGTTAGTTATTTGCACACTGATATAACAGGTTAGTTAGTTATTTGCACACTGATATAACAGGTTGGTTAGTTAGTTACACACTGATATAACAGGTTAGTTAGTTAGTACACACTGATATAACAGGTTGGTTAGTTATTTGCACACTGATATAACAGGTTAGTTAGTTATTTGCACACTGATATAACAGGTTGGTTAGTTATTTGCACACTGATATAACAGGTTGGTTAGTTATTTGCACACTGATATAACAGGTTGGTTAGTTACACACTGATATAACTAGTTAGTTAGTAACACACTGATATAACAGGTTTGTTAGTTAGTTGCACACTGATATAACAGGTTAGTTAGTTAGTTACACATTGATATAACAGGTTAGTTAGTTGCACACTGATATAACAAGTTAGTTAGTTGCACACTGATATAACTAGTTAGTTAGTTACACACTGTTATAACAGGTTAGTTAGTTGCACACTGATATAACTAGTTAGTTAGTTACACACTGATATAACTAGTTAGTTAGTTACACACTGATATAACTAGTTAGTTAGTTACACACTGATATAACAGGTTAGTTAGTTACACACTGATATAACAGGTTAGTTAGTTAGTAACACACTGATATAACAGGTTAGTTAGTTACACACTGATATAACAGTTTAGTTAGTTACACACTGATATAACAGGTTAGTTAGTTAGTTACACACTGATATAACTAGTTAGTTACACAATGATATAACAGGTTAGTTAGTACACACTGATATAACAGGTTAGTTAGTTAGTTACACAATGATATAACAGGTTAGTTACACACTGATATAACAGGTTAGTTAGTACACACTGATATAACAGGTTAGTTAGTTAGTACACACTGATATAACAGGTTGGTTAGTTTTTTGCACACTGATATAACAGGTTAGTTAGTTAGTACACACTGATATAACAGGTTAGTTAGTTAGGTTCACACTGATATAACAGGTTAGTTAGTTATTTGCACACTGATATAACAGGTTAGTTAGTTAGTACACACTGATATAACAGGTTGGTTAGTTATTTGCACACTGATATAACAGGTTGGTTAGTTATTTGCACACTGATATAACAGGTTGGTTAGTTAGTTACACACTGATATAACAGGTTGGTTAGTTAGTTACACACTGATATAACAGGTTGGTTAGTTAGTTACACACTGATATAACAGGTTAGTTAGTTAGTTACACACTGATATAACAGGTTAGTTGGTTAGTACACACTGATATAACAGGTTGGTTAGTTATTTGCACACTGATATAACAGGTTAGTTAGTTAGTACACACTGATATAACAGGTTGGTTAGTTATTTGCACACTGATATAACAGGTTAGTTAGTTAGTACACACTGATATAACAGGTTGGTTAGTTAGTTACACACTGATATAACAGGTTGGTTAGTTATTTGCACACTGATATAACAGGTTGGTTAGTTATTTGCACACTGATATAACAGGTTGGTTAGTTAGTTACACACTGATATAACAGGTTAGTTAGTTAGTTAGTACACACTGATATAACAGGTTGGTTAGTTATTTGCACACTGATATAACAGGTTAGTTAGTTATTTGCACACTGATATAACAGGTTGGTTAGTTAGTTACACACTGATATAACAGGTTAGTTAGTTAGTACACACTGATATAACAGGTTGGTTAGTTATTTGCACACTGATATAACAGGTTAGTTAGTTATTTGCACACTGATATAACAGGTTGGTTAGTTATTTGCACACTGATATAACAGGTTGGTTAGTTATTTGCACACTGATATAACAGGTTGGTTAGTTATTTGCACACTGATATAACTAGTTAGTTAGTAACACACTGAGATAACTAGGTTAGTTAGTAACACACTGAGATAACAGGTTAGTTAGTACACACTGATATAACAGGTTAGTTAGTTACACACTGATATAACAGGTTTGTTAGTTAGTTGCACACTGATATAACAGGTTAGTTAGTTAGTTACACATTGATATAACAGGTTAGTTAGTTGCACACTGATATAACAAGTTAGTTAGTTGCACACTGATATAACTAGTTAGTTAGTTACACACTGTTATAACAGGTTAGTTAGTTGCACACTGATATAACTAGTTAGTTAGTTACACACTGATATAACTAGTTAGTTAGTTACACACTGATATAACAGGTTAGTTAGTTAGTTACACACTGATATAACAGGTTAGTTAGTTAGTAACACACTGATATAACAGGTTAGTTAGTTACACACTGATATAACAGTTTAGTTAGTTAGTTACACACTGATATAACTAGTTAGTTACACAATGATATAACAGGTTAGTTAGTACACACTGATATAACAGGTTAGTTAGTTAGTTACACACTGATATAACTAGTTAGTTACACAATGATATAACAGGTTAGTTAGTACACACTGATATAACAGGTTAGTTAGTTAGTTGCACACTGATATAACAGGTTAGTTAGTACACACTGATTTAACAGGTTAGTTGGTAACACTGATAATAGGTTAGCTAGTTACACACTGATAACAGGTTAGTTAGTTAGTTGCACACTGATATAACTAGTTAGTTAGTACACACTGATATAACAGGTTAGTTAGTTATACACTGATATAACAGGTTAGTTAGTTACACACTGATATAACAGGTTAGTTAGTTACACACTGATATAACAGGTTAGTTAGTTACACACTGATATAACAGGTTAGTTACACACTGATATAACAGGTTAGTTAGTTACACACTGATATAACAGGTTAGTTAGTTACACACTGATATAACAGGTTAGTTAGTTAGTAACACACTGATATAACAGGTTAGTTAGTTAGTAACACACTGATATAACAGGTTAGTTAGTTAGTAACACACTGATATAACAGGTTAGTTAGTTAGTAACACACTGATATAACAGGTTAGTTAGTTAGTAACACACTGATATAACAGGTTAGTTAGTTACACACTGATATAACAGGTTAGTTAGTTAGTAACACACTGATATAACAAGTTAGTTAGTAACACACTGATATAACAGGTTAGTTAGGTTCACACTGATATAACAGGTTAGTTAGTTACACACTGATATAACAGGTGAGTTAGTTCGTTAGTTACACACTGATATAACAGGTTAGTTAGTAGACTGGATCAATTATATAACAGATGATGTTCAGAAGAAATGCTATTCACTTTTCACACAGTGTGAATTAAAATCAGGTTAATCAAATCATTGGCAGCAATCCATACAAGAATTGGCGTCAAGATTTTTTTAAACCACATGTTCCAAGATGTTGTTTAGTATACATACGTAGTTGATGTCTCATTAGATACACTTTAAATCACATACACTAGACATTAGAGGTAACATCTGCTGAAGGACGTTATTGCAGGCCCATATCCAAGAGGACAGATTTGAAGATGCCAACAGACAGTGGTAATGCTTAATCTGCTGACTGTTATGATAACCTCCAGGCTGTATGCTGTGGTGTCAAGCCATAAAAAGATCCAGAAACGTAAACCTTTATGTCACTATGCCAAGACTAATAGAGCATTTCAAGGCCAGATTCCATCAGTACATGCCAGAACAGGTTATACAGGTTAATATCATAGCTCCATTATATACAAATCTCTAAAGAATGTTTTATAATTTATTTAACCATTTACAAGTCAGTCAGTTAAAAAAAACTTGTATTTTACGATGACAACTTGGCAATTATTTGATACCATGTCTCTTCCCTCCTTTCCCCTCTCTCTTCCCCCCTTTCCCCCTCTCCCAGTACATCCACCACAGCCCAGGGAACTCCAAGCGTGGCTTCGGCATCGACTGTGCCATCCTGTCATGCCAGGTGTACATCTCCCAGATCCTGGTGGCATCGGCGCTGGGCGCTGCAGTGGACGCCACGGGTAGTGTGCGGGTCATCCCTATGGTGGCGTCCGGTGGCTCCTTCCTGGGTTTCCTCACCGCCTGGTTCCTGGTCATCTACCCGAGCCACGGCGATGCAGAGGCCAAGGGTGAGCAGAAAGCTTTAACAGGGCCCTCCTCTGAAAGCAGCGGCACAGAGAAACCCAGTGTTCTAAAACTGACCAAGAAAGGCGCCGCCACCACTACGTGTAAAGTGGAGTGCGAATCCACTCTGTGATGGGGGGTTACTGTTACCATAGCAATGCAAACGACATCAACAAACGATGAAAATAAAAACTGACATTCCCTTTTCCGCCACCCAAGACTGTGCTGCATGGCATGGGCTTGACCGACCTGCTCTTTCTCTGAGACACATGGGCCAGGATGTTTTAAGGTTTAATTTTTACTTTTTTCATTTAATATGGGGCCTCTCTCGTGTCGCGGTCTCAGGACTGTGGTGTGGCGAGGAGAGGACAATCATCTCTCCCTCTCAGGGCCACCAGGAGCCGCCATCAAGGCGGTCCGACTGGATAGGACAGATCAGGGGACAATGGATACACACGCGACCGACCGTTGTTCACACGCTGAACTGGGATCTCTCGAAAAGACATGCACTTCACTCTTGCACTTCCAATCATGGGTCAAGACAAAAATAGTTTAAGAGATATTTTATTCTTCTAATAAGTGAATCATTTAAAAATACTGAAAATTGCTCTTCCTTTTGATTGAACATTTTATTTAGTTTATTTTACTCTATATATTTTTGACATGATATTGCAGAAGGACATTGTAATCACCAAATGTGGCCAGGCCCGGTATAATTTACAGGGTTGATGTTTTACTTTTTGGACTTTAAAGGTTTTTAGTGGCTTTAAGAGGAAACGGCACAGGTATAAGGAGGTGATTTCTTGGTTAGGAGAGCATCTCCAAAGTGAGGAGGGAAAGAAGGCATTGTTTGGTAAATAGTTCTCTTATTTATTTTATTTTAGCACATACTAAGTTGTCATAAGACCAGTTACACTATATCTACACGTAGATATCTTTATCCTCTCTAGTAATTTATACTAAGGATCCTATTTTCCACCTTTCAGTATAAATCCTTCAGAGATCACGTCCTCAAGGGCATTACCATTGACGGAGAACAGAAACACTTTAAGGAAATGCTTAAGAGAAAGAATCTCAGTGCTGCGTTGGAGTTACGAAGGAGTGCATACCAAACGAAGGAGAGAAGCTGAGGAGCGCTGTAAGGAGCTTGGATGGTTTTCTGTCTCAGTGAGAAGAAACAGATTTCGGGCTTAATTTCCTTTACTACTACTTATTTTTCTTTCTCTTGTTTCAAATGCAATGTTAATGGATTGTGTCACTCGCTGCACAATTTCAGCTGTTGTCCTTTTTTTGAGGATGTTACTAAAACTAGCTAGATGTTTGTCAAATGTGGGAGTGAGGTTAGATGGAGGGTTGGGGGAGGAGCCCCTAGGCAGAACTTAAACTGTGCAGGAATTGAAGTTGGTTCTTTTCCTACTACATAGGTCTTCTATTTTCAGTTTCTAACTGAATGAAAACGAAGTAATGGGTCTTAAAAGAAGAGTAATATCCTCTCACTTTTGTAGTCTGTTTACATTTTAGAAACCTGGTTGCTGCATGGTTTGGGCCATGTGGCGAGTTGTGCTGTGCTCTGAAGCAGCCCTAGCTAAATGCTAACCCGCCAGCCATGTTGGCTCTGCATGGCCTACATACAGTGTATTGGGAAAGTATTCAGACCCCTTCCGTTTTTCCACATTTTGTTACGCCTTATTCTAAAATGGATTAAATTGAATTTTTTCCTTCTCAATCTACACAAAATACCCCATAATGACAAAGCCGAAAACAGGTTTAGACATTTTTGAAAATGTATTAAAAATAAAAAACAGAAATACCTTATATACATAAGTATTCAGACCCTTTGCTATGAAACTAGAAATTGAGCTCCGGTGCATCCTGTTTCCATTGACAATCCTTGAGATGTTTTTACAACTTGATTGGAGTCCACGTGTGGTAAATTCAATTGATTGGACATGATTTGGAAAGACACACACTTGTCTATATAAGGTCCTACAGTTGACAGTGCATGTCAGAGCAAAAACCAAGCCATGAGGTTGAACAAATTGTCCGTAGAGCTCCGAGACAGGATTGTGTCGAGGCACAGATCTGGGGAAGGGTACCAAAATATGTCTGCAGCATTGAAGGTCCCCAAGAACACAGTGGCCTCCATCACTCTTAAAATGGAAGGAGTCTGTAACCACCAAGACTCTTCCCAGAGTTGGCCGCCCAGCCAAACTGAGCAATTGGGGGAGAAGGGCAGTGATGGTCATTCTGACAGAGTTCCTCTGCTGAGATGGGAGAAACTTCCAGAAGGACAACCATCTCTGCAGCACTCCACCAATCAGGCCTTTATGGTAGAGTGGCCAGATGGAAGCCACTCCTCAGTAAAAGGCACATGACAGCCTGCTTGGAGTTTGCTAAAAGGCACTTAAAGGATTCTCAGGCCATGAGAAACAAGATTATCTGGTCTGATGAAACCAAGATTGACTTCTTTGGCCTGAATGCCAAATCTCACGCCTGGTGGAAGCCTGGCACCATCCCTACAGTGAAGAATTATGGTTGCAGCATTATGCTGTGGGGATGTTTTTTAGAGGCAGGGACTGCGAGACTAGTCAGGATAGAGGGAAAGATGAACGGAGCAAAGTATAGCAGATCCTTGTTGAAAATCTGCACCAGAGCACTCAGGACCTCAGACTGGGGCGAAGGTTCACCTTCCAACAGGACAACGACCCTAAGCACACAGCCAAGACAATGCAGGAGTGGCTTCAGGACAAGTCTCTGAATGTCCTCAAGTAGCCAGAGCCCGGACTTGAACCCGATTGAACATCTCCGGAGAGTCCTGAAAATAGCTGTGCAGCGACGCTCCCAATCCAACCTGACAGAGCTTGAGAGGATCTGTAGAGAAGAATGGGAGAAACTCCCCAATTACAGGTGTGCCAAGCTTGTAGCGTCATACCCAAGAAGACTTGAGGCTGTAATTGCTATCAAAGGTGCTTCAACAAAGTACTGAGTAAAAGTTCTGAATACTTATGTAAACGTGATATTTCCGGGTTTTTTTTTTTAATACATTTGCAAAAATGTATAAAAACCAGTTTTTGCTTTGTCATTGTTGGGTATTGTGTGTAGATTGAGTGTAACAACAAAATGTAGAAAAAGTCAAGTGGTCAGAATACTTTCCAAATGCATTGTATACCCTGAGCTGGAGTGGGGGCTCAGTTTAATTCTTGTATAGAAGACATGGTGGGCTGAGGGTGGAAGTAGAGCTCCACTGTAAAACTCATTGGGGCTAAATGTCCAGCTGGTGTGTCTGTTGCGTTGAGCGTCTATGCTGGTTATGGCTTTACAGGCACAGGTGACAGGTCCCAGGAGGTTTAACCAGAGCCTTCTTAGGGCTCTCTAGAGCTGGGACTACCCAAAAACTATCCAGGTTGGCTGTGTTTCTACAGGAATACTTACCGTATACGAGATATGGCTTCCTTCTACTACGTGTTTATTATATTAAACAGTTAGAGTACATCGCTCTGTCGTCTCTTGTTTAGGATACATGTTAATCCATAGAGGTAGATTTGTGCAAGTGTAATTTAACCTTTATTAATAAGTGTAAAACTGAAAAACAATAAGCTGAAATCTTTTCAGTGTCGAGGAGATTTATACCAAACTTGAAGTGAAAACAAAGAGAGCATCAAGTTTTGACAAATCTGTCAATCGTTGCAATAATGTTTTCTGCCTCAGTAAGCAAGGGTGGAAGTGTTAAGACTGGGGTCAGGTGAACTTTTAGACTGCCTGGGTGGATGTAGCCTATGTGTATCATAGTTATATGAAAAAGAAAAACAACAACCATGTACTCGTAGCTAAAGAAGCATAGTATTGGTTTGGTTTTTAAGAGAACCACACCTTGTTGAATACTTGAAGTGCAACTTGAGTGTTTCTAAGATGCAAGGAAGTGTATGAAAGTTTTCCTGAACCTCTTGCCGTTGACTCTGGAATGTTAAGATAGTGGCCTACGTTGAATGGCCTGCTGGGAGTTGGAGTTTCCTTGATTCCATCAGGTGACAATGAAAAAGTCATGAATGTAAAATCTTTGTTGTTTTGTGATGGGTAGAGGGTCTGACATTGCACAGAACTTGCACATACAAAGTTTGAAGAAAAAAATTAATAATCTTGCAAAAGAAAAAAAATCTAAACTGTGGATATTTATTTTTAGATATTTTCTCGTTAAATGGACACTTTCACTTTATTTAAAGATATACAAATACAGAGAGAGATATTTACAGTTGTAACAAATGCAAGAGAGGCATGTTACAGTAATCAGAGGACTGGAATGTGTTTGAAACACATGAGTGTGTGCGAATGAGTGTGTGTGTGTGTGCGTGTTAGATTTCAATCTCACCTCAGTTTTTCCTGTTCCTACGTCTCCACAATCATCTGGTTTACAATTCACTTTACTTTCAAAGCTTGAGGTCGCGCTGCATTACCAACATTTAATTGTACATATTTTTACACAGAAATATCTTTGAATAAGTATAGGCCTAGTTCTTAAGATCAATTTCCCTGTTGTTGCTTTTGATTGGAAAATGCTATTATTCATCTCTCATTATGTTAAAGATACCTTTTATAAGATCATCTGATTTTAGGACAATGGGAGTTGCATATATTTTTTTCTGTTAATGAAATTAATCATGGATGTTGCTTAAAGATTTAATCATGGGGAAAACAGAGTATTTGCAGTGTACTATATACCTTGTCATGAAAGTTGTAAATATTATATTAGTTTATTTTGCTGCTATAAAAAAGCTGATTATTTGTATTAGTTTTTTTTTTAAGTACTGTATATACGTTGTGTAAATATGCTTGAGCCTTCATATGTAGAAGTATGGAAGAACACTGTATTGAATGCACCTTTAAAAAAACTCTTAATAACCAAAGAGCTTCTGTCTCTTTATTATTAAACTATACTTTCATACATGGCATTTTGAAGACTAAGTATTAGATATGTATCTACACATATACTGGTAGACTGCATCACCAGCATCTCTGAAAAACTGTACAAGCGTAATATAAAGTCATGTTAACGTTAGAGGGTGGATTGTTTTTAGGTCAACATGAGTAAGTCCAACGTACTGTAAGACCTTGGGTTGTCCGAAGGTCTTGTAGATGAAGAAGCGGACACAACAGCTATCAGTGCATTAGACGGACAAATGAAGCGACTCAACATAATTTATCAGGGGATATCAAATGAATACAAAATGGGAGAGGGAATAGTGACACCTCCACACCATATTCCAGTCCCACAATACTAAAGTCTTAGTCACTTAAGGGCCCATCACTGAGGTCAAACGACAGGTCATCCCCACTGATAGATAGGCAAAGTGAGCTAACCACAGCTTCCTCTTTCAATTAAAGCCACGCTCTGTAAGAGCATGTTTGCTTATGATAAGGTGAAACGGTTGTTGTCATAGGCTACATTAGTTGTATATAATGTCTAATATGCCACGGCTGTCAGTCAATCAGCATTCAGATCTTGAACCACCCGATTTATAATACTTCTTAAACCAATGGGTATATTTGCTAAACATTTTGTACTGTAAATGTACCAGACTGCAATACTATGACTTGGACATAAAATCATATCTACCATACGTAATGTACACGACACCTTGAGGACAAAAATGTCCACTTGTCTGTGAATGTTGTCAACAGTCCCTTATACAAGGCTGCCACCTTGTGGTGTTGTACTGTTACATTTCTCACCACTGGATACTATTCTGTATTTCATTTGTTTTTCTTGCCGCTGGATGGTCGCGTTTAACGGCATAGCAACCAGCAGTCCTATACATTCTTATTATAGTCATCTTAATTGAAACATGTGATTAGTTGTAGCCTACAATAGAACTCTCAATTGAAACGCAATACATTTTTAACACGTTTGATTTCAATTAGTTGTCTGTGTCAGCATACATAGGCTATTACTCCTGAATCAAATTTAAATCTGTGTAGGCTATTAGCCGCCTTTTCAATTCAATTCAAGGGGCTTTATTGGCATGGGAAACGTGTTAACATTGCCAAAGCAAGTGAGGTAGATAATATACAAAAGTGAAATAAACAATAAAAATTAACAGTAAACATTACACATACAGAAGTTTCAAAACAATAAAGACATTACAAATGTCATATTATATATATACAGTGTTGTAACAATGTACAAATGGTTAAAGTACACAAGGGAAAATAAATGAGCATAAATATGGGTTGTATTTACAATGGTGTTTGTTCTTCACTGGTTGCCCTTTTCTTGTGGCAACAGGTCACACATCTTGCTGCTGTGATGGCACACTGTGGATTTTCACCCAGTAGATATGGGATTTTATCAAAATTGGATTTGTTTTCGAATTCTTTGTGGATCTGTGTAATCTGAGGGAAATATGTCTCTCTAATATGGTCATACATTAGGCAGGAGGTTAGGAAGTGCAGCTCAGTTTCCACCTCATTTTGTGGGCAGTGAGCACATAGCCTGTCTTCTCTTGAGAGCCATGTCTGCCTACGGCGGCCTTTCTCAATAGCAAGGCTATGCTCACTGAGTCTGTACATAGTCAAAGTTTTCCTTAAGTTTGGGTCAGTCACAGTGGTCAGGTATTCTGCCACTGTGTACTATGTTTAGGGCCAAATAGCATTCTAGTCTGCTCTGTTTTTTTGTTAATTCTTTCCAATGTGTCAAGTAATTATCTTTTTGATTCTCATTATTTGGTTGGATTTAATTTTGTTGCTGTCCTGGGGCTCTGTGGGGTCTGTTTGTGTTTGTGAACAGAGCCCCATGACCAGCAAGGCGACCGGAAACATGACCAAATACAAACAGTGTAGATATTCCCTCCGCAAGGCAATCAAACAAGCTAAGAGTCCGTATAGAAACAAAGAGTCGCAATTCAACGGCTCAGCCACGAGACGTATATGGCAGGGTCTACAGTTAATCACGGACTACAAAAAGAAAATCAGCCCTGTCGCGGACATCGATGTCCTGCTCCCAGACAAACTTAACAACTTCTTTGCTCGCTTTGAGGACAATACAGTGCCAACGACACAGCCCGCTACCAAAACCTGCTGGCTCTCCTTCACTGCAGCCAACGTCAGTAAAGCATTTAAACGTGTTAACCTTCGCAAGGTTGCCGGCCTAGACAGCATCCCTAGCCGCGTCCTCAGAGCATGCTCAGACCAGCTGGCTGGTGTGTTTACGGACATATTCAATCAATCGTTATCCCAGTCTGCTGTTCCCACATGCTTCAAGAGGGCCACCATTGTTCCAGTTCCCAAGAAAGCAAAGGTAACTGAGCTAAATTACTATCGCCCCGTAGCACTCACTTCCGTCATCATGAAGTGCTTTGAGAGACTAGTCAAGAATCATATCAACTCCACCCTACCTGACACTCTAGACCCACTCAAATTTGTTTACCGCCCCAATAGGTCAACAGACAACGCAATCGCAATCACACTGCACACTGCCCTAACCCATCTGGACAAGAGGAATAGCTATGTAAGAATGCTGTTCATGGACTAGAGCTCAGCATTTAACACCATAGTACCCTCCAAACTCGTCATTAAGCTCGAGACCCTGGGTCTCGACCCCGCCCTGTGCAACTGGGTCCTGGACTTCCTGACGGGCTGCCCCCAGGTGATGAGGGTAGGAAACAACATTTCCACCCCGCTGATCCTCAACACTGGGGCCCCACAAGGGTGCGTTCTCAGCCCTCTCCTGTACTCCCTGTTCACCCATGACTGCGTGGCCATGCACGCCTCCAACTCAATCATCAAGTTTGCAGACAACACTACAGTGGTAGGCTTGATTACCAACAACGACGAGACGGCCTACAGGGAGGAGGTGAGGGCCCTCGGAGTGTGGTGTCAGGAAAACAACCTCACACTCAACGTCAACAAAACAAAGGAGATGATCGTGGACTTCAGGAAACAGCAGAGGGAGCACTCCCCTTATCCACATCGACGACGGGATAGTAGTGGAGAAGGTGGAAAGTTTTAAGTTCCTCGGCGTACACATCACGGACAAACTGAAATGGTCCACCCACACAGACAGCGTGGTGAAGAAGGTGCAACAGCGCCTCTTCAACCTCAGTAGGCTGAAAAAATGTGGCTTGTCACCAAAATCACTCACAAACTTTTACAGATACACAATCGAGAGCATCCTGTCGGGCTGTATCACCGCCTGGTATGGCAACTGCTCCACCCACAACCATAAGGCTCTCCAGAGGGTAGTGAGGTCTGCACATGTAACAGTATTGCTTCCGTCACTCTCCTTGCCCCGACCTGGGCTCGAACAAGGGACCCTCTGCACACATCAACAACTGACACCCACGAAGCCTCGTTACCCATCGCTCCACAAAAGCCACGGCCCTTGCAGAGCAAGGGGAACAACTACTTCAGGTCTCAGAGCGAGTGACGTCACCGATTGAAACACTATTATTACATTACAACAGGCGGCGCCGGAAAGAGATGGCTGCCTCGCTTCGTGTCCCTTGGAAAATATGCAGTATTTTGTTTTTTTACGTGTTATTTCTTACATCGGTACCCCGGGTAATCTTAGGTTTCATTACATACAGTCGGGAGGAACTACTGAATATACGATTAACGTCAACTCATCATCGTTCCTACCAGGAATATGACTTTCCCGAAACGGATCCAGTGTCTTGCCTTCCACACAATACAATGGATCTGATCCCAGCCGGCGACCCTGTGCGACGCCGGAAAAGGGGAAAACGTGGCGGTCTCGTGGTCAGGCTTCGGAGACGGGCACATCGCGCTCCACTCCCTAGCATACTACTCGCCAATGTCCAGTCTCTTGACAATAAGGTTGATGAAATCCGAGCACGGGTAGCATTCCAGAGAGACATCAGGGATTGCAACGTGCTCTGCTTCACGGAAACATGGCTAACTCAAGGGACGCTAACGGAGTCGGTGCAGCCAGCTGGTTTCTCCATGCATCGCGCCGACAGAAACAAACATCTTTCCGGTAAGAAGAGGGGCGGGGGGGTATGCCTTATGATTAACGAGAAGTGGTGTGATCATCATAACAACACACAAGAACTCAAGTCGTTCTGTTCACCTGATCTAGAACTCCTCACAATCAAATGTCGACCGCATTATCTACCAAGGGAATTCTCGTCAATCATAATCACAGCCGTATACATTCCCCCACAAGCAGACACATCGATGGCCCTGAACGAACTTTATCTGACTCTTTGTAAACTGGAAACCACACACCCTGAGGCTGCATTCATCGTAGCTGGGGATTTTAACAAGGCTAATCTAAAAACAAAACTCCCTAAATTCTATCAGCATATCGATTGTGCTACCAGGGCTGGAAAAACACTAGACCATTGTTACACTAATTTCCGCGACGCTTATAAGGCCCTCCCCCGCCCCCCTTTCGGAAAAGCTGACCACGACTCCATTTTGTTGATTCCAGCCTACAAACAAAAACTCAAACAACAAGCTCCCGCGCTCAGGTCTGTTCAACGCTGGTCCGACCAATCTGAATCCACGCTTCAAGACTGCTTCGATCACGCAGATTGGAATATGTTCCGCATCGCGTCCAACAACAATATTGACGAATATGCTGATTCGGTGAGCGAGTTCATTAGGAAGTGCATTGACGATGTCGTACCCACAGCAACGATAAAAACATTCCCAAACCAGAAACCGTGGATTGACGGCAGCATTCGCGTGAAACTGAAAGCACGAACCACTGCTTTTAACCAGGGCAAGGTGACCGGAAGCATGACCGAATACAAACAGTGTAGCTATTCTCTCCGCAAGGCAATCAAACAGGCCAAGTCTCAGTACAGAGACAAAATCGAGTCGAAATTCAACAGCTCAGACACAAGAGGTATGTGGCAGGGTCTACAGTCAATCACGGATTACAAAAAGAAAACCAGCCCCGTCGAGGACCAGGATGTCTTGCTCCCAGACAGGCTAAACAACTTTTTTGCCCGCTTTGAGGACAATACAGTGCCACTGACACGGCCCCCTACCAAAACCTGCGGGCTCTCCTTCACTGCAGCCGAGGTGAGTAAAACATTTAAACGTGTTAACCCTCGCAAGGCTGCAGGCCCAGACGGCATTCCCAGCCGCGTCCTCAGAGCATGCGCAGACCAGCTGGCTGGTGTGTTTACGGACATATTCAATCAATCCTTATCCCAGTCTGCTGTTCCCACATGCTTCAAGAGGGCCACCATTGTTCCTGTTCCCAAGAAAGCTAAGGTAACTGAGCTAAACGACTACCGCCCCGTAGCACTCACTTCCGTCATCATGAAGTGCTTTGAGAGACTAGTCAAGGACCATATCACCTCCACCCTACCGGACACCCTAGACCCACTCCAATTTGCTTACCGACCCAATAGGTCCACAGACGACGCAATCGCAACCACACTGCACACTGCCCTAACCCATCTGGACAAGAGGAATACCCATGTGAGAATGCTGTTCATCGATTACAGCTCAGCATTTAACACCATAGTACCCTCCAAACTCGTCATCAAGCTCGAGACCCTGGGTCTCGACCCCGCCCTGTGCAACTGGGTCCTGGACTTCCTGACGGGCCGCCCCCAGGTGGTGAGGGTAGGTAACAACATCTCCACCCCGCTGATCCTCAACACTGGGGCCCCACAAGGGTGCGTTCTGAGCCCTCTCCTGTACTCCCTGTTCACCCACGACTGCGTGGCCATGCACGCCTCCAACTCAATCATCAAGTTTGCGGATGACACTACAGTGGTAGGCTTGATCACCAACAACGACGAGACGGCCTACAGGGAGGAGGTGAGGGCCCTCGGAGTGTGGTGTCAGGAAAATAACCTCATACTCAACGTCAACAAAACAAAGGAGATGATTGTGGACTTCAGGAAACAGCAGAGGGAGCACCCCCCTATCCACATCGACGGGTCAGTAGTGGAGAAGGTGGAAAGTTTTAAGTTCCTCGGTGTACACATCACGGACAAACTGAACTGGTCCACCCACACAGACAGCGTTGTGAAGAAGGCGCAGCAGCGCCTCTTCAACCTCAGGAGGCTGAAGAAATTCGGCTTGTCACCAAAAGCACTCACAAACTTCTACAGATGCACAATCGAGAGCATCCTGTCGGGCTGTATCACCGCCTGGTACGGCAACTGCTCCGCCCACAACCGTAAGGCTCTCCAGAGGGTAGTGAGGTCTGCAGAACGCATCACCAGGGGCAAACTACCTGCCCTCCAGGACACCTACACCACCCGATGTCACAGGAAGGCCATAAAGATCATCAAGGACAACAACCACCCAAGCCACTGCCTGTTCACCCCGCTATCATCCAGAAGGCGAGGTCAGTACAGGTGCATCAAAGCAGGGACCGAGAGACTGAAAAACAGCTTCTATCTCAAGGCCATCAGACTGTTAAACAGCCACCACTAACATTTAGCGGCCGCTGCCAACATACTGACTCAACTCCAGCCACTTTAAAAATGGGAATTGATGGAAATTATGTAAAAATGTACCACTAGCCACTTTAAGCAATGCCACTTAATACAATGTTTACATACCCTACATTACCCATCTCATATGTATATATACTGTACTCTATATCATCTACTGCATCTTGCCATCTTTATGCAATACATGTACCACTAGCCACTTTAAACTATGCCACTTTATGTTTACATACCCTACAGTACTCATCTCATATGTATATACCGTACTCTATACCATCTACTGCATCTGCCATGCCGTTCTGTACCACCACTCATCCATATATCTTTATGTACATATTCTTTATCCCTTACACTTGTGTGTGTGTGTAAGGTAGTAGTGTGGAATTGTTAGGTTAGATTACTGTTGGTTATTACTGCATTGTCGGAACTAGAAGCACAAGCATTTCGCTACACTCGCATTAACATCTGCTAACCATGTGTATGTGACTAATAAAATTTGATTTGATTTGATTTGATTTATTAGCACGCACCACCGCTAACTAGCTAGCCATTTCACATCGGTTACACACAACGCATCACTGGGGGCAAACTACCTGCTCTCCAGGACACCTACACCACCCGATGTCACAGAAAGGCCAAAAAGATCATCAAGGACAACAACCCCCGAGCCACTGCCTGTTCACCCCGCTATCATCCAGAAGGCGAGGTCAGTACAGGTGCATCAAAGCTGGGACCGAGAGACTGAAAAACAGCTTCTATCTCAAGGCCATTAGACTGTTAACAGCCATCACTAACATTGAGTGGCTGCTGCCAACATACTGACTCAAATCTCTAGCCACTTTAATAATTAAAAATTGGATGTAAGAAATGTATTAGTCACTTTAAACTATGCCACTTTATATAATGTTTACATACCCTACACTACTCATCTCATATGTATATACTGTACTCTATACCATCTACTGCATCTTGCCTATGCCGAGCTTAATGATGAGTTTGGAGGGTACTATGGTGTTAAATGCTGAGCTGTAGTTGATGAACAGCATTCTTACATAGGTATTCCTCTTGTCCAGATGGGTTAGGGCAGTGTGCAGTGTGATTGCGTAGTCTGTGGACCTATTGGGGCGGTAAACAAATTGGAGTGGGTCTAGAGTGTCAGGTAGGGTGGAGGTGATATGATTCTTGACTAGTCTCTCAAAGCACTTCATGATGACGGAAGTGAGTGCTACGGGGCGATAGTCGTTTAGCTCAGTTACCTTAGCTTTCTTGGGAACAGGAACAATGGTGGCCCTCTTGAAGCATGTGGGAACAGCAGACTGGGATAGAAATTTATTGAATATGTCCGTAAACACATCAGCCAGCCAGGTGGTCTGCGCATGCTCTGAGGACGCGGCTAGGGATGCCGTCTGGGCCGGCAGCCTTGCGAGGGTTAACACGCTTAAATGTTTTACTCACGTCGGCCAAGGAGAAGGAGAGCCCACAGTCTTTGGTAGCGGGCCGTGTCGGTGGCACTATTGTTCTCAAAGCGCGCAAAGAAGTTGTTTAATTTGTCTGGGAGCAAGACATCGATGTTCACGACGGGGCTGGTTTTCTTTTTGTAATCCGTGATTGTCTGTAGACCCTGACACATACGTCTCGTGTTTGAGCCGTTGAATTGCGACTCCACTTTGTCTCTATACTGACTCTTTGCTTGTTTGATTGCCTTATGGAGGGAATAAGTACACTGTTTGTATTCGGTCATGTTTCCAGTCATCTTGCCATGATTAAATGTGTTGGTACGTGCTGTCAGTTTTGCGCAATTGCTGCCATCAATCCACGGGTTTCTGGTTAGGGAAGGTTTTAATGGTCACAGTGGGTACAACATCTCCTATACACCTCCTTATAAACTCGCTCACCGAGACAGTGTATACGTCAATGTTATTGTCTGAGGCTACCCGGAACATATCCCAGTCCACGTGATCGAAGCAATCTTGAAGCGTGGAATCCGATTTGTCAGACCAGCGTTGAATAGACTTAAGCACGGGCGCTTCCTGTTTTAGTTTCTGCCTATAGGAGGGGAGCAACAAGATGGAGTCATGGTCAGATTTGCCAAAAGGAGGGCGGGGGAGGGCCTTGTATGCATCGCGGAAGTTAGAGTAGCAGTGGTCGAGTGTGTTACTCGCTCGTGTACTGCAATCAATATGCTGATAAAATTTAGGTTGCCTTTTACTCAGATTAGCTTTGTTAAAATTCCCAGCTACAATAAATGCAACCTCAGGATATGTGGTTTCCAGTTTGCATAAAGTCCAGTGAAGTTCCTTGATGGCCGTCTTGGTATCTGCTTGCGGGGGGATATACACGGTTGTGACGATAACCGAGGAGAAGGGCATTTGATTGTGAGGAATTCTAGGTCAGGTGAACAAAAGGACTTGAGTTCTTGTATGTTGTTACAATTACACCATGAGTCGTTAATCATGAAACATGCACCCCCGCCGTTCTTCTTACCAGAGAGATGTTTGTTCTTGTCCGCGCGATGCACTGAAAATCCTGTTGGCTGTCTGGACTCCGACCGCATGTCCACAGCTAGCCATGTCTCTGTGAAACAGAGTATGTTACAATCCCGCTCTGGCACCCTCTCCTCCGATGGCATTGTTTTGGGTTGACCTCTGGAATCAGTTCAAATGCCCTGGGAGGTACAGACAAAGGATCCGCTTGGGAAAAGTTGTATTCTTGGTCGTAGTGCTGGTTGTGCTGTTAAGTTGACGTCTCTCTGATATCCAATAGTTCTTCCCGGCTGTATGAATTAACACTTAAGATGTTCTGGCCTAACAATGTAAGAAATAATACATTTAAAAAGAATACTGCTTACCCAGAATCAGGTGTCGGACTCAGCCCTTAATCAAAATGAATGACAGCACAGAATCGGCCCAAATACATTGGGCCATTTCCTTCTACCAAAATTCAGCCGACTTTGCCGGCATCTTACCAGAATCCCCCCAGAAGCGGCCCGATGCAAATTTAAATAAATGTATACAAAATTACCCGATTTAGTAATTTTAAATATTACTATTATACATTTTATACATAAAAATTATACCCATCCACAAAAAAACATTTGATTTCAGATGAAACACCATACACCTGGTGACCATGTCAGCGTGCATGCGCCTAGCCCGCCAAAGGAGTCGCTACAGCGCGAAGGGAGAAGGACATCCCAGCCGGCCAAACCCTACCCTCACTCGGACGACACTGGGCCAATTGTGCATCGCCTCATGGTTCTCCCGGTCGCGGCCGGCACGGGTCTCGAACCACCATCTGTAGAAATGCTGCACCACTCGGGAAGTTCCATCCACAAAGTTTTTAATGCTTATCAATTGCCTTGCACAAAGTATCAAAATACTAAAATACTACACAGGACTCTTAAATAGTTTCATTTAAATGTTAATAGTATTTTTTGATCACCTAAACAATGAGGAAAATATGGAAAAATAAATAAATAATGAAATGTTAATTATATAAAGCAGCCCGTGTAATCATATGCCAGAGAGTAGCCCCAATCGGCCCGAGCCCCAAGTAATACATTTGGGCCAGATAACTCGCACCGAATCGGCCAGAGCTCAATCCCCGCATCCTAGCCATAAGTAATACTGCCCGAAGGCGGCCCAGACTCGGGCCTTATTACGTCTGCCGAGTCTGACACTCAGCCAGAATCGGCCCAGATCCACTGTGTGCTAGCTGGGTAGTTTCCTAAGGACTAGAAGCGATGCGACCATCTCTGTCAGCGCCATCTTGCTAGGAATGTGACATGTTTTTGTTCTTTTTTATAAAGCCAAAAAGATTGGATAAGTGGTTTATCCATACATCTCCGTTTTGGATAGATAACTCCTTGTGTTGTTGTTTGTTTCGAGTTTTCCAATTTTCCCAGAAGTGGTTAGAGTCTATGGATTATTAAATTACATTGAGCGGATTTCTGACGTGCTGTTTTTACGTCGTATTTCTGTGTTGTTTTAATAATTCGTAGGCGCAGATTATCTGGGTCTCTATGTGTTCTATTTTAGTTTCTTCTCTGCGAGAAGTATCAAACGTCCGTGAGCGTGGTGTAGCGTTTGGGCAAAAGGAGTTTGTGTTGCCAGGCAATACGATAAGCAGTTGTTCACGAACTGCAGCCCCCCAAACAATTCGCTCTCGAGTTTATTGAGCAGAGGCTGTGTATGTTTTGGTTCTACAAAGCTGTGTCCATCAGTACATTAAATAATCAATTAATTGCAGTCATTCTTGCACCATGCAATCAATGATCAGTTCTAAACATGTATTTTTCTTCTCTATGCTATTTATATATTTTCCTGCGAGCATCCGCTGAGTAGGAGGAGCGTAAATTAATTATGCTATAGGAGTCAATGCAGCTCACCCGGTTCCGTTCACGTAAAAGAGCCGGCTCATTTGGCTCCCAAACGGCTGTTGGTTCAAAACGCTTAAAAATCGACCTAGATCAACAGATCACCGGATGTTTAAATGTGAAGCATCCGGTTGGCATTTCCACTCACTACCAAATATGGTGATGAGAGGAAGCCCAGTTGCCGGCAGTGAGAGAAGACGGTGCGAGATAGATTTTGGCTGACATTCTGCACATTTTCTCATCGATTAAACATTTGATCTCCATACAGTTGTCTGTTTACAAATATAGACTCTGTAACAAACAGTGGACTGCGTTTTGTCGACTTTACCCTTTGACAAAGTAAAAATAAAATTGCGTTGTTTAGGAGTGCAAGGGGAATTGAGTTATTTCACATGTGCACTTCAGAGTAGGCGTTCCATAACTGAAATTTGCTAATAAATGCTAGAACACGCCAATAGGATCTCACTAGCTCGTGGTTGGGTCTGCCCACTTTGCGTGTTTTGCCCACTATGATTAATTTTCTCCCATTGGAAACTACAGGCTCCGGTCTATCTTTGCTGGAACGAAGAAAAAAATAGCAAATCTCCAATGTAAAGCCCAAAAGGTTGGATACCATTATGTCAGATAGTGAAATGCGCGCTCAAATAAAATGGTAACTTACCTGGCCAAATTATTATATGGCCTGCAAAAAAAACAAGTATGTATTTTTTACGCACTGAAACAAATCAGCGTGGACCTGATTGAGTGCTGCTCAACTATTTATTGTTTCTGCAGTGAGGATTCACTATCTTTAGATCATTATGTTGTAACTTATCTGCAGAAAAACGTTTTGACCTCAAAAAGCAGTAGTAGCAGTATGCACATCAGGGAGTCAAATACACGGCTCTTTCGCCAATGCGATTCGCTTCGAGACGTTCACCACAAAAGAGTCACTCAAGAATAGCCGTTCGTTCGCGAACGACCCATCACTGGTGGAATCATCGGCGAGCTGTGTAGAGCTACGTGTGCAGGTTATCCCTAATTAAGCAGGATTTGACGCCTTCATTATTTCTCCAACAAAGACACCGATGAAAAATAACCGATTGAATAGAGGTTGGTGATGTCTTGTGTTTTCTACACGTGTCATAAAAGCGCTAGCTTCTAGCTATATGTTCGCTGATTAAACTCAAATCCTGTTTCCTTCACTATGGAGTTGATTTTATTCAGCTAGCTAACTATATGTCATGTTATATTTGATATATAAACCGTATTGCAGGGATGGGCAACTGGTGGTTGCCCCTTTCTCTCTTGTTTTTTAGGAACTCAATTGGGCTCTCAACTTACTGTTGCGAGTTAGAATAACGTAATTATAATACAGAAGGTGGCATTTCGAAATTTGGTTGCGCATTAGCAGTTTCTGTCAGTCACTGATAGTCCAGCCTGGTCTCAGACTAGACGTAACATAGTCAAAGTAAACCCGGGATAACCAAATTAGTATGATGTGTTATGTTTGGAGTGGTTACTTAAAGCAAAAACGAGAGGGTGGTAAGTCGGAGTGGATGGGTGGGTGTATAACGCGAATGTCTAGCAACCCAAAGGTTATGTTTGAATCTCATCACTGAATTTTTTTTGAATTTTAGCTCATTAGTAACTTTTCAACTACTTGCTACTTTGCAACTACTAAATTACATGTTAGCTAATCTTTCCCCTAACCCTGCTGAGTGATTAGTGCTTTTTGGGGCCGGTTCGATTGATAAAAAATAACTACAGATTTGTTTCGATTATTTGGGTTGAATGCTGTAACACAGGATAAAACTTCCTAAAAGTCCCATGATGGTAGTGACTGCCCATTGCTACTTAACCTTAATTTATTCACATTACTTTAAAATATTTCAGTTGTGTAAATTACATTTGTTTTATTTGACTTTATCATATAATTCCAAGTCATCTCATCTCTATAGAACTGTTGCCTTTGCTGTTTGACAATAACTATTTTGTAGTTCTTCAAAGTACGTAAGGCATACTTTTATGACTACTGATGAGCAACTATCAATCACTTATATCATGTATTTTCAAGTAGAAATACCTTGTGAAGCAACAGCTGCTCTCTATGTTAGAGGTCGACCGATTAATCGGAATGGCCGATTTAATTAGGGCCGATTTCAAGTTTTCATAACAATCGTAAATCGGTAATTTTGGATGTTTTTTTTTACACCTTTATTTAACTAGGCAAGTCAGTTAAGAACACATTCTTATTTTCAATGACGGCCTAGGAACGGTGGGTTAACTGCCTTGTTCAGGGGCAGAACGACAGATTTTTACCTTGTCAGCTCAGGGATTCAATCTTGCAACCTTACGGTTAAGTACTCCAACGCTCTAACCACCTGCCTCACGAGGAGCCTGCCTGTTACGCGAGGGCAGCAAGAAGCCAAGGTAAGTTGCTAGCTAGCATTAAACTTATCTTATAAAAAACAATCAATCATAATCACTAGTTATAACTACACATGGATGATGATATTACTAGTTTATCTAGTGTGTCCTGCGTTGCATATAATCGATGCAGTGCGCATTCGCGAAAAAGGACTGTCGTTGCTCCAACGCGTACCTAACCATAAACATCAATGCCTTTCTTAAAATCAATACACAGAAGTATATATTTTTAAACCTGCATATTTAGCTAAAAGAAATCCAGGTTAGCAGGCAATATTAACCAGGTGAAATTGTGTCACTTCTCTAGCATTCATTGCACGCAGAGTCAGGGTATATGCAACAGTTTGGCAGCCTGGCTCATTGCGAACTAATTTTCTAGAATTTTACGTAATTATGACATAACATTGAAGGTTGTGCAATGTAACAGGAATATTTATACTTATGGATGCCACCCGTTAGATAAAATACGGAACGGTTCGGTATTTCACTGAAAGAATAAACGTTTTGTTTTCGAGATGATAGTTTCCGGATTCGACCATATTAATGACCTAAGGCTCGTATTTCTGTGTGTTATTATGTTATAATTAAGTCTATGATTTGATAGAGCAGTCTGACTGAGCGGTGGTAGGCACCAGCAGGCTCTTAAGCATTCATTCAAACAGCACTTTCGTGCGTTTTGCCAGCAGCTCTAAGCAATGCTTCAAGCATTGCGCTGTTTATGACTTCAAGCCTATCAACTCCCGAGATTAGGCTGGTGTAACCGATGTGAAATGGCTAGCTAGTTAGCGGGGTGCGCGCTAATAGCGTTTCAAACGTCACTCCCTCTGAGACTTGGAGTAGTTGTTCCCCTTGCTCTGCATGGGTAACGCTGCTTCGAGGGTGGCTGTCGATGTGTTCCTGGTTCGAGCCCAGGTAACGGCGAGGAGAGGGATGGAAGCTATACGGTTACACTGGCAATACTAAAGTGCCTATAAGAACATCCAATAGTCAAAGGTATATGAAATACAAATCGTATAGAGAGAAATAGTCCTATAATTCCTATAATAACTACAACCTAAAACTTCTTACCTGGGAATATTGAAGACTCATGTTAAAAGGAACCACCAGCTTTCATATGTTCTCATGTTCTGAGCAAGGAACTTAAACATTAGCTTTCTTACATGGCACATATTGCACTTTTACTTTCTTCTACCAACACTTTGTTTTTGCATTATTTAAACCAAATTGAACATGTTTCATTATTTATTTGAGGCTAAATTGATTTTATTGATGTATTATATTAAGTTAAAATAATTGTTCATTCAGTATTGTTGTAATTGTCATTATTACAAATAAATAAAAACAATCGGCCGATTAATCGGTATCGGCCTTTTTGGTCCTCCAATAATCGGTATCGGCGTTGAAAAATCATAATCGATCGACCTCTACTCTATATCCCCTCACGATCGCGCTTTCTTCTCTTCATGTCTGCCCCACACTAACCTAACGTAGCAGGCGTAAAAGAAACACAGACCCGAGAAGCACACTATATATACAAAAGTATGTGGACACCCCTTCAAATTAGTGGATTCGGCTATTTCAGCCACACCCATTGCTGACAGGTGTATAAAATCGAGCACACAGCCATGCAATCTCTATAGACAAACATTGACAGTAGAATGGCCTTACTAAAGAGCACAGTGACTTTCAACGTTGTACCGCCATAGGATGTCACCTTTCCAACAAGTCAGTTCATCAAATTTCTGCCCTGCTAGAGCTGGCCTGGTCAACTGTATTTGTGTACTGTTATTGTGAAGTGGAAATGTCTAGGAGCAACAACGGCTCAGCCACAAAATGTTAGGCCACAGAAGTTCACAGAACGGGACCACTAAGTGCTGAAGCGCGTAAAAATTGTCTGTCCTCGGTTGCAATACTCCGAATTTCAAACTGCTTCTGGAAGCAAGGGCAGTACAACAACTGTTAGTCGGGAGCTTCATGAAATTGGTTTCCATGGCCGAGCGGCCGCGCACACAAGCCTAAGATCACCATGCGCAATGCCAAGCATCGGCTGGAGTGGTGTAAAGCTCGCCGCCATTGGACTCTGGAGCAGTGGACACGTGATGAATCACACATCACCATCTGGCAGTCCGATGGGTAAATCTGGGTTTGGTGGATTTCAGGAGAACGCTACCTGCCCCAATGCATAGTGCCAACTGTAAAGTTTGATGGCGGAGGAATACTGGTCTGCGGCTGTATTTCATCGTTCCGGCTAGGCCCCTTAGTTCCAGTGAAGGAAAATCTTAACGCTACTGCATACAATGATATTCTGTGCTTCCAACTTTGGCAACAATTTGGGAAAGGCCATTTCCTGTTTCAGCATGAAAATGCCCCCATGCACAAAGCAAGGACCATACAGAACTGGTTTGTCAAGATTGGTGTGGAAGGACTGGCCTGCACAGAGCCCTGACCTCAAACCTTTCGAACACCTTTGGGAGGAATTGGAACGCTGACTGCTAATCGCCCAACGTCAGTGCCCGACCTCTTGTTGCTTAATGGAAGCAAGTCCCCGCAGCAATGTTACAACATCTAGTGGAAAGCCTTCCCAGAAGAGTGGAGGCTGTTTTAGCAGCAAAGGGGGGACCAACTCCATGTTAATGTCCATGATTTTGGAATGAGATTTTTGACGAGCAGGTGTCTGCATACTTTTGGTCATGTAGTGTAGATGCACAATGGAATATGTTCATTGTAGGCCATTACATTT
The DNA here is from genome assembly GCF_045679555.1 of Salvelinus alpinus. Lineage (NCBI taxonomy): Eukaryota > Metazoa > Chordata > Actinopteri > Salmoniformes > Salmonidae > Salvelinus > Salvelinus alpinus. The sequence goes on from NC_092114.1 coordinate 24,309,189, forward strand.
ACATTTAAGTCATTTAGCAGACGCTCTTATCCAGAGCGACTTACAAATTGGTGCATTCACCTTATGATATCCAGTGGAACAACCACTTTACAATAGTGCATCTAACTCTTTTAAGGGGGGAGGTTAGAAGGATTACTTTATCCTATCCTAGGTATTCCTTAAAGAGGTGGTGTTTCAGGTGTTTCCGGAAGGTGGTGATTGACTCCGCTGACCTGGCGTCGTGGGGGAGTTTGTTCCACCATTGGGGTGCCAGAGCAGCGAACAGTTTTGACTGGGCTGAGCGGGAGCTGTACTTCCTCAGAGGTAGGGAGGCGAGCAGGCCAGAGGTGGATGAACGCAGTGCCCTTGTTTGGGTGTAGGGCCTGATCAGAGCCTGAAGGTACGGAGGTGCCGTTCCCCTCACAGCTCCGTAGGCAAGCACCATGGTCTTGTAGCGGATGCGAGCTTCAACTGGAAGCCAGTGGAGAGAGTGGAGGAGCGGGGTGACGTGAGAGAACTTGGGAAGGTTGAACACCAGACGGGCTGCGGCGTTCTGGATGAGTTGTAGGGGTTTAATGGCACAGGCAGGGAGCCCAGCCAACAGCGAGTTGCAGTAATCCAGACGGGAGATGACAAGTGCCTGGATTAGGACCTGCGCCGCTTCCTGTGTGAGGCAGGGTCGTACTCTGCGAATGTTGTAGAGCATGAACCTACAGGAACGGGTCACCGCCTTGATGTTAGTTGAGAACGACAGGGTGTTGTCCAGGATCACGCCAAGGTTCTTAGCACTCTGGGAGGAGGACACAATGGAGTTGTCAACCGTGATGGCGAGATCATGGAACGGGCAGTCCTTCCCCGGGAGGAAGAGCAGCTCCGTCTTGCCGAGGTTCAGCTTGAGGTGGTGATCCGTCATCCACACTGATATGTCTGCCAGACATGCAGAGATGCGATTCGCCACCTGGTTATCAGAAGGGGGAAAGGAGAAGATTAATTGTGTGTCGTCTGCATAGCAATGATAGGAGAGACCATGTGAGGATATGACAGAGCCAAGTGACTTGGTGTATAGCGAGAATAGGAGAGGGCCTAGAACAGAGCCCTGGGGGACACCAGTGGTGAGAGCACGTGGTGCGGAGACAGATTCTCGCCACGCCACCTGGTAGGAGCGACCTGTCAGGTAGGACGCAATCCAAGCGTGGGCCGCGCCGGAGATGCCCAACTCGGAGAGGGTGGAGAGGAGGATCTGATGGTTCACAGTATCAAAGGCAGCCGATAGGTCTAGAAGGATGAGAGCAGAGGAGAGAGAGTTAGCTTTAGCAGTGCGGAGCGCCTCCGTGACACAGAGAAGAGCAGTCTCAGTTGAATGACTAGTCTTGAAACCTGACTGATTTGGATCAAGAAGGTAATTCTGAGAGAGATAGCAGGAGAGCTGGCCAAGGACGGCACGTTCAAGAGTCTTGGAGAGAAAAGAAAGAAGGGATACTGGTCTGTAGTTGTTGACATCGGAGGGATCGAGTGTAGGTTTTTTCAGAAGGGGTGCAACTCTCGCTCTCTTGAAGGCGGAAGGGACGTAGCCAGCGGTCAAGGATGAGTTGATGAGGGAGGTGAGGTAAGGGAGAAGGTCTGGAGAAGATAGGAGGGGATAGGGTCAAGCGGGCAGGTTGTTGGGCGGCCGGCCGTCACAAGACGCGAGATTTCATCTGGAGAGAGAGGGGAGAAAGAGGTCAAAGCACAGGGTAGGGCAGTGTGAGCAGAACCAGTGGTGTCGTTTGACTTAGCAAACGAGGATCGGATGTCGTCGACCTTCTTTTCAAAATGGTTGACGAAGTCATCCGCAGAGAGGGAGGAGGGGGGAGGGGGAGGAGGATTCAGGAGGGAGGAGAAGGTGGCAAAGAGCTTCCTAGGGTTAGAGGCAGATGCTTGGAATTTAGAGTGGTAGAAAGTGGCTTTAGCAGCAGAGACAGAAGAGGAGAATGTAGAGAGGAGGGAGTGAAAGGATGCCAGGTCCGCAGGGAGGCGAGTTTTCCTCCATTTCCGCTCGGCTGCCCGGAGCCCTGTTCTGTGAGCTCGCAATGGGTCGTCGAGCCACGGAGCAGGAGGGGAGGACCGAGCCGGCCTGGAGGATAGGGGACATAGAGAGTTAAAGGATGCAGAAAGGGAGGAGAGGAGGGTTGAGGAGGCAGAATCAGGAGATAGGTTGGAGAAGGTTTGAGCAGAGGGAAGAGATGATAGGATGGAAGAGGAGAGAGTAGCGGGGGAGAGAGAGCGAAGGTTGGGACGGCGCGATACCATCCGAGTAGGGGCAGTGTGGGAAGTGTTGGATGAGAGCGAGAGGGAAAAGGATACAAGGTAGTGGTCGGAGACTTGGAGGGGAGTTGCAATGAGATTAGTGGAAGAACAGCATCTAGTAAAGATGAGGTCAAGCGTATTGCCTGCCTTGTGAGTAGGGGGAGAGGGTGAGGTCAAAAGAGGAGAGGAGTGGAAAGAAGGAGGCAGAGAGGAATGAGTCAAAGGTAGACGTGGGGAGGTTAAAGTCACCCAGAACTGTGAGAGGTGAGCCATCCTCAGGAAAGGAACTTATCAAGGCGTCAAGCTCATTGATGAACTCTCCAAGGGAACCTGGGGGGCGATAAATGATAAGGATGTTAAGATTGAAAGGGCTGGTAACTGTGACAGCATGGAATTCAAAGGAGGCGATAGACAGATGGGTCAGGGGAGAAAGAGAGAATGTCCACTTGGGAGAGATGAGGATCCCAGTGCCACCACCCCGCTGACCAGAAGCTCTCGGGGTGTGCGAGAACACGTGGGCAGACGAGGAGAGAGCAGTAGGAGTAGCAGTGTTATCTGTGGTAATCCATGTTTCCGTCAGTGCCAAGAAGTCGAGGGACTGGAGGGAAGCATAGGCTGAGATGAACTCTGCCTTGTTGGCCGCAGATCGGCAGTTCCAGAGGCTGCCGGAGACCTGGAACTCCACGTGGGTCGTGCGCGCTGGGACCACCAGGTTAGAGAGTCACTCCACGCGGTGTGAAGCGTTTGTATGGTCTGTGCAGAGAGGAGAGAAGAGGGATAGACAGACACATAGTTGACAGGCTACAGAAGAGGCTACGCTAATGCAAAGGAGATTGGAATGACAAGTGGACTACACGTCTCGAATGTTCAGAAAGTTAAGCTTACGTTGCAAAAAAATCTTATTGACTAAAATGATACAGTGCTGCTGAAGTAGGCTAGCTAGCAGTGGCTGCGTTGTTGACTTAGTTTGAAAGTGTAGCTGGCTAGGTAGCCTCGGTAACTGGCTAGGTAACCTTGACAAATTACTCTAAACAACACAATTATCTTGGATACAAAGACAGCAAAGACAATTATGTAGCTAGCTAACACTACACTAATCAAGTCGTTCCGTTGTAATGTAATAGTTTCTACAGTGCTGCTATTCGGTAGACGGTAGACGTTGGCTAGCTGGCTAGCTAGCTGCTGGCTAGCTAGCAGTGTTGACTACGAAGGACGAAAATAGCTGGCTAGCTAACCTCGGTAATTACGATAATTACTCTAAACAACACAATTATCTTGGATACAAAGACAGCAAAGACAACTATGTAGCTAGCTAACACTACACTAATCAAGTCGTTCCGTTGTAATGTAATAGTTTCTACAGTGCTGCTATTCGGTAGACGGTAGACGTAGGCTAGCTTGCTAGCTGCTGGCTAGCTAGCAGTGTTGACTACGAAGGACGAAAATAGCTGGCCAGCTAACCTCGGTAATTACGATAATTACTCTAAACTACACAATTATCTTTGATACAAAGACGGCTATGTAGCTAGCTAAGATCAGACAAATCAAACCGTTGTACTGTAATGAAAAGTAATACTACCTGCGGAGCGAAATGCGACCACTCGCTCCAACCCGGAAACGTTGATCCATGTGTTATGCTCTGAACTGTCAAATATTGGCCTGTTGGAAACTATAACTCCCTACTACATCTCACAGTTCAGACATCATTTACAGACAAACCACATGTGTTTAGTGAGTCTGCCAGATCAGTAGGGATGACCAGGGATGTTCTCTTGACAAGTGTGTGAATTGGACCATGTTCCTGTCCTGCTAAGCATTCAAAATGTAATGAGTACTTTTGGGTATCGTGGAAAATGTATGGAGTAAGAAGTACATTATTTTCTTTAGGAATGTAGTGGAGTAAAAGTTGTCAAATATAAATAGTAAAGAAAAGTATAGATACCCCCAAAAACGATTTAAGTAGTACTTTAAAATATTTTTACTTAAGTACTTTACAACACTGAGTATTGTCAAAGCTGAATGCAGCTTATGCTGTCGTATGTAATCACTTTTCCCCTTGTTGTGTTCTTAAGTTTAAAATGACACGTCTTCAATGAGATGTCTACATGTGCTTATAGATTAGGACAATGATCTGTCTACCTGTCAGGAGACTATAAATATCCCCTTATCAGCAAGCTCCATGAGGCACACCCCTGCGACATACCTGAAAACTAGAATGACCAGTGTCACACTGACTGTCACACTACCAGGGAGGAGAACTCAGAAAGAGCCGAGTTAATTAAAATACGTTTTACTCAAGCCACCGAAGGGGCTATGCATTTTGAAAACATATACTTAATTTTTTTTTTTAAACCTGAACGTATTAATACATATTATGAGACATGTTGTACCTTGCTTTAAAGTAGCCAATTAGATCTCCTCTCTTTCTACATTTCTAAGGGATATTTTCATCTGTCACATGAAACTGCTCACATGTGCACTGCTCTTTTGACAATTGTGTTTTCCTGCTAATTGCATTATGGAACAAACATTTGCACATAGACTACTGCCTTGCTGTGCTTATAATGTGAAGAAATTATAGTTTATCAACATTTTAAGCTAATCTGTTGCATCAGACCATTTGCTTTACAATTATTTTATAAAGCAAATTATTTTATAAAGCAAATTATTTTATATGTAGCCTAGGCCAACTTAGAGTCCAAATTCATACTATCTTCTCACCACAGCCTATTCCAAAACAGACTGTCTCTCAACAAGCTGACCAATACTATATGTCAACTTTTCTACTATGGGGGATAGTGGATTGACAGACTAGTGATGTTGCTGTTTGTCACTGGTCTTGCTGGCTGAGGAAAAGTTCATGTGGACAGTTATTCTAACATCTTCAAAGTGCACATCAGAATTCAGTAAGAAGGACCGCATATGGTTGCATCCTCAACTGTTAATATGAATGACCATAATCTAAATGTGACTTCTGTCATTCTGAGCACCGTGGGTGGACGCCCTGATCAGGTTATGCACTCAATGCATATGGGTACGGGAGATTTCTCAAATAAATTTAAATGTTGCCGGTCAAATGTCCGGCGCCACTCACATTTTCCTACCGGAAACCCTGTAGCCTACGTCTTAGTTGTCAACATTTGGACAGATCACTATTCTGAAACTGCACCTTCAACCCTTTCTAACAGGCAGAACTGCCTAAAGTGTGAATTCTGAGGGAGGTTAACATTACTGCTAGTGTTTTACATTACACAAGGTTAGGCTACACATTGTACACCAGATGATGTGATATAACCAAAGAATTGCTGTTTTTAAGATGACAACTTTTTTTAATGAGCACAGCTTTATTTCTATTAGAGCATATTGGATGACTGTCATTCATATTCCATTCACCCAGTTCAATGCAACATCGATAGGTTAAGCTACTACATGATACTCAAATTTTCCCTATAACCATCATGAGGTTGTTACAACCTTGTCTATGAATTAAAGTTTACAACGTAGGTCGAGAGAGAAATTAGAGTAATCAAGGTGACAGACAGTGACATTCAATACCGCCTTGCACACTCTTGCTTGTGTCTATCTAATCTAGGGTGTAATCATTAGTCCAGCAGTTGCAAACTAAAGTTTCTATTGGACAAATTCAGGTATGTTTATCCCCGTTCCGTTTGCATCCGCTTTAAGAAACGTTTTTCAACCGACTCGGCGGAATGAAGACACCCCTGATCACCCACACACACATACAGTTCACTTTTATGGCAGCCACATACAAACAGCATGATCATTTGCCCATTGTATTATTCCTTCTCGCATCTACGCAATCTCCTCTCACCTTATCCCTTCACTTGTGGACCTAAGTGCATAGCACCTCAGCTGTCTGTGACCAGGCAAAAAAACCTTTCCAAGCCAAACCTTCCTATCATAGCTGGTAACTACTACACACAGCCTACACTGTTGTCATCATATTAGCTAACGTCATAGTCAACATAGCTACTAGATCTAATGCGTTCGTAAACCCGCTACAATCATGCATTACAATCAAAAAGCAGTTTAGCAGTTAAAGTGGCGGGCCCTGGTGGCAATACATTTAATAAAAAACAAAAGCTTACCTTGACTTGGAATAGTTCCAGTGTTGGATAGCCAGCTAGCTAATATAGCATCCCTCTCTGTTTTGAATAGGCTAAACTAGCTAGCTGCAATAAATAACTATATATCTCCCTTCTTAATTTTTGAAGGAAATAGTTTGTCAGTTTTGAACAAATGATCTTTCTCTCTCGTTGAGTCAACTACTCACCACGTTTTATGCAGTGCTAGCTAGCTGTAGTTTATGCTTTCGGCAGTAGATTCATTCTCAGATCCTTTGATTGGGTGGACAGGTCTCTATATTAGAGATCGACCGATTTATTGGAGGACCAGAAAAAGCCGATACCGATTAATTGGCCGTTTAATTTTTATTTATTTATAATAATGACAATTACAACAATACTGAATGAAGACTTATTTTAACTTAATATAATACATCAATAATATCAATTTACCCTAAAATAAATAATGAAACATGTTCAATTTGGTTTAAATAATGCAAAAACAAAGTGTTGGGAGAAGAAAGTAAAAGTGCAATATGTGCCATGTAAGAAAGCTAATGTTTTTAAGTTCCTTGCTCAGAACATGAGAACATTTGAAAGCTGGTGGTTCCTTTTAACATGAGTCTTCAATATTCCCAGGTAAGAAGTTTTAGGTTGTAGTTATTATTGGACAATTTCTCTCTATACGATTTCTATTTCATATACCTTTGACTATTGGATGTTCTTATAGGCACTTTAGTATTGCCAGTGTAACAGTATAGCTTCCGTCCCTCTCCCATACCTGGGCTCGAACCAGGAACACATCGACAACAGCCACCCTCAAAGCAGCGTTACTCATCGCTCCACAAAAGCCGCGGCCCTTGCAGAGCAAGGGGAACAATTACTTCAAGGTCTCAGAGCGAGTTACGCCACCGATTGAAACGCTATTAGCGCGCACCCCGCTAACTAGCTAGCCATTTCATTTGGCGCCCTGCACTTTCACTGGCTGTCATATCATCCCGTTACCGGGATTGCAGCCATAAGAAGTTAAACAATTTAAAGGCAATGCTACCAAATACTAATTGAGTGCATGTAAACTTCTGACCCACTGGGAATGTGATGAAAGAAATAAAAGCTGAAATAAATAATTATCTCCTATTATTCTGACATTTCACGTTCTTAAAATAGTGGTGATCCTATCTGACCTAAGATAGATCATTTTTACTAGGACTAAATATCAGGAATTATGAAAAACTCAGTTTAAATGTGTTTGACTAAGGTGTATGTGAACTTCCGACTTCAACTGTGTGTGAGGGAGAGAATATAAACGCAACATGTAAAGTGTAGGTCCCATGTTTCATGAGCTGAGATCTTTTTTCTGTCAAATTTTGTGCACAAATTTGTTTACATCCCGTTTAGTGAGCATTTCTCCTTTGCCAAGATAATCCATCCACCTGGCAGGTGTGTCATATCAAGAAGCTGATTAAATAGCATTTAAAGTTAAATTCGTAAAATTTATTGAAGGATTTAATCATTTGCAATTGTCTACTTATGATAAGGTAAAAGGTTTATGTGTCTGTCTCCATATGATATGGTAAATATATCCAATGCAAAAAAACATCTGCATTTTAAGTGGTATTAATATTCATTTGCATATATTTCCATTAATTCCCATGGAAAGTTTCCACCTCTGAATATTCCTCAAAATGTACAACCCTAGGTCCGACTCAATTGGGTTTAGGTTGGGTGATTTGTAGTCAAATAGCTGTTATACAGCCTGGAGGTTTGTTGGGTCATTGTCCTGTTAAAAAACGAATTATAGTCCCACTAAGTGCAAACCAGTTGGGATGGTGTATCCCTGCAGAATGCTGTGGTAGCCATGCTGGTTAAGTGTGCCTTACTCAAAATACATCAGTGTCACTAGCAAAGCACCATCACACCCGTTCATGCTTCACGGTGGGAACCACACATGCGGAGATCATTCGTTCACCTAGTCTGCGTCTCATAAAGACACGGCGGGTTGGAACCAAAAATGGCAAATTTGGACTCATCAGACCAAAGGACGGATTTCCACCGGTCTAATGTCTATTGCTCGTGTTTCTTGGCCCAAGCAAGTCTCTTCTTCTTATTGATGTTCTATAGCAGTGGTTTCTTTTAGAGGTCGACCGATTAATCGGAATGGCCGATTTAATTAGGGCCGATTTCAAGTTTTCATAACAATCGGAAATCAGTATTTTTGGACGATTTTATAAAAATTAAAAATAAGATTTTCAACGCCGATACCGATTTATTGGAGGGCCAAAAAAAGCTGATACCGATTAATCTGTATTATTAGTAGACATATTATTAGTAGATTTGGATAGAAATCACTCGGAAGTCTCTAAAACTGTTTGAATGATGTCTGTGAGTATAACAGAACTCATATGGCAGGCAAAAACCTGAGAAAATCCAACCAGGAAGTGGGAAATCTGAGGTTTGTATGTTTTCAACTCTTTGCTTATTCAAGATACAGTGGAAATGGGGTCATGTTTCACTTCCTAAGGCTTCCACTAGATGTCAACAGTCTTTAGAACCTTGTTTGATGCTTCTACTGTGAAGTGGGGCCGAATGAGAGGGGATTGAGTAAGGTCTGCCATGAGCAGAACATGCGCTGACCATGCGCGTTCACGTGAGAGCGAGCTCTGTTCCATCGCATTTCTGAAGACAAAGGAATTCTCCCGTTGGAACATTATTGAAGATTTATGTTAAAAACATCCTAAAGATTTGATTCTATACTTAGTTTGACATGTTTCTACGGACTGTAATATGACTTTTCGTCTGAACTTTTGCCTGTACCTGCCCGCGCGTCGTGAGTTTAGATTGTGTACTGAACGCGCGAACAATAACAAGGAGGAATTTGGACATAAATGATGGACATTATCGAACAAAACAAACATTTATTGTGGAATTGGGATTCCTGTGAGTGCATTCTGATGAAGATCATCAAAGGCAAGTGAATATTTATAATGCTATTTCTGATTTCTGTTGACTCCAATATGGCGGATATGTCTTTGTGTTGATTTGTCGTCTGAGCGCCGTACTCAGGTTATTGCATGGTTTGCTTTTTCTGTAAAGTTTTTTTGAAATCTGACACAGCGGTTGCATTAAGGAGAAGTGGATCTAAAATTCCATGTATAACCCTTGTATTTTCATCAACATTTATGATGACTATTTGTCGTGGTAATTTCCTGTATTACTAAATGAGGAGAGTTTACAAACCACACACAAGTCAGAGTTATATTTAAACTTCATCTTGAATTATGAGCTTCACCATAGCCCTTTGACTCTCAGATCAATTCAGTGTCTATAAATGAATTCTGAGAGTCCTTACAAAATAATTCTCGTATCTTTTATAGCCAAGATACACCCCTCTCAACTCACATGACGATCCACAGATCTCAGGAACTTCACAAAGGGCCTTTTACTTGAGAGAGGTGTATCCCATAGCCAGATAGCATTAGCTATAAATTATCGTTCAGTTTGGTCTCTAAAACGAGGTTCTAATCTCGTTCTTGGTACTCCATAGTACCAAAACATTACCTCATCCAATGGTATATATCAATTGTCAACTTTAGATACTCCCATCTCAAATACACCCCCTCCTGGACAAGCTCACTGAGAGGAGTGAGCCTCTAGGTCATATACTATGAAAGATAAGTTCAACATCAGAGGGGTAATACAATGGTTCCAGACACTGCCATACTCCTCCCCCCAATGAGAAAAGGAGGGAGTGACTGGCGTACAGACATTGTGGAGCCCTTCACATGGTTTAACAGATACGTTCACATATGAAGACGATGTTCAATTCTGACTTCTCCCTTTCTGATATTCTGCATATTACCAGACATGTAAAAGACAAGCCGGACCTCTCCCCTCTCTGGGCTCCAAGTGACTTTTCCCTAGAGAAGAAAGGAAAAATGCAACTGCCAACAGTATAGTCCAAAAGGAGACATTCTAATGACAAGTATCTCACATAAGCATATTATGAAAGTAAATAAAACATCTTATTTATCTATGTTACCTAACTAATTCTGATTCAGCTACGACATATTTCTGTAAATTGATGTGGCTCTCTGCAAAATCACCGGATGTTTTGGAACTACTGAACATAACGCGCCAATGTAAACTGAGATTTTTGGATATAAATATGAACTTTACCGAACAAAACATACATGTATTGTGTAACATGAAGTCCTATGAGTGTCATCTGATGAAGATTATCAAAGGTTAGTGATTAATTTTATCTATATTTCTGCTTTTTGTGACTCCTCTCTTTGGCTGGAAAAATTGCTGTGTTTTTCTGTGACTTGGCTCTGACCTAACATAATCGTTTGGTTTGCTTTCGTCGTAAAGCCTTTTTGAAAACGGACACTGGCTGGATTTACAAGAAGTGTATCTTTAAAATGGTGTAAAATACATGTATGTTTGAGGAATTTTAATTGTCGGATTGAATTTGGCGCCCTGCACTTTCACTGGCTGTTGTCGTTAACTTCTTACGGCTGAGATCCAGTTAACTAACTAGGTAAAGCCCTGCCTTATCTCAGTTCACTGGTCACCATAGCAGCACCCACCCGCAGCACGCGCTCCAGCAGGTATATTTCACTGGTCTCCCCCAAAGCCAGTTCCTTCTTTGGTCGCCTTTCCTTTCAGTTCTCTGCTGCCAATGACTGGAACGAACTGCAAAAATCACTGAAGCTGGAGACTCATATCTCCCTCACTAGCTTTAAGCACCAGCTGTCAGCAGCTCACAGATCACTGCACCTGTACATAGCCAATCTGTAAATAGCCCATCCAACTACCTCATCACCATATTGTTATTTATTTTATTTATTTTGCTCCTTTGCACACCAGTACTGCTACATGCACACTCGTATTCTGCACATCTGTCACCCCAGTGTTTAATTTGCCATACTGTAATAATTTGGCCACTATAGCCTATTTATTGCCCCCCCCCCCCCCCCCTTATCCTACCTCATTTGCACACACTGTATATAGACTTTCTCTATTGTATTAATGACTGTATGTTTGTTTATTCCATGTGTAACTCTGTTCTTGGCCAGGTCGCAGTTGTAAATGAGAACTTGTTCTCAACTGGCCTACCTGGTTAAATAAAGGTGAAATTGATTGCTGTACACAAGCGGAACACGTCCAACTTGAAGGAGCTGGACCAGTTTTGCCTTGAAGAATGGGCAAAAATCCCAGTGGCTAGATGTGCCAAGCTAATAGAGACATACCCAAGGAGACATGCAGCTGTAATTGCTGCAAAAGGTGGCTCTACAAAGTATTGACTTTGGGAGGTGAATGGTTATGCAAGCTCAAGTTTTGAGTTTTTTGTCTAAATTCTTGTTTGTTTCACCATAAAACATATTTTGCATCTTCAAAGTGGTAGGCATGTTGTGTAAATCAAATGATACAAACCGCCCAAAAATCGATTTAAATTCCAGGTTGTAAGGCAACAAAATAGGAAAAATGCCAAGGGGGTTGAATACTTTCGCAAGCCACTGTATATACAGAGATCTCGTTTTTTCTTCACCTTGTCAGCTCCGGTATTTCGAAACGGCAACCTTTCAGTTACTGGCCCAACGCTCTAAACTCCAGGCTGCTTGTCATGTGAAATGGTTCATAATCAATGATTATGATTGACTGAGTTTTTTCACCCTTATAACACATGCCGAAAATATCCTCACACTGTGAAAATTATCACGCGTCAGTCTTATTGGTCTGTGTCACTAGCATTCCCGGAAGTCTCGTGATGTTGCACCTCTTGGTTTAGAAACTCTGTGAGCAATTGACCAGTGAGAATTCTCAAGCTGAGCTTTTTCAGTATTTGACATCACAATCACAGCCAGTCATAAGTGTAAAAATGCTCGCAATAATAACGATTGTGAGCTTTTTACATGACACCGCCCCTATTTGTAGTAGCAGCAGTGTAATTCTTTACATGTTAAAGACTATGAGCACTACATGTAGACAAAATGGTAGTTATTAGAGAACGATATCTAAACTATGTAAACAAAGAAAATAAGCCTCACTAAATGATTCCAGTAACTTATGGAAGTAAGATTTACTGAGAACTGATCTAGCTATGCTTATGCATCAATACTGATACAAGCCTGACATACACTGAGTGTACAAAACATTATGAAAATCTGCCCTTTCCGTGACTGACCAGGTGAATCAAGTTTTAATGTCACATGCACAAGTACAGTGAAATGCCTTTCTTGCAAACTCAAAACCCAACAACACAATAATCAGTAAGTGTATTACTAGAAAAAAAAACATGAAGAATAATAAATAGAAAACACAAAGTAAGCATACTATATACAGGAAATATTTGTCAGTTCCAATACAATGTTTACATGTGCAGGGATACTGGAGTGATGGTGGTAGATATGTATAGGGGTAAGGGGACTAGGCAACAGGATAGAAGATAGACTAGCAGCAATCTGTGTGGGTGTGCGGGTGTATAGGATCAGTATATGTGGGAGGTGAGCAAATGATGGCGTGTGTGTAGGGCCCAGAGAGTGTGCATAGAGAGTGCAAATATTTAAATAAAAGGTCAATAAAGATGCAAGGTAGGTTTTTTTGTTAGCTGTTTATCAGTTGTATTGCTTGGCGATACGAGCTGATCAAGAGCCTGTTGGTGTCAGACTTGAAGCAATCAGTGTAGATGAAGGGGAGAAGACAGGTCAACGAAGGATTTTTAAGCCTTGAGACAATTGAGACATGGATTGTGTATGTGTGCCATTCAGAGGGTGAATGAGCAAGACAAAATATTTAAGTGCCTTTGAGTAGGGTATAGTAGTAGGTGCCAAGTGCACCGGTTTGTGTCAAGAACTGCAAAACTGCTGGGCTTTTTACGCTCAACAGTTTACCATGTGTATCAAAAATGGTCCACCACCCAAAGAACATCCAGCCAACTTGACATAACTGTGGGAAGCATTGGAGTCAACATGGGCCAGTATTCCTGTGGAACGCTGTTTTGTACACTGTAAATAACTGATGTAGGCTATATATGTCTGACATCTTCAAGTGGACAGAAGAATGCAGACAGATTGTAATTCACCATCTGAGGCTTCAGAACACAGTCAGCAGAGGAATGTGTAACGTCGGTTATTTGTTCTGAGGAAAAACTATACCTAGAAATCTTCACTCCTAGAACGGCTCCTTTGTGTAACCTACATCCGTGAGTCATCAGTGAAGGCCTATCTCTTCTCTACCATAGCCAACAGCAGAGGAAAATAGGTAGGCGAAGATATGGGGAAAACATGTCTTAGGTCAGCGTTTCCCAAACTCTTTCTTCAGGACCCCAAGGGGTGCATGTTTTAGTTTTTTGCCCTAACACTACACAGCTGATTCAAATGATCAAGCTTGAATCTGCTCTAGTGCTTAGGGAAAAAAACTAAATGTGGTCCTGAGGACAGAGTTTGGGAAACACTTTCTTGGGTAGTTTGAAGTTCAACTCTAAACAGTTCTGGTTTGCATCTAAGGGAATTATCAGGTTTAGACTTTCAGTTGAATCTTTTGTCAAGTTACGGTAACAACTGTTTCTTGATTTTCTCCCCTGGGCTTCAGATGCATTTTAAACATTTTAAGGATATGTTTGTGGTTAGCTGCCTGAGTGATCAGGCCCCAACATCTGGTGGGATGACAATGTGTTTGGGGTGTGTTGTGACTACCAGGCTGGCAGGCAAGCATCTCAGTGGCTTATAGAATGACTAACCTAACTGACTCATGTATGTCTGTCATTTCCTAGACCTGAGGTCATGGTCTGGATGATTCTACTGAGATGGGCCTTTCCTCTAGGTGGTTCTGGTCCAGATGGGTCCTGTGAAGGTGAAGAAAGAGGTGGAAGAAGCAGGACGCCTAGCATTCTGACTCTAGTCTGGATGTATGGACTGTAGACACACCATTGTTTCACGTCAGATGGTGTTAGTCTGTCCACACTCGTTTGATCTTACGTTGTATAGGAGGAGTGTTACGAAGGAGTGACGCCACCTGTTGGACTCCAAACAGAAGACAATGCTGTAACCAGACGGCTTGGTAGACACACACTATCTGTGGTATCTGGTCGGCTCTGCTGTTGTCTAGGCTCTGATGGCAGATATTCCCTCTGGACTGCTGGAGGCTTGTGTGGTGGTTGGAGCAGCCAGCGATAAACTCAGGGAAGTCCATCAGGTAGGTACTGCTGACTCGATCAATGGACTGATACATGGTGGGGGCATACACTGTTGTTTTTGCAACACATTGGTTATTGTGGGCTTAGGCTACCATCACATCAATCATATACTAAGAACACTGTGGAATAGTGGTTAAGAGCGTTGGGCCAGTAACCGCAAGGTTGCTGGTTTGAATCCCTGAGCCGACTAGGTGAAAAATCTGCTGGTGTACTTGAGCAAGGCGCTTAACCCTAATTCCTCCTGTAAGTGGCTCTGGAGAAGAGCGTCTGCTAAATGACTAAAGTAAATGTAAGAAACCTACTTATACACATATGTAGGTCTATATATGATATAAGTTATGTACAGCATGTTAGATATTGAAAATGTTCCCACTTCCTGCCAGTCCCATCAACAGGGCAAAATCAAAGAGCTTCCCCTGTTGGGGGCAGAGGTACTACAGGTTCACGCCCCACCTTTCGTGACCAAGGAGAGTGCGAGTAGCGAGAACCAGGGTCACGCCCCGGCCTTCAGCAGGGTCCAGAGGAGGCGCTCCTTCATCAAGAAGAAGAAGGAGAGGGCTGGAATAGCTAACGGAGAGACAGCCAAGGGTAGCGATGGAGGGGGCGGCACCACCACAGAGGACATCAGTGTCCCCAAGGACCTGGACCTCATCGCCCTGCCTCAACTCTGCTTCCCAGGTGACACAGCGTGATGTCGAAGTCGCCGTTTTGATTCAAACTAGAACCATGCTAGTGAAATAGCTAGACAAGGATGGATGAAAACTAGCTGTCTAGCTAAATCCCATATACCTTTATTATTGCGATGTTGATTACTGTACGATATCCCTGCCTAGTAAATGAAATCCATCAAATTAGGACAAAACACGGCACATACACTATGAGCTGATTATCTACGTTCTGATTATCACACACAACCATATATGAAGCAGTGATGTGATTCCTCTTGTCATGCTTATATGAGACCTTGTCGGTTTTCTTCCATTGACCAGGTGGTCTTCAGATAGCCAGCGAGCAGAGAGAAGACTCGTACCATTACCTGGTGTTTACTGATGTCTTTGGGAACAGGACACATGCTGTAGTGGTGCAGTACTACAGGCCTATACAGGTGAGACGGCTCACCAGCTGAGCTTTATTCATGCCAACTGGAATGCTTTGGATTCTTGGAAACAAAATTGTTTAAACAAAGGGGCTTACTGTTAAATTCCCTGGGTATGTAGCCTATATTAGCTAGGTTTAGATAATCAAAAAATGGATTGATTACATACATGGACATCTGAAGCCTTTTAGGGACAGGTTTCCTGTTCACTGCTGAGTTAAATGTCAAGCTGCATTTTAAGTAGACTTCTATTGGGATGAATCTTGTCCTGGAGGCAGAGCTGAGCGATTTCCACTTTGCCAGCTGCAAAGTCAAAATTGGCAATATCATAATCATTCATAACAACAGAAATGTGTTTACGGTTAGGGCTCAGCATAAGGTTAGTAGTGTGGTCAGGTTTAAAATCTGATTTAATGACTGTGGCTGTGCCAGCTAGTGACTACCCTGCAGAGCTGCCTCCAGTACATGAGTCATCCCAATAAATGCCATCCTGCACTAAAAATGCAGGTATGTGTATTACCTGTCTGTGTATTGTTTAGAACACATGTTAAACTCATTTCACGGAGGGCCGAGTGACTGCGGGTTTTCGCTATTCCCTTGTACTTTATTGATGAAATAAGGTCACTAATTAGTAAGGAACTCTCCTCACCTGGTTGTCTAGGTCTTCATTGAAAGGAAAAACCAAAGACCTGCAGACACTAGGCTTTCCATGGAATGAGTTTGACACCCCTGGTTTAGAAGGACACATGACATAGTAGACCTACAGTAATTTCACCATTCCAGAGATCCTCATCTGGTCATTGGTCACTGATTGGTTGTTTGCTTCCCAGTTTTTTCAGGATGGTGGGCACCAAAATGGCCACCGGTCATCCTCCAAGTCGTCCCGTCTCTACACGGCGTACGGCATCTGTGTCATCTCTAAATACCCTTACTACAACGCTCTCCGGGACTGCCTGTCATGGTGAGAACAATTCACTGTTCTCCTACTCCTCTAGGTCTTTGTGTTCGTTCAAGTAAATACCGGAAGAGAATACCAAACAGTACATATCAAAATAAATCCAGCCAGACTTGGCCCATCATCATGAAGTGTCAATGATCAGTTTACTCATCTTAGGCACCTATTGACCTTTTTATGTTAATGTTTTTACTGAACGGCGTCCCTCCCAGTCTCTTGACCCAGCTCAAGCCCAGCTGGATGGGGGACTTTGAGGAGAGGGTGAAGGAGTTTTCAGCCAAGCTGGCGCTGGTGCCCATTCCCCCACCTGGGCAACTTCATGTGGTGAGCCAATTGTTTTTCTCTCCATCTCGCTCTATGATATACGTGCATTATTAAACTGTGCTATATGCCATTTAGCGCCATGCTCTACCAACTGAGCCATACAGGACCACATCATGTTTCTCTCTTCTGTTGTGTTGTTATGTAGGTAATGTTCCAGAAACATAATCTCTGTGTTGGTGGTCTATGTTGTTCCTCTGTCCTGTCCCAGGTCTTTAACCTCAGGCCTCTCCAGATTGGGCTTCCCTCCCGGGAGGATAAGGACCGGCCGGCTGTTGACCTGGACCTCCATCTGCCTTTCCTGTGCTTTAGACCCCGACAGCTCCTCCAAGTGAGGACAGACAGTACATAGCTGTCCCACACAGCCTGATTGTACTGCTACTAAACTGCTTAACCCACTACACAATCTGTTCTTTCAATGCAGTTAAAGAAAATCTACTGTGGAAGACTGGAAATTGGATTATGTGCAAATATACAGTATGTTTCTGTCAACCTGTTTTGATTGGTAAAAGACGTGTATATCTCTATATCAATGTAGCCGTGTGTGTGTGCCTGCGTGCATGTGCTGGTGTCTCTGCTCTTCAGATCATTACCAGCCTGTTGACAGAGCAGAGGGTAGTACTGTTGTCCTGTGACTGGGCCCGGCTCACCCTGCTGGCAGAGAGCCTGATGCTCTTCATCCACCCCCTGGTGTGGCAGCACCCCTTCGTGCCCATCCTCTCACACCAGATGCTGGACTTCCTCATGGCGCCCACCGCCTACCTCATGGGCTGTCATCTGCACCACTATGAAGAGGTGGCTGCGGTAAGGATGGATTTTCACTACATAGCCATGCTAGAATGGTGTGATCCGATAGTGATAGTTATAGAGATGGTTACTGTGACAGTTATCACTGTAATGGTGGTGATGGTTAAAGTGGTGGTGATGGTTAAAGTGGTGGTGATGGTTAAAGTGGTGGTGATGGTTAAAGTGGTGGTGATGGTTAAAGTGGTGGTGATGGTTAAAGTGGTGGTGATGGTTAAAGTGGTGGTGATGGTTAAAGTGGTGGTGATGGTTAAAGTGGTGGTGATGGTTAAAGTGGTGGTGATGGTTAAAGTGGTGGTGGTGGTTAAAGTGGTGGTGGTGGTTAAAGTGGTGGTGATGGTTAAAGTGGTGGTGGTGGTTAAAGTGGTGGTGGTGGTGGTTAAAGTGGTGGTGGTGGTGGTTAAAGTGGTGGTGGTGATGGTTAAAGTGGTGGTGATGGTGATGGTGGTTAAAGTGGTGGTGATGGTGGTTAAAGTGGTGGTGATGGTTAAAGTGGTGGTGATGGTTAAAGTGGTGGTGGTGGTGGTTAAAGTGGTGGTGGTGGTGGTTAAAGTGGTGGTGGTGGTGGTTAAAGTGGTGGTGGTGGTGGTTAAAGTGGTGGTGATGGTTAAAGTGGTGGTGATGGTGATGGTGGTTAAAGTGGTGGTGGTGGTGGTTAAAGTGGTGGTGATGGTTAAAGTGGTGGTGATGGTGATGGTGGTTAAAGTGGTGGTGATGGTGGTTAAAGTGGTGGTGGTGGTTAAAGTGGTGGTGATGGTTAAAGTGGTGGTGATGGTTAAAGTGATGGTGATGGTAAAAGTGGTGGTGATAGTGACCTCTACCTGGGGCGGCAGGTAGCCTAGTGGTTAGAGAAGTGGGTCTTGAGCAAGGCACTTAACCACCTAGAACTGCTCCAGGGGCACTGTACTGTGGCTGACTCATTTTCCCAGCACCTCATAGCTGTGTGTGTCTGGGGGTTGGGTTGAGCATAAAGACACATTTCTGTTCTCTGTAAGTTGATGGACAATAAAGTAAATTTTCCTTTACCTTCCCTTACCTCATGGTCTGCCACCTGCATCACTACAAGGAGGTAGCCGCGGTAAGGAGCACTCGCACCATAGTGGAGAATGTTTACACTTCTCAGTCTGGAAATTTTTCTGGCATCAGTGATTTATTTATTATTTAATACCCAGATTTATCATGCTTTATTAAGATGTATCATTTATTTTCAGTTTCCACTTGGTTACACGGTATAGAGGATCATGTGGTTCAATGTCCTAACTAACATAAAGTACAGGCGTTAAGAGTCAAGTTAATTTTAGCTTATCCACTTGACTTGTCCCTAATCCTTTGTTCTCCTCCGTCACACAGTATTCTCTGAGAGGGGCAGTGTTGTGTATTACTGTGTTGTGTTGATTTCTGTGTTTTCCCTATATGACAGGAAACGGATGATCTGATCCTGGTTAATATTGATGATGGGACCGTGTCGTCTTCCTGGTCTGATGGGATTGACCTGCCCGATGTCCCGCTGGCGGCCGCAGAGTGTTTTATAACACGGTAGGACAGGAGACCATCTGGGGCGTGTTCATTAGGGCTCGCCTTTGCAAAACATTTCTTATTGGACTGTTCGGGATGTCCCTCCCTGTTTCATTCTGTTTTCTTTCGTTTGGTGCCTAATGAATTGTACCTAGAGAACAAGACTCACGGTTAGTCTGCTGTCCTAAAATAAACTCAGCAAAAAAAGAAACGTCCTCTCACTGTCAACCTCATTTATTTTCAGCAAATTTAACATGTGTAAATATTTATGAGCATAAGATTCAACAACAGACATAAACTGAACAAGTTCCACAGACATGTGACTAACAGAAATGGAATAATGTGTCCCTGACTAAAGGGTGGGTCAAAAGTAATAGTCAGTATCTGGTGTGGCCACCAGCTGCATTAGGTACTGCAGTACATCTCCTCATGGACTGCACCAGATTTGCCAGTTCTTGTTGTGAGATGTTACCTCACTCTTCCACCAAGGCACCTGCAAGTTCCCAGGCATTTCTGGAGTAATGGCCCTAGCCCTCACCCTCCGATCCAAGCCGGTCCCAGACGCGCTCAATGGGATTGAGATCCGGGCTCTTCGCTGGCCATGGCAGAACACTGACATTCCTGTCTTGCAGGAAATCACGCACAGAACGAGCAGTATGGCTGGTGGCATTGTCATGTCAGGATGAACCTGCAGGAAAGGTACCACATGAGGAGGATGTCTTCCCTGTAACGCACAGTGTTGATTGCTGGCAATGACAACAAGCTCAGTCCAATGATGCTGTGACACACCGCCCCAGACCATGATGGCCCTCCACCTCCAAATTGATCCCGCTCCAGAGTACAGGCCTCGGTGTAACGCTCATTCCTTCGACGATAAACGCGAATCCGACCATCACCCCTGGTGAGACAAAACCACGAATCGTCAGAGAAGACCACTTTTTGCCAGTCCTGTCTGGTCCAGCGACGGTGGGTTTGTGCCCATAGGTGACGTTGTTGCTGGTGTTGTCTGGTGAGGACCTGCCTTACAACAGGCCTACAAGCACTCAGTCCAGCCTCTCTCAGCCTATTGCGGACAGTCTGAGCGCTGATGGAGGGATTGTGCGTTCCTGGTGTAACTCTGGCAGTTGTTGCCATCCTGTACCTGTCCCGCAGATGTGATGTTCGGCTATACCGATCCTGTGCAGGTGTTACACGTGGTCTGCCACTGCGAGGACGATCAGCTGTCCATCCTGTCTCCCTGTAGCGCTGTCTTAGGTGTCTCACAGTACGGACATTGGAATTTATTGCCCTGGCCACATCTGCAGTCCTCATGCCTCCTTGCAGCATGCCTAAGGCACGTTCACGCAGATGAGCAGGGACCCTGGGCATCTTTCTTTTGGTGTTTTTCAGAGTCAGTAGAAAGGCCTCTAGTGTCCTAAGTTTTCATAACTGTGATCTTAATTGCTTATCGTCTGTAAGCTGGTAGTGTCTTAACAACCGTTCCACAGGTGCATGTTAATTAATTGTTTATGGTTCATTGAACAAGTATCGGAAGCAGTGTTTAAACTCTTAAGTTATTTGGATTTATATGAATTATCTTTGAAAGACAGGGTCCTGAAAAAGGGACGTTTCTTTTTTTGCTGAGTTTATTACAATGTGTATTGTAATGAATAGGGGAAGGGATGTTATGCAGATAAGTGTCCAAGTTGAGCATTGGAGTAGAAAATGTTTTGTTACCCCTCCCCATTAAGTGTGTGTGTGTGTGCAGGGTGGAGGGCCTCCAGGTGCACTATGACCTGGAGGTGTGTCACCTGGGGGCCGGTACAGAGGTGAACGAGAGGAGGGCCCAGAGGAAGCAGTGGCAGAGGAAACTCAACACACACATCCAGAATATCACTCTGGAACTCATCGTCAACATCTTCAGGTCAGCATCATTTAAAAAATTGTATTTCACCTTTATTTTACCGGGCAGGTCAATTAAGAACAAATTCTTATTTACAATGACTGCCTGGCAAGAGACAAAAGGCATCAAATCTATACTGTTGTTATTCACCGTCGTTCACTATGACTTAAAATATACTGTACATAATTATTATATTATTACATAGTCGTTACAATATTATAACCTAATTGACATGCTTTAATTATGTAACTTTGATAATTGAGACTCACATTGAGCATATCTAGTCATACATTTTGGGTTGGACCAAAGATGCCTATTTTTCTCACAAGCAAAGCCTTTTGATTATCAAATTAACTATTTAGAAAATAGTGACATTCTAACACTGTTAGTTATCCTATTAAATCTTGCTTTATTACAACCAATACAATTCCCTGTGCAAAATCACAGCAATATCCTGTAAAATATCAGGACCGGAAAGCTAATCTAGTGATTATTACCCCCCCCCCCCCCCCATACTCCACACCCCAACCACCACGACAGAGAAGTCCACGATCACCTCAACTATGAGCACAGAGTCTTCAACAGTGAGGAGTTCTTTAGGTCTAGAGAGCAAGCAGACCAGCCATTTTACAAGAAGGTATGATACAAATTCTGGTCTGTCTGTTCAGTGAGACGTCAATCTCTGTTGACTTCTAACCTACAATATTTGGGGCAATATTTTCTGTCCAGAATGTGATCCAATTGAAAGTGAATGCAGTATATTTAGTTTTCTTTGCAGGTGTTGGACACACACATCTTCCACTCATTCCTACGGGATCGTCTGAACAGGAAGATGGACGCATTCACACGTATGGAGCTGAGTACTCGGACAGAAGCTTACAGGTGAGAGGGAAGATGAGAGTTTAGCATGAATATTTATATTTACCTTTAAACTAAGAGTTTATTTTGACCTTGCAAATAGAATTGGATTCAATTGGATTTCAATTTGGTAAAAAAAATATCCTAGCACTAACACACTTGATTCAACTCCTCAGCACCCTTTAGAATCAGGTGTGTTAGTGCTATGGCAAAAACTAAAATGTGCACCCCATTGGGTCCCCAGGACCAGGATTGGGAAACACTGCAGTACTGTATCTTCAAACGCACATCCCAAGTCCTTCCTGGTATAAGCACAGCCTTTCCCCTGACGTCTGTCCTCGCTCCGGGGTGACATTTCCCCTAGGTGCAGATCTAGGATCAGCTTCCCCTCCCCTAACCCTAACCTTAACCATTAGTTGGGAAATGCTAAACTGACCCAAGATCAGCATCTAGAGGCAACTTCACCCTCCACCTCTGAACTCTTCCCCAGGCTGAGGTCCATGACAGAGTCTCCGCGGCGGCCCACCATGCAGGAGTTGGCCCGTAAATACACCAGCCCAGAGAGCCGGCTCAGCAAGAGGCTGGGGGCCAGCCTGCCCAACCTGGGGGAGAGTGGGGGATCTCTGGTGGGGCCCCTCAGGCAGACCTCCTTCAAGAACATACAGGTGGACAGCGGTAGGTTCAGGTGGACAGCGGTAGGTTCAGGTGGACAGCGGTAGGTTCAGGTGGACAGCGGTAGGTTCAGGTGGACAGCTACGCGTGTGAACAACAAGCCATAGAGATAGAGGACTCATCTTTGTATCTGTGCCATTATAGCGTCTGTGATGGCATGGGCATTTTAAAGTTGTCAATTTTATTAATTGGCTGATTTCTCCCAACTTCTAGGAATCCCCACCCAGTTGACTACTTGGTGGAATGGTGGAGGCCCTTAATGGCAATGACCATGCTAAAACGGGTTATATCCATTATGAGTCCTCTATCTCTATGACAACAGGGACAAATTCGATATGTTGTTTTCCAAAGTTGGCGAAATGTCATGTGCGTCAACTTTTATATCAGTGTATTTGTAACAACCTAACCAATGCGAAACTTCTATTCGATCAGATAAGCCTCACGTAGCAAATGATCAATTACATTTATTTTTTGTTGACCAAATTCTACAATCATTGACCTCCATACCAGAATTCTGCACTTCGTGGGCATATTTTTGTGGAGTAAAGCCTCCCGTTTTGCCTCTTCCTCTCTGCTACTACCATTGGCAGGCGAAGAATTTAACTCGGGGGGGGGGTCACTCATTTTGCCCCGTGGGCCGCAATCGTTCTTCGAGGTCCGCAGGGCCGCACTGAAAATGTATTATATAAATAGTTTGCAATGCTCCCTGACTGTCTAGTGATTTTATTAGCGAGCTGGACTGTCAAGAAACCATTATCATTCTACACAGTTTGGATGTGGTAAAATGGTTTACTCAAACCACTTGAGGGCTGGAATCAACACCCCTGATATAGCTTAGAAATGCCTCATGAGCTTGGTTTAACTGTTGTACCCCATCAGAACCCAAAATATCAGCTTGTTTTACTCCAATGTTTGTAAACAAAGTAAATGTAAACAAGCACTCTATAGCCTCAACATGGTTAAAACTATAATTTGGATACCGTGGATGGTCGGTCCTTGCATTCATAGCTCTATCTATGAATATGAGAGTGATCAAACATTTCTCCAGCCCCATCCCTCAGCTGTTTACCGAAACTGTGGTCAGGACAATGCTTTGTTATTGTTCCAATTGCTGATTGGCCCTTTTAAGGGTTCCTCTGTATGAATGGATTTAATCTCACTGACCTCAGTTCTTGAAACCTTTGATGGAACCCCATAGGTATGAAGTCTCCCCAGAGCCCAGTGAGATTCTTCAAGCTTCCTGAGTTCCCCCCTCCGCTGGCCTACCACTACGTCCAGAATTACTACCAGGAGATGATCACCCTCCTGGGCAAGGCCATCAGCGGGGCGGCCTCCGAGGACTCCTCTCTCCTGGCTCGCTATCACTACCTCAGGGGCTTCGTGAACACCGTGGCCGGTAAACGCCTGGACGCTCTGGAAGACTTCCAGAACCTCTACAAGACAGACACAGACATCTTCCCTGGCGAGCTGGTCAACGCGCTGGTGGACTCTCTACAGGAGGGCGAACAGGTACTGGCTGACCGCCGACCCGAAATCAAACGCCTGATTAGTCAAGTGAAGAGGGACCATGAGAGAGAGCGGGCGCGCCATGTCGACGAAGGTGTCAAGCGGTTCCAACTCCCGAAAAAGCACATGCAGTTGGAGGACTTTGTGAGGCATGTGCAGGAGTCTGGGATTGTCAAAGACCAGGGGACCATTCACCGGCTGTTTGAGGCTCTCACTGTGGGTAAGGAAGTCATACAGACTCCAAGCTTAGAAAGAGGGAAATAATGAGTGAGGGTAAAGGAGAGAGGGTTGTCTCTCTTGGTGGAGGTTTTCTTCTATGTTAGTTTTACAGTAGCCCCTTGTTGTATGGGACTCATGAACATAATCCAATTGATAATACTTGGCCTATACTCTGTAATCACTCCAGTCCCAGTGATCGATGTGTTAATACCTTACTACATGTAGAGTGAATGGCCATGCTAATTTATCTGATTATTGAATCTGCTTAATTTCTTATCCTTTACCTGATCAGAATGTTGTAAGAGCAGCTTGGGTTGGCATGGTGGTGGCTCTGCGGTGAAGGCTCCTTCCCAGTCTATCTTTTACCTTGATTCCAATCTGGAGGGTAAGCATAGCATTATGCCCTGCCTGCTTGCAGAGTGTGCTGTGCCCAACTCCTACCTTGTTGTTTGTGTGTGTTGCTTTGGCCTGTGTGTGTTCTGCTTCATCAACTATCCCCTCAGGTGTTAAATCTGAGAAGTGTTTGCTTTTAACATTAGTGTCGCTTCAAACACCTCACAGCATTCATGGCTGACATCTAGGTAATATTTTCTTTGTTTTGAAGGACAAATAGTATTTGTGTGTGTCAATTGACTGTTACAGGACTCTTATCTTACAATGATAATGGTAATGAGTAGCCTCATGGAAGTGTGTTAAAGTGCCTCACATTTCACTTTACATAGGAGTCATACTGTGTACGTCCAGTAGGGCCAGGGACGATATCAGTAACGAAACAAAACATGAAGCGGATTTAACATCTTTAGAAAAACAGCTCTAATGTTGGAAACAAACATCATTATGTTGTCATCCAGAGTCACATGTATTTATTTTCCAAGCTATAGAACACAATATTTGACATACAGCAGGTTTTTAAAGAGAAATATTGTTATACTGGTATCGTCCCGGCCCTAACGTCTAGTGAACGTTGTGTGAATCTCTTGCAACAGGAAACCACCACACCATGAACTTGCTCCACCAGCCAATCAAAAAAAGGCTGTTTAATGTGGTTCCTAATACTATAACTCCTTCCCCAACCCTGCTAGCTTATCACCTTTCCATTCTAGCTCATTGATTATTGTTTTGAATGGGAAACCTAGTTGAATCCCACCCAGTTTACAGTGAATGTAAACTGCCCCTATGGTTGCAAAACCCTAACTCTAGACTGCCCCCTGCAGGCCAGCAGAAACAGGTGGACCCGGAGATATTCCGCGTGTTCTACACCTTCTGGAAGGAGACGGAGGCCGAGGCTAAGGAAGTGGCCCTGCCGGCCTCGGCCCTGGAGCACCTGGAGGCTAATGAGTGTGTCTTCAAGCTGTCCTCTTCGGTCAAGACAAGCCACGGCGTGGGCAAGATCGCCATGACACAGAGACGGCTGTTCCTGCTGACCGAAGGACGACCCGGGTACATGGAGGTCACCAAGTTCAGAGACATTGAGGTGAGTTAGGACCTAATTGATCTATGTTACTACTACACTTTATGTGAAATACTGTATATTATTCATGATACTATATATTTTTATAGATATTACTACAGTATGTGAATACATTGAAGGCTCTCGGATCCATAATGAAAAAATATGTTTTATTCACTCCGTCGGGGTCTCAACTTACTGTTGGAAGGTAGAATACACAAGGTGCAATTTCGAAATTTGTTTGTACATCAACAGTTTCTCTTATGTCAATCACTGATAGTCCTTCAATTAACCCATGTCAGCTAATATTTTTTAGATTGGTAGCGGCCAGCTATCTAAACTTAGTAATCATGGTTGATTTACTGGCTGGGGGGGGGCCCCATTTGATTTTGTTAGTCAGTCTCACTCAGATATCATATTAAAAACTGCAAACATTTCTCTCCATCGTATGGCAAAATGTGTAGAATTGTAGGAAATTAGCTGTAAAACATGTTGTATGCATAGGTATCCATGTTATGATTGCTTATAGCAAGTGTTACAGTGCACTGTAAGTATGTCATAAGGCACTATAAATACACTCATAAGGCTTTATACATGTGTACCATCATACAAAGTCTTACCAAATATGATATTACAAATATGAATGTCAAAGATGGTGTTAGGTGAATAATTGCTCCCAGATCTGTGGTCTTTACAACCATATGAGTTGGCTATACAGCACAAACAGATCTGGGACCAGGCTAGTGAATAACCGGTAGGCTTTTGTACCTCAGGAGGTGAAGATCTCCTCTGCTCCCTTCCTACTGCTGAGGATCCCGTCTTTGAAGATCAAGACCACCCTGAGGAAGGAGACGTTCGAGGTCAACCTGAAGTCAGAGGTTGACCTCTGGCACCTCATGGTCAAGGAGATGTGGGCTGGAAGGAAGATGGCCGACGACCACAAGGTAGTATGTCAAAATGTGACTGGACAATTTGTTCATCTCTCTGTCTCTGGGTGCGTGTCAATTTATATTTTTAAAAAATCCTGAATTGTGCACTCGTTCACTACTTCCCACAATTCTAGGAATTGGGTTGGTGAAGACATGGGACTTATTTCACCATATGTCTTATACTGTACTAGACATTTCCTTTCAAATCCGTAAATGGAAGTGAACAAGGACACCCTTGGGGTGGAAGGAGAGATAATTGGGACATAGCTTCTCTCTCTCTCGCTATCCCGCTCTGCATACGACTATGTATGGCCAGTATGTAGCTACACTATGAAGGGAGTTTTTCTTTAGCAGCAAAGATGGCCAACGTTAGCACTAAAACCATTCTTCCTGATCCCACCCTGGGCCTCTCTGGCAGATTGGACTGCAGCTCAGTGGGTGTGGTTGACATTCCATGTAAGAGGGGGAGCTATGGAGTTTCATATGGGCTTGGCTCTATTGTTCAGCCAGTCCAAAGTATACACCACTCTCCAGCCTTCAGTTTCCACTATTAAACTGCATGAAACAACATGGATGCTTCTGGCCCCCGGCCCATCTCACTTCATGTATTGTCTTCTTCTCTGTTATCACTGGAAAGACCGCATTTCCCAGGGTTAAGTTCTGTCTTTCTCTTTAATTAAGGCCTCATCCCCTGCTGCCTCCAGCTAGCCTAGCTCCGGATCTGTTTGTGCTGTTGTGGCATGACAATAACTACACTAGACAAGGAGTTGGTAAGACCGCACCAACAGATCTGGCACCAGGCTAGCCTCCCCCAACGCATGGTTCAGATGCCATGGAGTTACCGTAAGAGCCAGTTGGTCTGGTTACAAACTACTGGCCCTAGAGATATTTTGAATTCTATTCCTCCTTTTCTCTTTTTCATGTTGACGTCAGCATGATGTCATGGGAAACAGACTCTCTTGTACATCTGGAGCATAGAATGTGTGACGATCATCATAATTCAGATACATATGAATAGAATCTCAAATCTTCATTGTTTCTCGCTCTTCCTCTCCTACTCTCTCTCCCTCTACCTCGCTCTCTCAGGACCCCCAATATATGCAGCAGGCTCTGACCAACGCCCTGTTGATGGATGCAGTGGTTGGTTGTCTGCAGTCACAAAAGGCCATTTTTGCTGCAACCAAGCTGGCACACTTTGACAGAATGAAACTGGAAGGTATGGCAACTGAGATATTTGTGGCGCCATGAATTAGGTTTAAGCAGCTTCTCTCCCAAAGTTGATATTTTTACATGACAAAAAGACGCGAAAAACATCAGATCATACCAAAAAATCCACACCATTTTAGATCATTGACATGAATAACTTTACAGAAAGCGCATGTTTATAAGTCTTGTTTCTCAGGAGATTTTTTATTCATTTTGAACTTTGACCTCTGAGCTTTCTCTCCATCCTAAACAGTCCCGCTGATGGTCCCTAAAACCACGTCAGAGACCCTGAAACACAAGATCAACCCTTCTCTGGACCTGACAAGCCCCCAGGCGGTGGATGTTCTGCTCTACACCCCAGGTAAACTCTCAGGCACGCTGTCAGTCTCAAAGGAACGTGTCAGTCATGACATCAGACACTGTTCCTGTTCAACAAACTGGTAACACTACATATCTGTAGAATGATTTCCCAGTACTATAAACACCCTACAGGATGCTCAGAAAATCAAGTAGGTACTGCTGGTATTTCCCATTCAACTCCACTTCAACCTAAACTCTCCTCCAGTCTAGGACATACCACGTACCCTCATACAGTACTCCTCAGATCATGACTGTCATGGTAGTACACCTCAAATCTGTGTTCTGTAGTCGAGGTATTGCATGACAACAACACCCGAGAGTCATGTTGTCTGTGTCCTAGTAACATATGTCACACTCCAGACCTTGTTTCAAATACTATTTAATAATCGTTCAAATACTTTGTTTGTTTTAATCTGCCTTGAGTGCCAGGTGGGTGGGGTTTGCACTTCTGTGACTATTCAATTGGTTCCATTACAACAGGCAAGCTCAATCAGGCACAGCTAAAGTATTTTAAATGATTTTAAATGGTGTTTGAACCCAGGTCTGTCACACTCCCTACTGCTGCTTGGACAGTGACGGTGACAGTGTCAGGTTACAGGAGGAGGCTTGGCAGAAAGGGCCAGAGGCATTTTATTTTATTTCACTTAAACAAATAATGAGGCACAGCTTTTCCCAACGCATCACCACCAACCACTTCCTGTTGTGTTCCTTAGTTTCATGCAGTGGTTACTGATAGTAGAGTCATATAATAGTCCAAATAGAATCTCTGTGATTGTTCCTCCTACTCAAACCACAAATGTTTATATTACAGTTGAATTCTGAAGTTTACATACACCTTAACCAAATACATTTAAACTCAGTTTTTCACAATTCCTGACATTTAATCCTAGTAAAAATGCCCTGTCTTAGGTCAGTTAGGATCACCACTTTATTTGAAGAATGTGAAATGTCAGAATAATAGTAGATATTTATTTAAGCTTTTATTTCTTTCATCACATTCCCAGTGGGTCAGAAGTTTACATACACTCAATTAGTATTTGGTAGCATTGCCTTTAAATTGTTTAACTTGGGTCAAACGTTTTCAGGTAGCCTGCCACAAGCTTCCCACAATAAGTTGGGTGAATTTTGGCCCATTCCTCCAGACAGAGCTGGTGTAACTGAGTCAGCTTTGTAGGCCTCCTTAATCGCACACACTTTTTCAGTTCTGCCCACAAATGTTCTATAGGAATGAGGTCAGGGCTTTGTGATGGCCACTCCAATACCTTGACTTTGTTGTCCTTAAGCCATTTTGCCACAACTTTGGAAGTATGTTTGGGGTCATTGTCCATTTGGAAGACCGATTTGCGACCAAGCTTTAACTTCCTGACTGATGTCTTGAGATGTTGCTTCAATATATCCACATAATTTTCCTGCCATCTACTTTGTGAAGTGCACCAGTCCCTCCTGCAGCAAAGCACCCCCACAACATGATGCTGCCACCCCCGTGCTTCACGGTTGGGATGGTGTTCTTCGGCTTGCAAGCCACCCCCTTTTTCCTCCAAACATAACGATGGTCATTATGGCCAAACAGTTCTATTTTTGTTTCATCAGACCAGAGGACATTTCTCCAAAAAGTATGATCTTTGTATGATCCATGTGCAGTTGTAAAGTCTGGCTTTTTTATGGCGGTTTTGGAGCAGTGGCTTCTTCCTTGCTGAGCAGCCTTTCAGGTTATGTCGATTATAGGACTTGTTTTACTGTGGATATAGATACTTTTGTACCTGTTTCCTCCAGCATCTTCACAAGGTCCTTTTCTGTTGTTCTGGAATTGATTTGCACTTTTCGCACTAAAGTACGTTCATCTCTAGGAGACAGAACGCATCTCCTTCCTGAGCGGTATGACGGCTGCGTGGTCGCATGGTGTTTATACTTGCATACTATTGTTTGTACAGATGAACGTATTACCTTCAGGCGTTTGAAAATTGCTCCCAAGGATGAACCAGACTTGTGGAGGTCTACAATTATTTTTCTGAGGTCTTGGCTGATTTCTTTTGATTTCCCCATGATGTCAAGCAAAGAGGCACCGAGTTTGAAGGTAGGCCTTGAAATACATCCACAGGTACACCTCCAATTGACTCAAATGATGTCAATTAGCCTATCAGAAGCTTCTAAAGCCATGACAATTTTCCAAGCTGTTTAAAGGCACAGTCAACTTAGTGTATGTAAACTTCTGACCCACTGGAAAAGTGATACAGTGAAATAATCTGTCTATAAACAATTGTTGGAAAAATGACTTGTCTTGCACAAAGATGTCCTAACCAACTTGCCAAAACTATAGTTTGTTAACAAGACACGTCATAAGAAACATGCTCTAGTCTGCAAGGCTCCTCAGTCCTAGCATTCTGTGTAAAGGAGCCTGTGTCTTAACCTAGTGACATCAGGGAACCAACAGCAGCTTCTTTGTTTAACACAGTGTCCCTTCTCCCTACTCCTTCCCCTGGTCCTCTCACAGACAGTGGTGTGTTTGTCTGAGCCTTCCCCCTGATTGGTCCATCTGTAACCAATTAGAAGGGGGCATGGTAGTGGCCATGGTACGGGGCCTGGACATGACCCTCTAGGCCTGTGGTTCTCAAACCTCTTCTCGGAGACCCCCAAGCCGTTCCATGTCTTTGAACAATTCCAGAGCTAGCACACCTGATTCAACTTGTCAACTAATCATCAAACCCTTGAATAGGTAAATCAGGGGAGCTAGTTCAGGGCTACAACAAACTTGTGAAACGTCTGTGGGTCTAGGTGGAGAGGTTTGAGAAGCACCGCTCTAGGCATTGGTAATAGTGCTGCGTCAGCACAGAGCACCGCTCTCAGGGACTAAATGTAGGTTACTTATGTACCCTTGGACAGAGTCCAGATCCCCCCCTCCCTCCTTTCTGTTCTGTTCTTCACTCCTCCCCAAGAAAGTGACACAAGTTCTCTTCTTTTTCCTATTATGATTTGAAAAATAAATGTTAGGCCGTAAGAGGAAATGGAACAGCTAGGCTGAAGGTGGACAGATTTAGGTTGTATTCCATAATATGGATTGATGTCTGAAAAGTTCCATATGTGTGCCATTGTGTAACTAAATGTTTACACTTCTTCTGTATGTGTGTGTGAGAGATATTCACCTTTGCGCATAAGACACTAGATGTATTAGAATATACGTATTTATTATAAAGAAAGAATATTCAATGCATTTCAGCCTCAGCCTTCATCAGGGATTATTTTTAACTTAACTGTATACAGTGCATTCGGAAAGTATTCAGACGCCTTGACTTTTCCCACATTTTGTTAGGTTACAGCCGTATTCTAAAATTGATTTAATAAAAAATGTATCTCGATCTACACACAATAGCCCATAATGACAAAGCGAAAACAAGTTTTTAGAAATTTCTGCAAAAAATAAAAAAACATACCTTATTTAAGTATTCAGACCCTTTGCTAAGAGACTCGAAATTGAGCTCAGGTGCATCCTGTTTCCACTGATCATCCTTGACATATTTCTACAACTTCATTGGAGTCCACCTGTGGTAAATTCAATTGATTGGACTAGATTTGGAAAGGCACACACCTGTCTATATAAAGTCCCACAGTTGACAGTGCATGTCAGAGAAAAAACCAAGCCATGAGGTCGAAGGAATTGTCCTTAGAGCTCTGAGACAGGATTGTGTCGAGGCACAGATCTGGGGAAGTGTACCAAAACATTTCTGCAGCATTGAAGGTCCTCAAGAACACATTGGCCTCCATCATTCATAAATGGAAGAAGCTCTTCCTAGAGCTGGCAGCCCTGGCCAAACTGCGCAATCGGTGGAGAAGAACCCGATGGTCACTCTGACAGAGCTCCAGAGTTTCTCTGTGGAGATGGGAGAACCTTCCAGAAGGACAACCATCTCTGTGGCACTCCACCAATTAGGCATTTATGGTAGAGTGTCCAGACGGAAGCCACTCCTCAGTAAAATGAACATGACAGCCCGCTTGGTTTGCCCAAAGGCACCTAAAGACTCTCAGACCATGTGAAACAAGATTCTCTGGTCTGATGAAACCAAAATGTAATTCTTTGTCCTGAATGCCAAGCGTCATATCTGGAGGAAAACTGGCAACATCCCTATGGTGAAGCATGGTGGTGGCAGCATCATGCTGTGGGGATGTTTTTCAGCGGTAGGTACTGGGAGACTAGTCAGGATCGAGGGAGAGATGAACGGAGCAAAGTACAGGGAGATCCTTGATGAAAACCTGCTCCAGAGCGCTCAGGACCTTCACTGGAGTGAAAGTTCACCTTCCAACAGGACAACGACCCTAAGCACACGGCCAAGACAACGCAGGAGTGGCTTTGGAACAAGTCTCAATGTCCTTGAGTGGCCCAGCCAGAGCTCGGACTTGAACCCAATCGAACATCTCTGGAGAGACGACGCTCCCCATCCAACCTGACAGAGCTTAAGAGGATCTGCAGAGAAGAATGGGAGAAACTCCCCAAATACAGGTAAATACTCAAGGCTGTAATTGCTGCCAAAAGGGCTTAAACCAAAGTACTGAGTAAGGGGTCTGAATACTTATGTAAATGAGATTCATTTTTTTTGCAACGTTTTCTAAAAACTGTTTTTGCCTTGTAATTATGGGCTATTGCATGTATGTTGAGGGGGGGGAAACTATTTAATCAATTTTAGAATAAGGCTGTAACGTAACATTGTGGGAAAAGTCAAGGGGCCTGAATACTTTCCAAATGCACTATAGTTACCATTTCTACTAGTCAAGCCATGAGCTACTTACTGTATTTGAATCAGACCTACAGTATATAGACTTTTTCAGCATGTGAGAAATATTATGCCATGCTTGTAGGAATATAGAAATAGATGCATAGAAAATGCAGATTC
Source organism: Salvelinus alpinus (assembly GCF_045679555.1). Lineage (NCBI taxonomy): Eukaryota > Metazoa > Chordata > Actinopteri > Salmoniformes > Salmonidae > Salvelinus > Salvelinus alpinus. The sequence goes on from NC_092114.1 coordinate 24,342,392, forward strand.
AGGGGTTCCTGCATTCAGCAATATTTTTGTTCACATTCTCAGGCCAGCTGGGCGTGTCGTCTGACTCTGAGGGTGATGGGAACCCCAAACTGTGGTGTGCCCTGAGTGACGGGAAGGTTGTGGTGTTTGATGCAACCAGCTGGTCCATGCAGCAGAACCAAGTCCAAGTGGGAACTTCACGAGTGGTAAGGATGGGGATGGGACCACTATTTTAAAGGAGTAGGCAAATTGAAGGGAGGAGGACAATTTATAGAATTATCAAAAAGCAGTAGTAATTCACTTACCACATTTAGTCGTCTTCTGCTTGGTCCCATTTGGCTATATTTAGTGTTTGTGTAGATGAATATAACTTGAGGGATTCTGCTGACCCCTGGTGGGTACAGTATGTTAAGACTGAAATTACCTGCTTGGACCTGCTTCTATGTTTTTGAAATGGGACGGTTTTAAAATGGTGTTTATTTCTGAATTGTCTTGGTGCCATGGTTTGAAATAGGCAGGCCACCTGGTTTGAAATAGGGAGGCCACCTGGTTTGAAATAGGCAGGCCACCTGGTTTGAAATAGGCAGGCCACCTGGTTTGAAATAGGCAGGCCACCTGGTTTGAAATAGGCAGGCCACCTGGTTTGAAATAGGCAGGCCACCTGGTTTGAAATAGGCAGGCCACCTGGTTTGAAATAGGCAGGCCACCTGGTTTGAAATAGGCAGGCCACCTGGTTTGAAATGGGCAGACCGCCTGGTTTGAAATGGGCATGCCAGCCTGTCTGGTAACATGGTCCTGAGATTCTATGTTTTGTTGTTTTGTCCAGAACTGCATGCTGGGAGTGGACCGGCAGCAAGTGTGGATTGGCTCCCAGGATTCAGTCATTTACATAATCAGCACCCGCAGCATGTCCTGTAACAAGCAGCTGACAGACCACCGCAGTGAGGTCACAGGGCTGTCCCTAGGGGAACGCAGCGAGAAATACAGGTGAGGGGTGACGATGACATGCAGTTGAAATCTATCCGGCTGGGTTAAACTTAAATTTACAGTAATGTTGATTAATGAGCACTGTCCTTGTAAAATGAAATGTAATCTAGTGAAGTTAAACATACAGTTACTACTGGCATCATATCCATAGAGAGAGCTGTCTTTTTAGGACCGCATGATAACGGCATCAATGAGCAGTCCCAGCTCGAAGTAAAAAAATTTAAGTATAACATCCTTTCTTTATGCCTGGGTCGTGTTCATTAGGCACCAAAAGGAGGACAATGGACTGAAGATCTGAACGTGTCCAATATGAAATGCTCTTTCCAGTTTTTAAAAACATTTCGCTACTGTGTGCCACACTAAACACGAACATGTATTCCCTGTTGCAGCCCCAAGGTGGCATACTCCTGCAGTGCGGAGGGTGCAGTGATAGTGTGGGACGTGTCCACGTTAAAGGTCAGGAAACAGTTCCGGGTCTCCTGCGACCGTCTCCAGTCCGTTCAGCTCTGCAATGGAACCCTATGGTGCTGTAAGTACACATACAAGCATAAAAATAAGGTACTTAAAATGACTTCTGGCTGTACTATACTACTGTATATATTTATTTATTTTTATTTCACATTTATTTATCCAGGTAGGCTAGTTGAGAACAAGTTCTCATTTACAACTGCGACCTGGCCAAGATAAAGCAAAGCAGTGCAACACAAACAACAACAGAGTTACACATGGCATAAACAAACATACAGTCAATATCACAATAGAAAAAGTATATGTACAGTGGTTGCAAATGAGGTGACATGGCAATAAATAGGCCATAGTGGCGAAATAATTATAATTTAGCAATTAAACACTGGAGTGATAGATGTGCAGAAGATGAATGTGCAAGTAGAGATACTGGGGTGCAATGGAGCAAAAAAATAACAGTATGGGGATGAGGTAGTTGGATGGGCTATTTACTGGTGTAGTGATCTGTGAGCTGCTCTGACAGCTGGTGCTTAAAGTTAGTGAGGGAGATATGGGTCTCCAGCTTCAGTGATTTTTGCAATTTGTTCCAGTCATTGGCAGCAGAGAACTGGAAGGAAAGGTGGCCAAAGGAGGAATTGGCTTTGGGGGAGACCATTGAAATATACCTGCTGGAGTGCGTGCTACGGGTGGGTGCTGCTATGGTGACCAGTGAGCTCAGATAAGACGGGGCTTTACCTAGCAGAGACGTATAGATGACCTGGAGCCAGTGGGTTTGGTGACGAATATGAAGCGAGGGCCAGCCAACGAGAACATACAGGTCGCTGTGGTGGGTAGTATATGGGGCTTTGGTGACAAAACGGATGGCACTGTGATAGACTGCATCCAATTTGCTGAGTAGAGTGTTGGAGGCTATTTTGTAAATGACATCGCCAAAGTCAAGTATCGGTAGGATGGTCAGTTATACGAGGGTATGTTTGGCAGCGTGAGTGAAGGATGCTTTGTTGCAAAATAGGAAGCCGATTCTAGATTTAACTTTGGATTGGAGATGTTTGATGTGAGTCTGGAAGGAGAGTTTACATTCTAACCAGACACCTAGGTATTTGTAGTTGTCCACATATTCTAATTCAGAACCGTCCAGAGTAGTGATGCTGGACAGGCAGGAAGGTGTGGGCAGCGATCGGTTGAAGAGCATGCATTTCGTTTTACTTGTATTTAAGAGCAGTTGGAGGCCACGGAAGGGAGTTGAATGGCATTTGATCTCATTTGGAGGTTTGTTAACGTAGTGTCCAAAGAAGGGCCAGAAGTATACAGAATGGTGTCGTCTGCTTGGAGGTGGATCAGAGATGAGATGGATTCTTATTGATTGTTTTATTTGTGATTTGGGCATGTTATTCCTCCATCATTCAGGTGCCAGAGACTGCATTATGGAGGTGTGGAAAAACGGAATGTTACATCGCAAGATCTCCCTTCCTGAGCAGCTCTGTGGCTCCCCAACTGCCTTCAGCAGCCTCCTGCTCTACCATGAGGTGGGTAGTGTCTGTGGTCATATAGAGATATACAGTGCATTCGGAAAGTATTCAGACCCCTTTTCCCACATTTTTTCCCCCCCATCAATCTTCACACAATACCCCATAATGACAAAGCAAAAACACATTTTTAGAAATTTGAAAAGCTGAGATATCACATTTACAGAAGTATTCAGACCCTTTACTCAGTACTTTGTTGAAGCGCCTTTGACAGCGATTACAACCTCAAGTCTTCTTGGGTGTGACCCTACAAGCTTGGCACACCTGTATTTGGGGAGTTTCTCCCATTCTCTGCAGATCCTCTTGCTGGGCCACTCAAGGACATTCAGACACTTGTCCCGAAGCCACTCCTGCATTTTCTTGGCTGTGTGCTTAGGGTTGTTGTCCTGTTGGAAGGTGAACCTTCACCCCAGTCTGAGGTCCTGAGCAGATTTTCATCAAGGATCTCTCTGTACTTTGCTCTGTTCATCTTTCCCTTGAACCTGACTAGTATCCCAGTCCCTGCCGCTGAAAAACATCCCCACAGCATGATGCTGCCACCACCATGCTTCACCGTAGGGATGGTGCCAGGTTTCCTCCAGACGTGACGTTTAGCATTCAGGCCAAGGAGTTCAATCTTGGTTTCATCAGTCCAGAGAATCTTGTTTCTCATGGTCTGACACTCCTTTAGGTGCCTTTTGGCAAACTCCAAGCGGGCTGTCATGTGCCTTTTACTGAGGAGTGGCTTCCATCTGGACACTACAATAAAGGCCTGATTGGTGGAGTGCTGCAGAGATGGTTGTCCTTCTGGAAAGTTCTCTCATCTCCACAGAGTAACTCTGGAGCTCTGTCAGAGTGACCATCAGGTTCTTGGTCACCTTCGGGGCACAAGGCCCTTCTCCCCCGATTGCTCAGTTTGGCTGGGCGGCCAGCTCTAGGAAGAGTCTTGGTTCCAAACTTCTTCCATTTAAGAATGATGGAGGCGGGGGACAAAATGGCGCCGTAGAGAGAACACTGTGTTTCAGCGAGCTCCCGTGGCATTCGTAAATTTATATTCTTTCATTAATCTCCTAGCTTGAAAAAGTGGTAGAATTGGCTAAATAAGTTATCCTGCAATGAGTCTTGACGGTTATTTCTCAAAAATCTCTGACAACATGCCCAGCAGAGCTACTAAGAACTCGACCAAAACCACCATCCCTGTAGATGTGCAGGAGGAGCTAGCTTACGTTAGCGAGGCTAGCACCGTTGCGGATCCAGGCACAATGGACCTGGTGATTCAAAAGATGACGGACAACATTACTAAAGTGATCGATGTTAAGATAAGAACAGTCTTGGAAGCAATAGCAGGCCATTCAGCTGAATTACAGAGGGTGGTCAAACGTGTCGATGAGGCGGAAGGAAGAATCGCTACAGTGGAAGCCTCAACTACATCTATGGACACTAAGATGAAAGCACTTGAGAAACAGGTGCGCGAAATGGCGGAGCACATTGACGACTTGGATAATCGAGGACGCAGATGCAATATTCGTGTTGTGGGACTCCCGGAAAATTCTGAAGGGACACGTTCAGTAAAATTTTTTGAGGAATGGATCCCTGACTACTTACAAATGGACACTAAGGCTGGTCGTGTGAAGCTGGACAGAGCTCATCGCTCTCAAGCACCGATACCCGGTCCCAACCAGCGCCCACGGCCAGTGGTTATAAAGTTCCACAACTTCACCGACAAGCAGCGCGTTATGGATGCGGCTAGAAATATCGGCTCTGACGGTAGTCAACGTAAAGGTCCAAAGGTCTCATTCTTCAATGATTACTCCACAGCGGTTGTACGAAGACGCAAAGGGTTTGATGAGGCGAAGGCTCGACTCAGGAGAATGAAGATGGACTACGCACTGTTGTACCCGGCCACATTGAAGATTATGGTCAACGGATCGCCTAAGAAATTCTCCACACCTGAAGAGGCTGCTGCGTTTATTGACTCTCTCGGGTAAATAACTTTAAGCTGCGCCGCCGCAGCATTGGATAACTTTATTATCTTATTTGAACCTGATCATGAAACAGTGGTGTGAGCTCTCACATGCTCCGGTTCAGTAATATTCGTATTTTTATTATTTTTCTTGCTAAAGTAACTGCCGCTATAGCTCAGGCTGAGATATGGGTGAATCTATATTGGTGCCCAGGCTTGGTTTTAGGTGGAAGAGCCTCAATCTTCATATATTGATTTTCATTTTCATATGTATAAAGGACGAGGCTATTGAGTGGCAATGCAGACTTAAGAGTCTACATTGGAAAGTTGAAATCCCCTGCATGTTAGCTAGTGGGAAAACCCCCTTTTGGATCTTTACATGTTTAATTTTTGGGTTTAGTATAGTTAGAGTTCAGGGTTCATATCGTTTGTTTATGCTCGGTGAGATAGAAGAGAGTTCAACACATGGAAAAAGGTACCACCCCATTTTTACAGTGGGATTCAGTCTGAATATGAAACGGTCAAAGTGCAATGGCAGGTAATACACTGCGTGTATGTACATGGAACATTAGAGGGAGCCATAATCCCATTAAAAGGAAGAAGGTACTGTCTTTTTTGAAAAAAGAAAATGTTGATATTGCCCTGTTGCAAGAAACTCATTTGGATGATAAGGAACATCTGAAATTACAACAAGGGGGGTTTGGTCAAGTGTTTTTCTCATCATTTACATCCAGAAGTAGAGGTGTAGCAATTCTTGTGAAAAAGAACTTACCACTTAAGGTCTTGAATTGTGTGAAAGATAAATCTGGTCGCTTTGTTATAATTAATGGTACTTTACAAGGGCAGAGCATCTCCATAATGAATATTTACTTCCCCCCTGCCCACCCCCCTGATTTCCTCACCAAGGTATTTCTAGACTTTTCAGAATTAAACTCAGACACTGCAGTGGTTGGAGGAGATTTTAATTGTTTGTTGAACCCCCTTATTGATAAGTTTCCCAGCGGTATAGCTTCACTCTCCCCTCGAGCTAAGTCACTTAAAGTTATTTGTGATGATCTGGGGTATGCTGATGTTTGGAGAACTTTTCACCCCTCCAACAGAGAGTTCACTTTTTTCTCTGCACCTCATGGATGTCAGACTAGAATAGATTACTTTTTTATGCCCAGGACGTCTTTGCAGTCTGTTTTATCTGCTAGGATAGGAAGCATAGTCATATCTGATCATGCGGAGGTGATCCTGGACATAAAACTCAACGGGGCATTCAATCTGTCAAGACATTGGAGGTTGAATACAACCATCCTTAAAGACCATACGTTCACATCATATTTTATTACAGAGTTTAAAGCATTTTTCTCTATTAACTCTCAATCAACAGATAATCCCTCGCTCCTTTGGGAAACCTGTAAAGCGTACGCCAGGGGTCTGATTATGTCATACACAGCCACTAAGAGGCGGAAAAAGCGTGAAAAGCAAAAAAGGTTAGAGGGTGAATTAGGAACTAAAGAGAAGGACTACATTAAAACTCCCACTCCTGCCCTATTAAAGGAAATATCAGTTCTTAGATCAACGTTGGACTCTCTCCTAACACAGGACGCTGAAAAGAAAATGGGATTTGTCAGGCAAAAGCTATACGAACATGGCGATAAGCCAGGAAAGTACTTGGCGTACTTAGCTAAAAAGAGAGCTGACTCACAGTCAATTGCTACTATTACTGATTCGGATGGCAATCAGTTATATGAAAATAAATTGATAAATGACTGATTTAAGAAATTTTATGCAAATCTTTATGCCTCAGAACTGCCAAATGACGCACCCAAATTAATGGAGAATTTCTTTTCTAAGATTGAGCTCCCTACTATCTCCGAAGACCAGAGGTCTCTCCTTAATGCCCCTATTACCGAGGAAGAGATAATGTTCGCAATTAAGAATCTGCAAAACGGTAAGGCCCCAGGACCAGACGGGTTTGGTAGTGAATTCTATAAAGAGTTTCATGGCCTGATCCTTGAGCCATTGCGTGATATGTTTAACCACTCATTTTCAAATGACCAGCTCCCTCAAACGCTGAGGGAAGCCAACATATCACTTATTCTCAAAAAGGGAAAATGTCCAGAGTCTTGTTCCTCGTACAGACCAATTTCCCTTCTGAATGTGGATAGAAAATTACTTTCTAAAATTCTAGCCACAAGATTAGAGGACTCACTGCCACTAATTGTGAAAGGAGACCAAACTGGCTTCATTAAGGGCCGTAAGTCGTGCAACAATGTCAGGCGGCTTCTTAATGTAATTCAAGCCTACCAACAAAGTGCTAGGGATGGTCTTGTGCTCTCCCTAGATGCTGAGAAAGCATTTGATCGTGTGGAGTGGTCTTACCTACTCTTTGCTCTAAATAAATTTGGTCTAGGGGACAACTTTATAAAATGGGTGAAAGTTTTATATGAGGATCCTCAGGCTGCTGTCCTTACTAATGGGCTAAGGTCAAATAGCTTCTCTATATACAGAGGTACCAGACAGGGCTGCCCTTTGTCCCCCCTCCTATTTGCACTCGCTATGGAACCACTGGCTGAGGCCATCAGGGTAACGCCTGCTATACAGGGGCTGCTCATTGGTGATGTTCACCATAAAATAAGCTTGTATGCTGATGATGTCCTGATATTCATCTCTAATCCCGAGACCTCAACTACATCTCTTATTAATATTATTCAATTATTCAGCGAATTCTCAGGCTACAAGATTAACTTAACTAAATCAGAGGCTATGCCACTTGGTAGCCTTCACTCTGTACCTAATACTTCTCCCCCCTTCCCTTTTAAATGGTCTCCCTCAGGCTATACGTATCTGGGTATATTTGTAACTCCTAAATTCCAGCAAATGTACAAAGCCAATTTTGTTCCCTTGTTTGATACAGTAAGACAGGATCTGGAGCGCTGGAACTCTCTCCCGATTTCTTGGTTGGGTAGAATATCCCTCTTGAAAATGAACATTTTACCTAGACTACTTTACCCAATCCAAATGATCCCAGTATTACTCTCCAATAAGGTAATAAAGGATGTAAATGGATGGCTAAGTTCCTTCATATGGAGTAAACGCAAGCCAAGGCTTAAGATGGCAATATTGCAGCTGCCAAGTTCTATGGGGGGCTTGGATCTGCCCAATATCAGGTTCTATCAGTGGTGTGCCCACCTATGTTATATTTCTGATTGGATCACAAACGATGACTCCTCTATTTGGTTAGACATTGAGACTTCTCTTTCAAAATACCCCTTACAGGATCTTTTATTTTTCAGAAGTTTCAAGTCTGTAGAAGATCACTGCAATAATCCTATTACACTTAACACACTCAAGGTGTGGAGGTCAGTTCGGCGCTTCCTGGGAAGGTCCAAACTGACCTCTGCTCTTACCCCAATTCTTAACAACCCAGATTTTGGTCCAGGATTGCTGGATGCTGGCTTTAACTCTTGGCTTAATAAGGGCATACGCAGACTAAATGACTTATTTGCTGATAAGATTCTATTGTCATTTGAGCAGATGGTGGAGAAATACCGACTCCCAAAGCAGGACTTTTTCCGCTTCCTACAAGTAAGACATTATATTGTGAAGAGCACCACCTTAATTGGTAACCCTGATATGTCTGTCATTGAGAGAATGCTTTTCTTTCCACAAAGGAAAATGTCTGTAAGTCTGTTTTATGATGCTTTAAGGTCCTTTCCTGCTGTCGATACACAGAGGGTGAAACAAGTGTGGGAGAAAGAATTGTCTGTGACTATTGACGAAGAGATGTGGGAGGACATTTGGAGATATGCAAAAACAATATCTATATGTAATCGTACTAGAGCAATCCAATTAAGAATAATACACCGATTGCATATATCCCCAAATCGCAGACATGCCTTTAGCCCCTCTTCCTCTTCTCCTCAGTGTCTTAAATGCAAAACTGATACAGGCACCCTAACACATTGTTTATGGTCATGTACCAAAATACAAAGATACTGGTCTGGTGTTCTGCAAGAAATTGAAAAGATCCTGGGGGTTGATCTAGAATTGGACCCAGTTTCTTTACTGTTGGGTCTCCCTAGTAGGCATGTTACTTCTGTGAGTAAGAGGAGGCTTTATAACATCCTTACCTTTGCTGCAAGGAAAAACATCCTTTTACGGTGGATTAGTGATAAGGTTCCTTCTATTAAAGATTGGCATAAGATACTTTTTGAATGGGTGCCTCTGGAATATCTGACATGTACATTGCATTCTAAAACAGATCAGTTCTACAAAGTGTGGGAACCCTATCTAAATTACCTAGAACCTGAGGTATCAGCTATTATGCTGCAAGGATTCTCTTAGAATGGTGGTGATCTATGTATTCAGAACTACACTGTATGTTCCATGTGTGGAACCTAACTTCTTAGTTTAAACCGAGCTTTTTTGTTTAATCTCTGTTTGTAAGTTTGTTTAAAATGTATGTATTGAGAGACGCAATGATGGGGATAGGGTGAGAGAAGCGGGGATAGGAAAGTGGTGTGCGTATGTGTGTATAGGTATATGTGTATATATATATGTATGCGCAGATATGTGTAGGCGGGTGCTGTATTTTTTTATTATTATTATTATTTTTTGCCTTGTCTCTGTTGTTGTATCTCTTTTAATATGGGTGAAAATTGTGAAATTCCAATAAAAATACTGTAAAAAAAAAAAAGAAAAAAAGAATGATGGAGGCCACTGTGTTCTTGGGGACCTTCAATGCTGCAGAAATGTTTTGGTACCTTTCCCCAGATCTGCGCCTCGACACAATCCTGTCTCGGAGCTCTACAGACAATTCCTTTGACCTCATGGCTTGGTTTTTTCTCTGACATGCACTGTCAACTGTGGGTTCTTATATAGACAGGTGTGCTTTTCCAAATAATGTCTAATCAATTGAATTGACCAATGGTGGACTCCAAGTTGTAGAAACATCTCAAGGATGATCAATGGAAACATGATGCACCTGAGCTCAAAAATGTCTAAAAACCTGTTTTCGCTTTTTCATTATGGAGTATTATTGTTTGTAGATTGAGGGGGGGAAATTATGTAATCAATTTTAGAAGGCTGTAACAAAATGTGGAAAAAGTCAAGGTGTCTGAATACTCTCCGAATGTACTGTGTGTATATATCTCTATCCATCTATCTATACACATATACTGAGTATATAAAATGTTAAGAACACCTGCTCTTTCCATGACGTAGACTGACCAGGTGAAGCTCTGATCCCTTATTGATGTCACTTGTTAAATCCACTTCAGTCAGTGTAGATGAAGGGGAGGAGACAGGTTAAAGAATGATTTGAGACATGGATTGTGTGCCATTGAGGGTGAATGGGAAATACAAAATATTTAATTGCCTATGAACAGGGTATGGTAGTAGTAGGTGCCAGGCACACCAGTTTGTGTCAAGAACTGCAACGCTGCAGGGTTTTTCATGCTCAACAGTTTCCCTTGTGCATCAAGAATGGTCCACCACCCAAAGGACATCCAGCCAACTTGCCAACACTTCCTAAAGTTGTGTCGCCAACATGGGCCAGCATCTCTGTGGAATGCTTTCGACACCTTGTAGAGTCTATACCCTGACGAATTGAGAGTGTTCTGAGGGCAAAAGGGGGTGCAACTCAATATTAGGAAGGTGTACCTAATATTTGCTATACCCAGTGTATAGTCAAAGGCAATTCAGTCGATATAAAACACTAACATTTTCCTCCTTTTTGAACAACCCCACGTGTGTGTGATGAGCTGAAATAAAATATCCCAGAAATTTTCCATACGCACATAAAGCTTATTTCTCTCAAATTTAGTGCCCAAATTTGTTTACATCCTTGTTAGTGAGCATTTCTCCTTTGCCAAGATAATCCATCCACCTGCCAGATGTGGCATATCAAGAAGCTGATTAAAAAGCATGATCATTACACAGGTGCACCTTGTGCTGGAGACAATAAAATGCCACTCTAAAATGTGCATTTTTGTCACAACACAATGCCACAGATGTCTCAAGTTGAGGGAGTGTGCAATTGGCATGCTGACTGCAGGATTGTCCACCAGAGCTGTTGCCAGATAATTTAATGTTTGTTTCTCTACCATAAGCCGCCTCAAACGTTGTTTTAGAGAATTTGGCAGTACTCCACCCGGCCTCACAACCGCAGACCACGTGTTACAACGCCAGCCCAGGAACTCCACATCTGGTTTCTTCACTTGCGGGATTGTCTGAGACCAGCCACCCTGACAGGTGATGAAACTGAGGAGTTTTTCAGTCTGTAATAAAGACAATTTTGGGGGGAAAACCTCATTCTGATTGTCTGTGCCTGGCTCCTAAGTGGGTGGGTATGGTAAAAGGCAGAGGTGGGACCAAGTCATTGTTTTACAAGTCGCAAGTAAATCTCGAGCCTTAGCACTCAAGTCCCAAGTCAAGACAGGCAAGTCCGAGTCAAGTCTCAAGTTCTAAACTTTGAGTTTCGAGTCCTAAACAAGTCATAATGTGCTCTTCACCAAATTGAATACCATTTCAAAATTTTTAACAAGAGTAATAGTTATATTAAATTTACGCAAATCATGAATGCTTTTTAAAATATATTTATTGTTTTCCAAATAAACTTTGTATTTCCATGGAAATAAATGAAATGACCTGCTTGTCAATATGACAACAAAAACTAAATATTGTAGTGCTCTCTCTAGATATACTCTAGACACCTAAAACAATCCTGCCATAAAGTTACAATAATGTATTAAAAGGTACATCAAAACAACTGCTACTGAACTTCAGGTAGGCCTACAATTTGAACACTGGCCTGAATGTCTGTAAAAAAAAAAATACAGATCCAAAAGATGGGAGATAAAACCTGCACTCTCCCCTCCCCCCCCCTTGTACACAATCGCCCAACCTTAACACACACACACAACCTCTCTGTGTGTGGTTACAGTAGGCTAATGTATGTCAATGGTTTTAGGAACAGCAGTTGTAGCTCAATCTTAGGTGCAATGATTAGGTGCATCTTTCCAAGGGCTCCGTCTGAATTCACCTGCCGACGTTCCTCTGCACTGCCACACGCAACTTTTTCTCCGTTGGCACAGTTTGATTGGCTGCTGTCCGATTCAAACTGTAATCCGTTAAATGAGAGTTGATGCGCTGCACACTTTTTTTTTAATAGCATAATTTTTTATATTTGGGCTTGGGGAGGGTATCAAGTCAGTTTGAGTCAAAAGGCTCAAATCCAAGTTAAGTTACGAGTTATTGGTGTCAAAGTCGAGTTGCAAGTCTTTTTTGATTTTGTTGAGTCTAAAATCATAATTTTGTGACTCGAGTCCACACCTCTGGTAAAAGGTGCCAGGCGCACCGCTTTGAGCGGTGTCAAACTGAGGCTAGTGAAACGTGTATATATATTTTTCTTATTTTATTATCTCAAATGGAATAATGATGAGGATTAAAGATCATACCCCCAAGACATGGTAACTTGTCACCATATCTGTAATCATGGTAGCTTCTACATTAATGTAGAAGTCTTTAGATACATCAACTATTCTTATTTACAATAAAAGTGACTCCAAAATGACACTATGCATTATGTACCATTCATTTCTATTGGGCACATAATAATCAAACAAACTAAATTAACTACAAATGCATCCAACAAGTTTGTAGAGTTGATTGATTAAGTCATTGCATGCTTGGAATATGGGACCAAATACTACACTTTTGACTACATTATTTATAAGTCTTTAGGGGTGTCAATTTTTAATCCTACCTTTTTTGAGGAGAAAAAAGTATTACCTGTTAAACAATATCTTTCTCTGAGCAATTGTATTAGTATAAAATAATATAATTTCCTTTTTTTTGTTGCATACAATATATCTCAGTATTTTATTTATTTTTATACACTAATTATTGCTCGTCTTTTTTCAAGGGTGTCAATCATTTCGGACCCCACTGTATGTACATAGTATGTCATAGTTTACATACAGCCTACTGCGATCAGTGAGGTCTGGGCTACTTTGACATGGTATGGGAGTGATGATTGGAGCCGTGTTGTGTTTCAGAGGGAGCAGCTGTGGACGGCCTGTATAGACGTAGGGGAGCTGTGTGTGTGGCACCTCAGGGAGCCCACCAAGCCTTTCCAGAGGATCCAGCTGCCTGACTGTGCAGGCGTCACCTGCCTTATCAAGGTCAAAAACCAGGTGAGATTGTCTGTAGACTGTACTGTAGGAGGAAAATGAGTGTGCTTCTATTCTACTCTACTGTAGTTTCTATAAAATGGCATTGCTTGGGTACTCCACTGGATTAGTTACATTACTTAGTTCTGTATTAAGGTATTATGTGAAAGTTTAAAATATTAACAGGCCCAAATCACCATGGGTTCCCTTTCCCACTCCTTTCCCGCTTTAATTTTTTTTTTATAGCTTTTTTAAAATACTGACTAGATCATTCCTATCACAATGCACTCTGACATGTCAATTGTCAATTCAGCATGTCTTAAAACCAGAAATGAGATGTGTCCTTTATGGTGATGAAACCTAATCTGTTAACCGGTCCTGTCAGATCTGGGTTGGGGGCCGAGGGTGGAGTTCAGGGAAGTCCAGGGGGAAGATCTACGTAGTGGATGCCCAGCGACACACGGTGGAGAAGGAGCTGGTAGCTCACACAGACTGTGTCCAGGCACTGTGCTCTGCAGAGGACCGCTATGTGCTGAGTGGGGCAGCCCGTGAGGACGGGAAGATAGCCATCTGGAAAGTGGAGTAACTTGAGTGGAAATTCAATACGGCCACCTGGTAACTGGGGGTCAGAACAGGATTGTGTTCATTATTCACCAAACGGTAGAAAACGGACTGAAACAGGAACTTGTTCAATAAGAAACGCTCATTTTTGTTAACCATTGAAAATTGTTTTGCTAAGGTGTGCCCAAATAACCCAGGTGATTATGAACAGTTGGGAAATAAACTCTAGTCGTGATTTGTGACTGCCTGTGGATGGATGACCAACCCAAAGTTCACCTGATTGCATAGGATTTATTTTTATTTCTGGAATAATCTTTCCAACCTATAGTTTTAAACACATGTATCTTATTGTTTATGTTAAAGGGAAACTATTTAGGTATTTGTTTCATTAGTCCATTGTTGATATAATCCCAACATGTTTTGAATATCAGAAATACATTTTTCAAGATATATAACTTAAAAAATACAGAAATACTGCCAGTGTGATGCATTTTTGGACTATATCAACAATAGACTAATGAAACAAATACCAAAACACAGTTTTGGATGTCATTTTCCTTTTTAAGCAGTACACTGCTTTATGTATTATTTACATCAAAGGAGGAACCTTCGATGTTTTTATATTGGGATGCTTCACAGGTTACTCACATCCAAATAAGTATTTCATATTTAATGTATGTGCTTTTTCTTCTAAATATGTTTTTGTATGTTTAATACACTCAACCCAAACTATGCATTTTAGTATTATTAAAATGTTTAGTAATGAAGACTTGTCCTCGCAATGTATTTGTCTCAGTCTTCATATAACATGACACAAGCTACTTCTAACATTTTAAATGAAAAAGTGAAATATTTTCCATTAATATTAGTGTTTCTTGTATATTCTTTATATTACAGTATATTGTTTTGTAATATGCCTTTTGCCACCAGGGGACAGTACAGCATCCTCTATTACATTTTAATTCACATCCCAGAACTGTCTTCTGTAAACTGTTTGTGTAGGCTACAGGTCATGAGATTGACATTGTAATGACAAACTAAATACTTTAATTTCTCTATATAGCGATTTGGTGGAACAAGCTTCCCCCTAACATCAGGACAGCGGAGTCCCTGCCCATCTTCTGAAAACGCCTGAACCTACCGTACCTTTTCAAAAAGTATTTTGATTCATCCCACAGCACAACAACAATATTCAGCTATACTACCATTTTTCTTCTTTAATCTTGAGGATTATAACATTTTAACCCACTTGGCACATATATAATCAGATGAAGTAATTTGGCTGCCTTCATGCAGTAGTCTTTATTCAGATTTGTATTAAATCCCGTTACGGTGGCTACAGGCAAGCCCGTATCTACATCATCTGAGAATCCTCTCATTAATCACACCAGCAGATGGCAAAATCATCAAAGTCATCATCCAAATGCCAGAGTATTCCAATTTTTATTCTCTAACTGTTGCCAGCTCTACAAATATAAATCCCTCTCCTCTGTGTTCATACAATGCAACACAGAAACAATCACAGACCACATTTTAAATCCAGCTGTAGATTAGAGACTGGGGATTTTTTTAAACAATGTTTTTTCCCACAAATTGGGATGTACCCAATGGGTTTCAAATGCCATCGATTTTTGGTCATAACTACAACTTTGCTATGAGTTGTAGTAATTGAATCCAGGGACGTCTAAGACCCTTTGAGGTTGAATCTATAATACTAGGATTACATTACACAGGGGCCCCGTTGAATCAAGCATCTATACATAAAGTAATTTAGCAGACACTCATATCCAGAGCGACTTAGTCGCAATTAGGGTTAAGTGCCTTGCTCAAGGGCACAATTCAACTTTTTTTTTTTACCTAGTCAGCTCGGGGATTCAAACCAGAAACCTTTTGGTTACTGGCCCAGTGCAGGTAGCTACTGTGGGTACGCTACCTGCCACCAACCCACAGACTGGGTGACAGCAATAAGATTAGTCCAACACACATCATGACATCATTTATACACACGTACAGTATATAACAGGAAGACTCCTCCCCTCAGACAGATATCAATTCCCAGAAGAAGTATTGTGTGGGCTGGTAATGGCTGGAGCGGAATAAGTGGTAAGTTATCAACAACATCAAACACATGGTTTCCATGCGTTTGATGCCATTCCATTCGCTCCGTTCCAGACGTTATTATGAGCCGTCCTCCCCTCAGCAGCCTCCACTGTTCCCTACACAGTGCACTACTTTAGATCTGGGCCCTTGTCAAAAGTAATGCACTATATAGGGAATAGGATGCCATTTGGGACCTAGCTACTATGCAGAGTAAGGTCTGGTTGATGGTCATATAGTGTTGCTTCATAATGGCTGGTAGTGGGGGTGTTTTTTCACAGACTTTATTTGTATTTACAGTAAAAGGCCATGAAATATTGAAGATGAAAATTAACCTAGAGAAACTGCATTACCAATTTACCAAACCATTATGTAAGATGGCCTTGGGAGCACCATTGTCCTGACCTGGGTCTCTGTCATTTTGTGGTAAACCTGATTTCTGTAAATCATGAGGATTGGAGGATTCCCTATGCCAAGGGTTACTCCGTTTGGAAGTTTTCCAAGCTTTTAATACTCACAGTATGTGAGTGTGGGGGTTTTCAAGTGTGTGTGGGTGATTGTGCATGAGGATTAGGAATCTGCCTCTTTTTATGAGTCAGCACAGAATGCTGCTGAGTGTACAACCACTTGCTATCGGCAGAGAGGGATGGATGGATGCACAGTATGTGGCAGTTGAACCGAGAGGGGTCTTTGTGTTTGCTAAATGGATGGAACTCTGCTACCATATCTACTGTATACCGGTATCCGTTCCTTCCATTTGATAGGCAAAATGGTTGGCTACGGTAAATGTCATCTGTACATAGTGGCAAGGAAAAGTATGTGAACCCTTTGGAATTACTTGGATTTCTGCATAGATTTTTCATGAAATTCGATCTGATCTTCATTTAAGTCTGCTTAAACTAATAAAACACAAACAATTATACGTTTTCATGTCTTTATTGAACAGACTGTGTAAACATTCACAGTGCAGGGTGGGAAAAGTATGTGAACCCTTGGATTTCTAACTGGTTGACCCTCCTTTTTGCAGCAAGAACCTCAACCAAACATTTTCTGTAGTTACGGATCAGACCTGCACAACGATCAGGAGGAATTTTGGACCATTCCGCTTTACAAAATGGTATCAGTTCAGCAATATTCTTGGGATGTCTGATGTGAACCGCTCTTTTGAGGTCATGCCACAGCATCTCAATCGGGTTGAGGTCAGGACTCTGACTGGGCCACTCCAGAAGGTGTATTTTCTTCTGTTAACCATTCTGTTTATTTACTTCTGTTTTCGGTTGTCCTGTTGCATCACCCAACTTCTGTTGAGCTTCAAATGGTGGACAGATAGCCTTACATTCTCCTGCAAAATGTCTTGATAAACTTGGGAATACATTTTTCCGTTGATGATAGCAAGCTGTCCAGGCCCTGAGGCAACAAAGCAGCTCCAAACCATGATGCTCCCTCCACCATACTTTACAATGGGGATGAGGTTTTGATGTTGGTGTTCTGTGCCTTTTTTTCTCCACACAGTGTTGTGTGTTCCTTCCAAACAACTCAACTTTAGTTTCATCTGTCCACAGAATATTTTGCCAGTAGTGCTGTGGAAAATCCAGGTGCTCTTTTGCGAACCTCAGACGTGCAGCAATGGTTTTTTTGGACAGCAATGGCTTCTTCCGGGGTGCTTGTTGCTTGTGAATAGCAAGAATAGCAAACTCAAATTGTGTGGGTTTTTTTTGTAGGTCAGGGCAGCTCTAACCAACATCTCCAATCTCGTCTCATTGATTGTACTCCAGGTTAGCTGACTCCTGACTCCAAATAGCTTTTGGAGAAGTCATTAGCCTCGGGGTTCACATACTTTTTCCAACCTACACTGTGAATGTTTAAATGATGTATTCAATATAGACAAGAAAAATACAATTTGTGTTATTAGTTTAAGCACAACGTGTTTGTCTTTTGTTGTGACTTAGATGAAGATCAGATCAAATTTTATGACCAATTTATGCATAAATCCAGGTAATTCCAAAGGGTTCACATACTTTTTCTTGCCACTGTAGTTCAGGCCATGGTGGGTACTGTTAGTTGTATTGAATTTCCATTGAGTCTCTCTATCAAGAGTCCTCACACTCAGAACTACTGTATCACACACTTAATCATATGGAGTGGGCATTATGTTTCCCTTTATATATAGGATGGATACTACAGTAGTGCACATCCATCACGACACCCATATAGGACTGCTGATAAGCATTGAATCATTACTGTAATGACAAGATATCAGTCATACACTTACTCTTTGTGGTGGAAATCCAGCAACAACAAAAAACCTAGTTGTGATTTCCTCAAAAGAGAATGAGAAGGAGAGTCAGGTCACCAGTGAACAGGTGTTGCTGGCCTTGCACCCCTCTGATGTGGGGAAGTGTGATGCAATTAGTAAATCGTGGCCCTTTTTGTTGATACATAAATCGGTCTCCAGGTAACTTGACTCCACTGCATGCAGAAAGTGTTAGACAGTATATGTGCCAATGCACACATCATGTCATCAACTTTACTTTGTCCTCTAATGGTAGGGTTGGAGTGGAGAGATATCACCCTAGATATGTAGGCTAGCTAGGCTACTTTAGGGGCAACCCCTGCTACTAGAAATGAAACATACTTGTGGTGTGTGAACAAATTGTGTGCAGAGAAGTAGGATAGCAATAGTGGTCCTTCAGTCAAATACACACACACACACACACAGCCACGTAAATAGAAACAAAATAAAACTGACCTTTTGAACATGAAAAAGAAAATGGAAGAAGATCGATTCAAATATATGCAATAACAGCTATGTTCAAAATGATACAGTAGCCTATAACATACAGAACTGCATAAAATGATTATTACATTAGCAGCTCACAGTAGATCATTTGCAACATTGTCAACAACAAAAAACATACACATCGACTTCTTGGGCAGCCTCAGGTTTTAGAACGTTACATTGTAGCCTTTGATGTCAAGTATTACAGTAATTGCTGGGGCATCGCAAAATGAATCACCATGACTTGAAACATTTCAAGTATAATACTGTTTTAAAGTAACACTCAAGGTGTGGCGGCATGAATGTTTGGTGAGTGTGTGGCACTGCCTGCTACAGTTTTCTAACGCCTGCCTGCTTCACAATTTTCCTGTGAGGGGTGTAGTTGCTTCAACTGTAGGCCGGTTGTTCCTGCGTGTCAGCCATATTGGAATGCTCGGCTCAGGATTGGGAATATACAGAACTTAACGAGCCTGAAGTGGTGGGCAGAGAAAGGAGAGCGCACGAACCGCTAAGCAACTTCAGTTTTTAACGGATTTAAAACACATATAAACGAGGAATTGAACCGGTTAACTAAAGTGAATTGATCCGACACGCGAATTGGAAAGGACAAAGTGAGTACAGTCATGTTTATTATATTATATTTGTAAGTAAAATGTAGGCGGCTTCCAGTTGAAGCCTGTGTGTGTGATGGAGGATTTGCTGTGCCGACACATTGACGTTTTCTTCACATAAAATTATAAGTTATTTTCCATATCAGTTAATATTCTGTTGAAGATGGCTATTCTGCTAATGTAATGCTCAATCATTGGTGTTGTCGCTCAATTGATACTTCATCGCTATAATGTGCCACACGTAACAGTAACGTTGACCAATTCAAGCTAACAAAAAAAATGTTGGTTGTCTTTGATTACATCTTCAGGAAAGTAACGTTACTGTACATTTAATAGTTAACAATGACTCGGGAATCTCCAGAAATGGTTGTATATTACATTTCTTTCCACAATATGATCATAAAGTCTTAGAGCATAGTCTATTCAATTATTGTTTCGTTTGTGTAGTCTATCTTTCTGAGAGATGTATGTGGTAACTATAGGTAGCCTAGCCTATGGGTGTTTCCTGAAGATTTGTGATTCGCTACACTTACACCCATGCGAAGCCTACGGCTCCCATTATATTTGACTATTGCCGTGGAATTCTTGTTACTGTTTACAACTGTAAGCTTCGCGTAGCCCGAGGCCCTTTAAATTACAGTGCAGTGAAGGCCTGTATTTTTAGGAGCAGTGAGTGACTCCTGAGTGTAAACCACCAGGCATATATTGTCATTGTTAGGCTACTTTTAGTTTATTTAGCTGAAATCTAAGAGACTCGTGAATGTGATAGGATAGTCTGACATTCATGTTATAAATTATGAAATAAGTCTATATATCACATACTCTCTCTCATATATACACACACACACAAAAAGGTGAAATCGGTTTTTGATATGCCATATGACCTTGGTCTGCCATAATATTGTGTTCGTGTTGACTATCCCAATGTTTTTCAGGGACGTTCCGAACATCTATTTGTCTGCTTGAGACTCACAATAAACCTCTGTAAAGAGTGAAGGGTGGGACAGTATTGCACTCAGGGCCTGTAATCAAGTGTCTCAGAGTAGGAGTGCTGATCTAGGATCAGGTTAACCTTGTCCATAATAGTCTGAATTGTTACATTTAAAAGGCAATACTGATCCTAGATCAAAACTCCTACTCTGAGACACTTGACAAATACAGGACCAGACCCCCCACTTTTGAAAGTACACTTTCAGAGCCAGGAGAGCAGATGTGTTGACAGATACGGACTTCATGATGACACACAAACAAACACTTGTACCGTTTGTAATCTAATGGGCTGGCAGTAATAAGGGGGGATGAAAGGAAACATACCGACTTTGATTCGACTCATTCATTGCTTGATGAATTAATTCCAAGACTTCCAGGGGCCACTCGGTGGGTGTCTGTGAGTACGTGCGTGGATGCATGCTTGTGTCTGTGTCTGTCGGTGTGCGCGTGCACACGTGACATTGTCCACTGAGTAGGCCTAGGCTCAACCATGCTCATCATATCCACCTCAGGCAAGTTGGGATCCCACACGGACATAGGCTATATTCCACATCCTCCTCCTTATTCTGCCTACTGTTGTTTTAGCTGCAGAGGAAGAGGAGCTGTGTCTGAAGCAGCGGCTGTGACAGGAAGGACAAATTAACAATGTTCTCCAGTTGTGCTGCTGCATTCTGCTTTAGATTGGCCTTCCAGGATGCAGCCTAGCCTGGCTGCCTCACACACACAGACACACTGCCCCTCAGGATTCTCGGGGGGAAACGCCTTTTTCCCCTCTACTCAGCAGCAGCAGTTTCATATTGTGTGTGTGTGTGAGAGATTGAGAAGAGAGAGGATTTGCTGTGCTGTGATGCAGCTGTGGCTATTATGTGAATTGTTGCATTTTGACCTGATGAGCTGCAGTAGTAAATAACATGTTTCACAAACACAGGTTTTAGAGTAGGTCTGTTCTGCTGCTGGCATTTATAATGGACACGTTGGAGTTCCAGCCTCAGATCCCTAAACCATAATTACAAAACAAAGATGGAGTGTCTTTGTGTGTGTGTGTGTGTCTGTGTCCATTTTGAACACTTTGTTGTTTCATTATTATTTCCATTTCTTTGGTCGGAGGCGTAAATAACAGATTAACATCAAGTTTATTGCTTCCACTCGGTCCGCAGCATGGTTTCACAGCCAGCATCATGTTGCAGTTCACTCCAAGTTTAATTGACTCCAGTTTCCCTCTGATCATAGCTTGTGTTGTATGTTTCATAGATGTGTTCATTCATAACTCTTTGAACTCTCTCTGTGAGAATGGATGAGTTGATTGAAAACAGTTGTTGTTTTCAGTCTGTATGTAAATGCCTGCGTGTGTGATCGTCCTCTATTATAACTATATTATAAACTATATTATATATTAAGCAATAAGGCCTGGGAGGGGTGTGGTATATGGCCAATATACCACGGCTAAGGGCTGTTCTTAAACACGACCAATGTAATTAGAGCAGTAAAAATAAATGTTTTGTCATACCCGTGGTATATGGTCTGATATACCATGGCTGTCAGCCAATCAGCATTCTGGGCTCGAACCACCCAATTTATAATATATTATAAAGTGTACTGTGATGGCCTTAGCAGCATAATCTTAAATGAATAGTGCGGAGGATGCTGGCTACTGATTACTGTATTGGCTGACTGACCTGTCAATTGAAGTCAATGACTACGTGAGGCTGCTTGAAATCCTTTATTCTCTTCCTCTATTAAGTCTCAATTAGGAAAATTGTGTTGTCTTACACTGTGGGAAAAAAACACAAAAACAACCATATATTGTGAAAAAAAACTGTGTGGATAACCTGATGTATTGTCAAATGAAATATACGTTTATTGGTCACGTACACAGATTTGCTGGTTCAGCGAAGTGCTAGTGTTTCTAGCTCCAACAGTGCAGTAATACCTACCAATTAAAAAGAATACACACCAAATTCAGAAATATCAGAACGAGCGATGTCAGAGACCGGAATATAAATACAGTAGTATGTGGACACCTGCACGTCAAACATGTCATTCCAAAATCATGGGCATAAATATAGAGTTGGTCCCCCCTTTAACTGCTATAACAGCCTCCAATCTTCTGTGAAGGCGTTCCACGATGTTGCAACATTGCTGTGGGGACTTGCTTCCATTCAGCCACAAGAGCATTAGTGAGGTCGGGCACTGATGTTGGGCGATTAGGCCTGGCTCGCAGTCAGCATTCCAATTCATCCCAAAGGTATCCAATGGGGTTGAGGTCAGGGCTCTGTGCAGGCCAGTCCAGTTCTTCCACACCGATCTCGACAAACCATTTCTGTATGGACCTCGCTTTGTGCACGGGGGCATTGTCATGCTGAAACAGGAAAGAGCCTTCCCCAAACTGTTGCCATAAAGTCCGAAGCACAGAATCGTCTAGAATGTCATTGTATGCTCTAGCGTTAAGATTTCCCTTCACTGGAAGGGGTCTAGCCCGAACCATGAAAAACAGCCCTAGACCATTATTCCTCCTCCACCAAACTTTACAGTTGGCACTATGCATTCGGGCAGGTAGCGTTCTCCTGGCATCCTCCAAACCCAGATTTGTCCAGATGGTGAAGCGTGATTCATCACTCCAGAGAACACGTGTCTACTCCTCCAAAGTCCAATGGCGGCGAACTTTACACCATCCCAGCCAACGCTTGTTATTGCGCATTGTGATCTTAGGCTTGTGTGTGGCTGCTCGGCCATGGAAACCCATTTCATGAAGCCCCCGCTGAACAGTTATTGTGCTGACAGTGCTTCCAGAGGCAGTTTGGAACTCGGTAGTGAGTGTTGCAACAGAGGACAGACAATTTTTACGGGTTATGCGTTTCAGCACTTGGCGGTCTCGTTCTGTGAGCTTGTGTGACCTACTGCTTCGCGGCTGAGCTGTTGTTGCTCCTAGACGTTTTCACTTCAGAATAACAGCACTTTGACTGGGACAGCTCTAGTAGGGCAGAAATTTTACGAACTGACTTGTTGGAAAGGTGGCATCCTATGACGGTGCCACGTTGAAAGTCACTGAGCTCTTCAGCAATGCCATTCTACTACCAATGTTTGTCTATGGAGATTGCATGGCTGTGTGCTCTATTTTTATACACCTGTCAGCAATGGGTGTGGCTGAAATAGCCAAGTCCACTCATTTGAAGGCGTCCTCATACTTTTGTATATACAGTGTCTTCAGAAAGTGTTTATACCCCTCAACTTATTCCACATTTTGTGTTACAGCCTGAATTCAAAATCTATTGAATAAATACATATTCTCACCCATCTACACACAATACCCCATAATTACAAAGTGAAAACATGTTTTTAGAAAATCTTTCAGATATATTGAAATTTAAATATAGAAATATATAATTGACATAAGTATTCACACCCCTGAGTCAATACATGATAAAATCACCTTTGGCAGTGATTACAGCTGTGAGTTTCTTTGTAAGTCTCTAAGAGCTTTGTACACCTGGATTGTTCAATATTTGCACATTATCTTTTTAAATTGAACCTTTATTTAACCAGGCAAGTCAGTTAACAACAAATTCTTATTTACAATGACGTCCTACACTGGCCAAACCCGGACGACGCTGGGCAAATTGTGTGCCGCCCTATGGGACTCCCAATCACAGCCGGTTGTGATACAGCCTGGATTCAAACCAGGGGTTGTGTAGTGACGCCTCTAGCACTGAGATGCAGTGCCTTAGACCACTGCCCCACTCGGGAGCCCATTATTGTTTTTAAAATTCTTCAAGCTCTGTCAAGTTTATAGTTGATCATTACGAGACAGCCATTTTCAAGTCTTACCATAGATTTTCAAGTAGATTTAAGTCAACTTTGCCACTCAGGAACATTCACTCTGTTCTTGGCAAGCAACTCCAGTGTAGATTTGGCCTTGCGTTTTAGGTTATTGTCCTGCTGAAAGGTGTCACGACTCCCACCGAAAGTGGCTCCTCTTCCTGTTCGGGCAGCGCTCGGCGGTCGTCGTCACCGGCCTACTAGCTGCCACCGATCCCTTCTCCCTTTTCTGTTGGTTTTGTCTTATTGGTTACACCTGTTTCTTGTTTAGGTTTTAGTTGGGCTATTTAAGCCGGTGATGCCCGCCGGCTTTTGTGCGGGCTTATTTCCTCTGTTCGTGTTTGTGGTTGTTCGATTTTCTTGTTTTTTTCCGGACTGGTTGGGTCCTGTTTTTGGGTCGGTCTTTGTTATGCGCCTGGTGTTTTGGCGTGACCGTTTTCCTGCGCCGGAATAAAAAACAATTGTCCTTTACCCTCTGTTCCCTGCGCCTGACTCCGCACCCACTACCACCCACTATAGAAGTGCGTTACAAAAGGTGAATTAGTCTCCCAGTGTCTGTTGGAAAACAGATTAAACCAGGTTTTCCTCTAGGATTTTGCCTGTGTTTTTTTTCTCCTCAATAACTTCCCTGTCCTTAATTAAAAGCACACCCATAACATAATGCAGCTCCCACTATGCTTGAAAATATAGAGAGTGGTACTCAGTAATGTGTTGTATTTGATTTGTCCCAAACATAACACTTTGTATTCAGGACAAAAAGTTAATTGCTTTGCCAATTATTTTTGCAATATTACTTTAGTGCCTTGATGCAAACAGGATGCAAGTTTTGTAATATTTTTATTCTGTACAGGCTTCCTTCTTTTTACCGTGTCATTTAGATTAGTATTGTGGAGTAACTATAATATTGTTGATCCATCCTCAGTTTTCTCCTATCACAGCAATTAAACTCTGTAACTGTTTTAAAGTCACCATTGGCCTCATTGTGAAATCCCTGAGCGGTTTCCTTCCTCTCCGGCAACTGAGTTAGGAAGGACGCCTGTATTTTTTTCGTGACTGGGTGTATTGGTACACCATCCAAAGTGTCATTAATAACTTAACCATGCTCAAAGAGATATTCAGTGTCTACTATAAAAAAATGTATACCCATCTACCAATAGGTGCCGTTCTTTGCGAGGCATTGGATAACCTCCCTGGTCTTTGTGGTTGAATCTGTGTTTGAAATTCACTGCTCGACTGAGGGACATTAGATAATTATATGTGTGTTGTACAGAGATGAGGTAGTCGTTCAAAAATCATGTTAAACACTTATTGCAACTTACTATATGACTTGATAAGCAAATGTGTACTCCTGACCTTATTTAGGCTTGCCATAATAAAGGGGTCGAATACTTATTGACTCAAGACATTTCAGCTTTTCATTTTTAATTAATGTGTAAAAAATTTCTTTAAATTAAAAACATTAGGAACACCTGCTCTTTCCATAACATAGACTGACCAGGTGAATCCAGGTGAAGCTATGATCCCTTAAATCCACTTCAATCAGTGTATATGAAGGGGAGAAGACAGGTTAAAACTTCTTATGGCTGCATCCCGCTACCGGGATCGATATGACAACAGCCAGTGAAAGTGCAGGGCGCCAAATTCAAACAACAGAAATCTCATAATTAAA
Source organism: Salvelinus alpinus (assembly GCF_045679555.1). Taxonomy (NCBI): domain Eukaryota; kingdom Metazoa; phylum Chordata; class Actinopteri; order Salmoniformes; family Salmonidae; genus Salvelinus; species Salvelinus alpinus. Next base: position 24,367,976 of record NC_092114.1, read on the forward strand.
ATTCCTCAAACATACATGTGTCTTATATAATTTTAAAGGTAATCTTGTTGTTAATCCCACCAAAGTGTCTGATTTCAAATATGCTTTTCAGCGAAAGCTCTACAAACGATTATGTTAGGTCACCACCAAACCACAATAAGCACAGCCATTTTTCCAGCAAAATATAGCAGTCACAAAAAGCAGAAATAGAGATAAAATGAATCACTAACCTTTAATTATCTTCATCAGATGACACTCCTAGGACTTCATGTTACACAATACATGCATGTTTTGTTTGATAAAGTTCATATTTATATGAACCTGAGTTTACATTGGCGCGTTACATTCACTAGTTCCAAAAATATCGAGTGATTTTGCATAGCCACATCGTTTCAGCAGAAATACTCATCATAAATGTAGATGATAATACAAGTTATACACATGGAATTATAGATATACCTCTCCTTAATGCAACCACTGTGTCAGACTTCAAAAAGAAAAATACGGAAAAAGCAACCCATGCAATAATCTGAGACGGCGCTCAGAAATATAATAAAATTAGCCGCCATTTTGGAGTCAACAGAAACCAGAAAATACATGATAAATGTTTCCTTACCTTTGATGAACTTCATCAGAATGCAGTCCTAGGAATCCCAGGTCCACAATAAATGCTTGATTTGTTCCATAATGTCCGTTATTTATGTCAAATTAGCTACTTTGGTTAGCGCGTTTGGTAAACAATTCCAAAGTCACAAAGCGCGTCCACTATAACGTGACGAAATGTCCAAAAGTTCCGTAACAGTCAGTAGAAACATGTCAAACGATGTACTGAATCAATCTTTAGAATGTTAACATACATCTTGAATAACGTTCCAACCGGAGAATTAGATTGACTTCAGATGAGCGGTGGAACGGAGGTCCTCCTCATGTGAACGCGCATGGTGAAACCATGGTCAGCTCGTGGCAGTGGTGACTAATTCCCGTCTCCTTCGGCCCCCCTTCACATTAGAGTCATCAGACAAAGTTCTATTGACTGTTGACATCTAGTGGAAGCCGTAGGAAGTGAAAACTCATCAATATCTCGCTGTAATTTCAATGAGAGCTTGGTTGAAAATCTGCCACCTCAGAAAAAATCCAAACAGGAAGTGGAACCTCTCAGGTTTTTGCCTTGCCATATGAGTTCTGTTATACTCACAGACATAATTCAAACAGTTTTAGAAACTTCAGAGTGTTTTCTATCCAATACGAATAATAATATGCATATATTAGCAACTGGGACTGAGGAGCAGGCAGTTTACTATGGGCACCACTGTGCACCTTTCATCCAAGCTACTCAATACTGCCCCTGCAGCCATAAGAAGTTAAAGAAGGATTTTTAAGCCGTGAGACAATTGAGACATGGATTGTGTATGTGTGCCATTCGGAGAGTGAATGAGCAAGACAAAAGATTTAAGTGCCTTTTGAACGGGCTATGGTAGAAGGTGCCAGGCGCACCGGTATGAGTGGTTGAAGAACTGGGATTTTCACCCTCAACAGTTTCCCATGTGTATTAAGAATGGCCCACCATCCGAAGGACATCCAGCCAACTTGACACAACTGTGGGAAGCATTGGAGTCAACCGGCCTGAATCCCTGTGGAACGCTTTCGACACCTTGCCTCGACGAATTGAGGTTGTTCTGAGGGAAAAGGGGGTGTAACTCAATATTAGGATGGTGTTCCTAATGTTTTCTGAACTCTGTGTGTGTGTATGTATGTGTGTATATATATATATACACTGCTCAAAAAAATAAAGGGAACACTAAAATAACACATCCTAGATCTGAATGAATGAAATATTCTTATTAAATACTTTTTTCTTTACATAGTTGAATGTGCTGACAACAAAATCACACAAAAATTATCAATGGAAATCAAATGTATCAACCCATGGAGGTCTGGATTTGGAGTCACACTCAAAATTAAAGTGGAAAACCACACTACAGGCTGATCCAACTTTGATGTAATGTCCTTAAAACAAGTCAAAATGAGGCTCAGTAGTGTGTGTGGCCTCCACGTGCCTGTATGACCTCCCTACAACGCCTGGGCATGCTCCTGATGAGGTGGCGGATGGTCTCCTGAGGGATCTCCTCCCAGACCTGGACTAAAGCATCCGCCAACTCCTGGACAGTCTGTGGTGCAACGTGGCGTTGGTGGATGGAGCGTGACATGATGTCCCAGATGTGCTCAATTGGATTCAGGTCTGGGGAACGGGCGGGCCAGTCCATAGCATCAATGCCTTCCTCTTGCAGGAACTGCTGACACACTCCAGCCACATGAGGTCTAGCATTGTCTTGCATTAGGAGGAACCCAGGGCCAACCGCACCAGCATATGGTCTCACAAGGGGTCTGAGGATCTCATCTCGGTACCTAATGGCAGTCAGGCTACCTCTGGCGAGCACATGGAGGGCTGTGCGGCCCCCCAAAGAAATGCCACCCCACACCATGACTGACCCACCGCCAAACCAGTCATGCTGGAGGATGTTGCAGGCAGCAGAACGTTCTCCACGGCGTCTCCAGACTCTGTCACGTGCTCAGTGTGAACCTGCTTTCATCTGTGAAGAGCACAGGGCGCCAGTGGCGAATTTGCCAATCTTGGTGTTCTCTGGCAAATGCCAAACGTCCTGCACGGTGTTGGGCTGTAAGCACAACCCCCACCTGTGGACGTCGGGCCCTCATACCACCCTCATGGAGTCTGTTTCTGACCGTTTGAGCAGACACAAGCACATTTGTGGCCTGCTGGAGGTCATTTTGCAGGGCTCTGGCAGTGCTCCTCCTGCTCCTCCTTGCACAAAGGCGGAGGTAGCGGCCCTGCTGCTGGGTGGTTGCCCTCCTACGGCCTCCTCCACGTCTCCTGATGTACTGGCCTGTCTCCTGGTAGCGCCTCCATGCTCTGGACACTACGCTGACAGACACAGCAAACCTTCTTGCCACAGCTCGCATTGATGTGCCATCCTGGATGAGCTGCACTACCTGAGCCACTTGGGTGGGTTGTAGACTCCGTCTCATGCATTAAAGTGAAAGCACCGCCAGCATTCAAAAGTGACCAAAACATCAGCCAGGAAGCATAGGAACTGAGAAGTGGTCCTTTGAGAACCATTCCTTTATTGGGGGTGTCTTGCTAATTGCCTATAATTCCACCTGTTGTCTATTCCATTTGCACAACAGCATGTGAAATGTATTGTCAATCAGTGTTGCTTCCTAAGTGGACAGTTTGATTTCACAGAAGTATGATTGACTTGGAGTTACATTGTGTTGTTTAAGTGTTCCCTTTATTTTTTTGAGCAGTGTATATATATATATATATATTAGAGGTCGACCGATTAATTGGAATGGCCGATTAATTAGGGCCGATTTCAAGTTTTCATAACAATCGGAAATCGGTATTTTTGGACACCGATTTGGCAGATTTTTTAAAATATATATATTTTTACACCTTTATTAAACTACGCAAGTCAGTTAAGAACACATTCTTATTTTCAACGAAGGCCTAGGAACGGGGGGTTAACTGCCTTGTTCAGGGGCAGAATGACAGATTTTCCCCTTGGGGATTCGTTTTTGCAACCTTCCGGTTATTAGTCCAACGCTCTAACCACCTGCCTTACATTGCACTCCACGAGGAGCCTGCATGGCAGGCTGACTACCTGGTACGCGAGGGCAGCAAGAAGCCAAGGTAAGTTGCTAGCTAGCATTAAACTTATCTTATAAAAAACAATCAATCTTAACATAATCACTAGTTAACTACACATGGTTGATATTACTAGTTATCTAGCGTGTCCTGCGTTGCATATAATCGATGCGGTGCCTGTTAATTTCTCATCGAATCACAGCCTACTTCACCAAACGGGTGATGATTTAGCACTGTCGTTGCACCAAACCTAACCATGAACATCAATGCCTTTCTTTAAAATCAGTACACAAGTATATCTTTTTAATCCAGCATATTTAGTTAATATTGCCTGCTGACATGAATTTCTTATAATTAGGGAAAATTTTGTCACTTCTCTTGCGTTCCGTGCAAGCAGTCAGGGTATATGCAGCAGTTTGGGCCGCCTGGCTCGTTGCGAACTGTGTGAAGTCCATTTATTCCTAACAAAGACCGTAACTAATTTGCCAGAATTGTACATAATACTGACATAACATTGAAGGTTGTACAATGGAACAGCAATATTTAGACTTAGGGATGCCACCCGTTAGATAAAATACGGAACGGTATTTCACTGAAAGAATAAACGTTTTGTTTTCGAAATGATAGTTTCCAGATTCGACCATATCAATGACCAAAGGCTCGTATTTCTGTGTGTTATTATGTTATACTTAAGTCTATGATTTGATATTTGATAGAGCAGTCTGACTGAGCGATGGTAGGCAGCAGCAGGCTCGTAAGCATTCATTCAAACAGCACTTTCATGCGTTTGCCAGCAGCTCTTCGCAATGCTTCAAGCACTGAGCTGTTTATGACTTCAAGCCTATCAACTCCCGAGATTAGGCTGGTGTAACCGATGTGAAATGGCTAGCTAGTTAGCGGGGTGCGCGCTAATTGCGTTTCAATCGGTGACGTCACTCGCTCTGAGACTTGGAGTAGTTGTTCCCCTTGCTCTGCAAGGGCCGTGGCTTTTGTGGAGCGATGGGTAACGATGCTTCGAGGGCGGCTGTTGTCGATGTGTTCCTGGTTCGAGCCCAGATAGGGACGGAAGCTATACTGTTACACTGGCAATACTATAGTGCCTATAAGAACATCCAATAGTCAAAGGTATATGAAATAAAAATGGTATAGAGAGAAATAGTCCTATAATTCCTATAATAACTACAACCTAAAACTTCTTACCTGGGAATATTGAAGAATCATGTTAAAAGGAACCACCAGCTTTCATATGTTCTCATGTTCTGAGCAAGGAACTTAAACGTTAGCTTTTTTACACGGCACATATTGCACTTTTACTTTCTTCTCCAACACTTTTGTTTTTGCATTTATTTAAACCAAATTGAACATGTTTCATTATTTATTTGAGGCTAAATTTATTTTATTGATGTATTATATCAAGTTAAAATAAAAGTGTTCATTCAGTATTGTTGTAATTGTCATTATTACAACTAAATGTAAAACAATCGGCCTATTAATCGGTATCGGCTTTTTTTGGGGTCCACCAATAATCGGTATCGGTATCGGCGTTGAAAATCATAATCGGTCGACCTCTAATATATATATATGATGTGTTTGGACAGTATATTATATGTAACTGAGTGGGTGGATGAATCAGTTGAACACACCTGACCAGACAGTGGCGTACTGTTACATGTATTAAAAGCTCTGAATGGCCGTATAGTGGTGGCCGTATAGCATTAACTGCGATGCAGGCTCCGCAGACTTCAGGGCTTTCATACTTCTTGCGCTTAGTCAAGCACAGCAGAGCTATTGTGAAGGAAGTCGTCAAGGAAGTGACTGTGTTTATACAGGACGTACCTCCCCCACCTACCATCAACCAATCATGTCAATGCGGAGCTATGCCCTCCGCATTGTTACAAAATTCGAGAGGCGCACAGCGATGTGGTACGGAGGTCAATTTGGCCTCCACAAGCCTCCAGAGGCTCAGCAATCGCGTCACACCCTCCATATGGAGCCTCCGACCAAATTTTTGGATCAACCATAAATTGGCTTTTAGACATTCAGACCTGGCCTGTGTCCTAAATGGCACCCATAGGCACCCTCTGGTCAAAAGTATGGCACTTTGTAGGGAATATGGTGCCATTGTAGCTCTGGGCTTCTGCAGTGTCTGGGAGATGAGGTGTTTTTGACCTTTAGTTTGAATCCATTAATAATGCATTTAACATACAGTCTTGCTACTAATATTATACGGCTGTAAGTCAAAGCATCACCTTTGACTGGTGGCGAGGACAACGTTACAGTGGTTAGACATTTTTGATGTTTATGTTTGTAGTCCTGTGGTGTGCTTTGAGCATTATGGGGAAGTTGCTACTACTCTTTCCATTCAAATCATTCTCTTAATGTTTCTGAAAGAAAAATGGTTCCACATGTCCATGGTCTGAATGCCCCTGGGCATAGTTTTGTGCTTATTGGTTTAGATTAATACAGTACAGTTAATCCTGGTACACATTTAATCAACCTCAATGAACATAAACAAATCTAACAACTTCCAGGTCTTATTCCATGAGTGGTTTCTTTGTAAAGGGGCTAAAATGGCAGAGGAAGGAGATGGGGGAGCTAAAGTGAACCCAAACTACTACCCTCCGCTAGCCTCCACTAGCCTCCACTTACCTCCACTAGCCTCCACTACCCTGACTATGTTTCTCCTCAAGCTAAAGGTTCCAGTGTTCTTTCTGGCGGCGTCCCAAATGGAACCCTATTCCCTACATAGTGCACTACTTCTAACACCATATATGTTCGTTTCCCATTGCAAATCATTTAGCTACGGTGTGTCCTGGCCTAGTGAACACTACCCTGGCTCGGCCTGCTGTGGCCTTAGCAGGCAGGATCAAGGACCGGAAGAGGAAAACAAACAAAGCCAGGTTTGTCTGCCAGCCATTCTCTTCCATCCAGGAGATTAAGATCTATGCAGAGCACGTCAGGGACCACAGTGTAGCCTGGGTAACTGGTGAGAGATATACGCACTACCCCCACTACCATTTCTCTTTGCATGTTTAGCCGTCACATATGCAGCACATACCCTGTATGTCAACTCCCTCTAAAGGTAAATAGAAGACAATATACAGTAGGCAGTCACATATATTTTCGTACATAGAAGAGGGCAGGGCAGGTTACAGTAGGCACAGTGAAGGAAAGCTTCTATAGTGTGTAGGCACATTTGTTTTTTTTACATGGAAGACCATTGCAAAGTGACTTCCGGCTGTAATGGAAAGACAATAGCCATTGCTTCGCCTAGATCGGGACGGGGTCGTGTACTGTCTCACCTGCAGTCAGGATATAGGCTATTTGGGACAGTGAGAGGCCATAGAGGAAGGCTCAGGTGGTCAGTCAGACACTTGAGACCTGTACTGAATGTGTCTAGATTATCTTTAGCGAGCTGCCTGGCTTCTCAGAACTATTCACACCGTGCATTCTACTGGTAAGGTCTACCCAGCCTCACTGTCATGCTACCTGTCTGGATCAGGGGTGAGTCTCACTGTCATGCTGTCTTTCTGGATCAGGGGTGAGTCTCACTGTCATGCTACCTGTCTGGATCAGGGTTGAGTCTCACTGTCTGTCTGGATCAGGGGTGAGTCTCACTGTCATGCTGCCTGTCTGGATCAGGGGTGAGTCTCACTGTCATGCTACCTGTCTGGATCAGGGTTGAGTCTCGCTGTCTGTCTGGATCAGGGGTGAGTCTCACTGTCATGCTGCCTGTCTGGATCAGGGTTGAGTCTCACTGTCATGCTGTCTGTCTGGATCAGGGGTGAGTCTCACTGTCATGCTGCCTGTCTGGATCAGGGTTGAGTCTCACTGTCATGCTGTCTGTCTGGATCAGGGGTGAGTCTCACTGTCATGCTGCCTGTCTGGATCAGGGTTGAGTCTCACTGTCATGCTGTCTGTCTGGATCAGGGTTGAGTCTCACTGTCATGCTGTCTGTCTGGATCAGGGTTGAGGCTCACTGTCATGCTGTCTGTCTGGATCAGGGGGGAGTCTCACTGTCATGCTGTCTGTCCGGATCAGGGGGGAGTCTCACTGTCATGCTGTCTGTCCGGATCAGGGTTGAGTCTCACTGTCATGCTGCCTGTCTGAATCAGGGTTGAGTCTCACTGTCATGCTGTCTGTCCGGATCAGGGGGGAGTCTCACTGTCATGCTGTCTGTCTGGATCAGGGTTGAGTGTATCCCTGGGCATCTAGGTTTATATGTTTTGAACAGCAATACAAGATGGGATAAACACACTGACTCTCTTAGCCCAACTATTCCTCACTGACATTTATCCAGGCCGGTTGGAGAACTATGAGCAGAATGTTGTGGTCGGCCAAAACTGGAATGTGTTACATCTTCATTTAAAAAATATATATATTATATTGGCAGTGGCAAGGCATTCTACACAAGCATTCTTGTTTTTTGAATTTGACTTCTAATAGTTTTCATACAGTTGTACAGTGCATTCGGAAAATATTCAGAGCCCTTGACTTGTTCCACATTTTGTTACATTACATCCTTATTCTAAAATGGATGAAATACATGTTTTACCTCATCAATCTACACACAATACACCATAATGACAAAGCGAAAACAGGTTTTTCAATTTTTTTGCAAATGTATAAAATATAAAACATAAGTATTCAGACCCTTTGCTATGAGACTCTAAAATGAGCTCAGGTGCATCCTGTTTCCATTGATCATTCTTAAGATATTTCTACAACTAGATTGGAGTCCACCTGTGGTAAATTCAATTGATTGGACAAGATTTGGAAAGGCACACACCTGTCTATATAAGGTCCCATAGTTGACAGTGCATGTTAGAGCAAAACCAAGCCATGAGGTCGACGGAATTGTCCGTAGAGCTCCGAGACAAGATTGAGTCGAGGCACAGATCTGGGGAAGTGTACCAAAAGATTTCTGCAGCATTGAAGGTCCCCAAGAACACAGTGGCCATCACTCTTAAAATTACCCTACGGTAAAGCATGGTTGGGACAGCATCATGCTGTGAAGATGTTTTTCAGTGGCAGGGACTGGGAGACTAGTCAGGCTCGAGGGAAAGATGAACGGAGCAAAGTACAGAGAGATCCTTAATGAAAATCTGCTCAGGACCTCAGACTGGGGCGAAGGTTCATCTTCCAACATGACAATGACCCTAACCACACAGCCAAGACAACACAGGAGTGGCTTCAGGACAAGTCTCTGAATGTCCTTGAGTGGCCCAGCCAGAGCGCGGACTCGACCCCGATCAAACATCTCTGGAGAGACCTGAAAAAAGCTGTGCAGCGACGCTCCCATCCAACCTAACAGAGCTTGAGAGGATCTGCAGAGAAGAATGGGAAAAACTCCCCAAATACAGGTGTGCCAAGTTTGTAGCGTCATACCCAATAAGACTCGAGGCTGTAATCGCTGTCAAAGGCGCTTCAACAAAGTACTGAGTAAAGGGTCTGAATACTTATGTAAATGTCATATTTCAGTTTTTTGGGGTCATTATGTGGTATTCGTTGAAGATTATTGAGGGGGAAAAAACTATGAAATCATTTTTAGAATAAGGCTGAAATATAACAAAATGTGGGAAAATCAAGGGGTCTGAATACTTTCTGAAGGCACTGTAAGTATGTTTCTCTTTTGACCAGTAGTAAACATAGTCACTCTCTCTCCATCTCTGTTCCTTTCCCTCTCCCTGTCCATCTCTGTTCCTTTCCCTCTCACCCTCTCCATCTCTTCCAGTCTCCCTTTCCGTCTCTCTCCCTTTCCGTCTCTCTCCCTTTCCACCTCGCTCCCTTTCCATCTCTCTCCCTCTCTCCCTTTCCATCGCTCTCCCTTTCCACCACTTTCTTTCCATGTCTCTTCCTCTCAATCTCTCCCTCTCTCCCTTTCCATCTCTCTCCCTTTCCATCTCTCTCCCGCTCTCTTGCTCTAGCTCCTCAGTCCACTGTGTGCCATCCATCCATCCCACACAAGACAAGAGTTGGCCTCTTTTCCTGACGTTATTCTGGGTCATGACAGAAGAGAAAAAAATGGAAAGAAACAATTTTCAAAGATTTGATGGCACAGATGTGTTTTTCTAGGATGGATTAAAGTAGTATTTTTGTAGGCAGAGTTGAGTAGTCTGGAAAGCCGCAGCATCAACTAGAAATCCCTTTTGTTGCCTTGACATAGTCACACAGAGATCTTTACGGTTACGTCATTTTGATTGAGGTATAACGGTGATGAGTTGAGAATGTATGCATCAGAATATGTACTATGCTCTATTCTAGGTACTGAACATTGTTAAATGGAAACATTAGCCTAGCTACTGTTATGCTTAGTCACTAGATTGATCCTTTGCCTGTTTGTGATGCTTTAAACAGCCTGTGTGTGTTATTACTGTATAATTGGGTAACAGACGATTATGGATGAAGTCCGTCATGAAAATAAAATAACCTTCATAACCGTAAAAATCATAATAATCATTTTGAGTGAACAGCTGACTGAAAACTGTACAGCCAGGCATTCGTGCAGTTGAGTCCGTTTCCATGGTTACATCGACTCTTTACAAAGTGATGAAACTTTGTTGCTCCTTGCTGAAACAAGCAAGGTGTTCTAGCAAATTATTCTTTGGGTACCTAGGGAACACTCCCCTTCCTGCAGCAGCAGCACGTGCAGTCAGGAGAGGAGAAAATGTGCAACAATTATAACGGTGACCGCAATTTATTTTTTACCTTTATTTAACTAGGCAAGTCAGTTAAGAACAAATTCTTACATTGTACATTGTCAGCTCGGGGATTTGAACTTGCAGCCTTTCGGTTACTAGTCCAACACACTAGGCTACTCTGCCGCCCCATCATTTTGCTGACCAATAACCATCATCCAAAATTCCATGACCGTCACAGCCTTATACAGTACCAGTCAAAAGTTTGGACACACCCACTCATTCAAGGGTTTTTCTTTATTTTTTACTATTTTCTACATTGTAGAATAATAGTGAAGACATCAAAACTATGAAATAACACATCTGGAATCATGTAGTAACCAAAAGTAACCTTCACTCTGCGGTCCAACTCATCCATCTCATTTGGTTTTAGGTCGGGTGATTGTGGAGGCCAGGTCCATCTGATGCAGCACTCCATTACTCTCCTTCTTGGTCAAATAGCCCTTACACAGCCTGGAGGTGTGTTGGGTCATTGTCATGTTGAAAAACAAATGAGAGTCCCACTAAGCGCAAACCTGATGGGATGGCGTATCGCTGCAGAATGCTGTGGTAGCCATGCTGGTTAAGTGTGCTTTGAATTCTAAATAAATCACTGACAGTGTCACCAGCAAAGCACCCCCACACCATCACACCTCTTCCTCCATGCTTCACGGTGGGAACCACACAAGCGGAGATAATCCGTTTACCTACTCTGCGTCTCACAAAGACACAGCGGTTGGAACCAAAAATCTCAAATTTGGACTCATCTAATGTCCATTGCTCGTGTTTCTTGGCCCAAGCAAGTCTTCTTTTTATTGGTGTTCTTTAGTAGTGTTTTTTTTGCAGCAATTTGACCATGAAGGCCTGATTCACGCAGTCTCCTCTGAACAGTTGATGTTGAGATATGTCTGTTACTTGACCTCTGTGAAGCATTTATTTGGTCTGCAATTTCTGAGGCTGGTAACTCTTATGAACGTATCCTCTGCAGCAGAGGTAACTCTGGGTCTTCCTTTCCTGTGGCAGTCCTCATGAGAGCCAGTTTCATCACAGCATTTGATGTTTTTTGCGACTGCACTTGAAGAAACTTTCAAAGTTCTTGACATTTTTCGTATTGACTGACCTTCATTTATTAAAGTAATGATGGACTGTCGTTTCTCTTTGCTTATTTGAGCTGTTCTTGCTATAATATGAACTTGGTCTTTTACCAAGTAGGGCTATCTTCTATATACCACCCCTACCTTGTCACAACACAACTGATTGGCTCAAATGCATTAAGAAGGAAAGAAATTCCACAAATTAACTTTTAACAAGGCACACCTGTTAATTGAAAAGCATTCCAGGTGACTACCTCACGAAGATGGTTGAGAGAATGCCAAGTGTGTGCAAAGCTGTCATCAAGCAAAGGGTGGCTACTTTGAAGAATCTAAAATAGAAAATACACTTTTGTTGCTTACTACATGATTCCCTATGTGATATTTCATAGTTTTGATGTCTTCACTATTATTCTACAATGTCGAAAATAGTACAAATTAAGAAAAACCCCTTGAATGAAAAGGTGCATCCAAACTTTTGACTGATACTGTATGTGTTTCCCAAATGGCTTCCTATTCCCTATACAGTGCACTACTTTCGACCAGAGCCCAAATGGCTCTGGTCCAAAGTAGTACACTTTAAAAGGAATAGTGTGCCATTTGCAGACCTGCCAACTTGCACAAATTATGCGTACCATGCACACAATTTGAGGTCAAATTGCGCAGGTACGAATAACTACCCTAAAATAGGCTTCTAGTCGGCACATTGGGGTTTTTGACTCGACTGTCTAAAGTTGGAGCTGAGCCAATCAGATGACTTTGGCAAGGAGTAAAAATCTCTAGCTCTCCGCTCTGGGCTGCCCCCCTGCAGTTCTGTTTCCGTCCCTCGAGCTGGATAGCAGCCTCCACTTTGTCCGTTGACACCATTGATGTGTGAAGGAAAAGGCTCGGGAAAATTAGAGAACAAACTGTTTTCAAATACATTTTCCAAAATTGTATGTATTCAGCACAACCAATATTTCGTAGTTGGCTCCTTAGCTAAGGCGTCATCACAATGAAGGTAGTTAGCTACCTACAGTGTTCAGTCAACGAAGTGAGAACGGTTTCTTGCCTGCATATGCTTTGAATTCTGCAACGGTAGTAGGCACCAACGCACTGTGGCGCAAGGAAACGTGCAGTGTTACGCTGATCATACCATCCTTCACAGGAAGTCATGTTAGATTGTTATGGATTAGTACACTTATGTTAATTAATCAGTTCTTTATCGGTCCTCTTGATATAGCTGTATGTCAACAGTAGGCTGCTAATGATATGATAGTTGTCAATTCCCCAATGACAACATGGCATGTTGAATAAATGGTCACCTAGTAGTCAGACCTAGCTTGATGGATGAGGTCAGGGATGGAGATCTGCAACAAGCTCATACAGGCCTAGTTCAGTTGTTTCATATTCCAAATAGCCTGTAGTAAGATACACTACTACATTGCATCCAGTAATTTACTTATTCAGAATGTTCTCCTGAATCAAAATGAAGAAGAAGCCAGTTTACATTTTCACTAAACTATCCCCATAAAGACACCTATTAATTAGAATAGTCATTACCCCTAAATTTAACCTAGAAAAATGGGAGTGTGTGTCATTGAGACCACCTCAATTTTATTTAGGATCAAATACAATATTTCTTAAACTAAAGCAAACGGAACAAAACAGGGAGGAACTTAACTGAATTTGTCCAAGAGAAACTCATTTTAGTTGCAAAATGTTCCGGTTTGCAACTGTTTGGACTAATGATTACACCCCCGATTGTACATTTAAACGTATTTCTAGTTAGTTACTGAAGAGCAGCCAATTACCAAGTACCAAGTAGTCTATAGCCTTCCGATCCTACTGAGACAATCTTCTGCCAACATCATTATTAGACAAAAAAATATAAATTTGCCTGTGACTTGAGCAGTGTGGGTTGTCACACGCGTGCCGCCGCCGGGCTGAAGTGGTACACTTCGAGGTTGGCAGGTCTGCATTTATGACGCAACCGTGATATTTAAAGGTCAATAGATATTCATGCACAAGAGGCTGCCTGGCCTGCTTTACGTTTATCACAACTCCTTCATATCTGTCACGAACCAGCACTGTAGCTGATTTGTACTTTGTAACATGCCCTTATAGACCAGCGGCTCTAAAATGTTTGTTATTCGGCAACAAATCCTTTCCTGGTTATAGGCATATGTGCAGTAGTTAGACGTGTTCACAATCACTCTTGAGTCCGTTTCATGGCGAGCCCGTTTCTATTTCCTCAGCATCTTCTCCCCCCATTTCTCAGTTGAATTTTGTTGGCTAAGCAGTGAGCAGGTAGGGGTGGTGAAACTCGTAGGCTGTCATAGCGTACGGTACACGATGCAAGGTTGCTGCCAGCCTGTGGAATTCCAGCAGGTGTGAGGGAAGATAAGGAAGCTCAGTGAGGCTCTGTCATATCTGCCACCCCCCCTGTACTGTCACCACTGGTCCCATTTAGCTTTCTCTCTCTTCTCTCCTCTCCTTTCTCTCTCTCAATCTCTCTCTCTCTCTTCTCTTCTCTCCTCTCCTCTTTCTCTCTCAATCTCTCTCTCTTTCTCTCTCTTCTCTCCTCTTTCTCTCTCTCAATCTCTCTCTCTCAATCTCTCTCTCTTCTCTCCTCTCCTCTTTCTCTCTCTCAATCTCTCTCTCTTTCTCTCTCTGTTTCTCTCTCAATTAATTTCAAAACGCTTTATTGGCATGGGAAGCATGTTTACATTGCCAAAGCAAGTGAAATAGATAATAAACAAAAGTGAAATAAACAATAAATATTAACAGTAAACATTACACTCACAAGTTTCAAACGAATAGAGACATTTCAAATGTCATATTATGGCTATTTACAGTGTTGTAACAATGTGCAAATAGTTAAAGTACAAAAGGGAAAATAAAAAATGAATATGGGTTGTATTTACAATGGTGTTTTTTTCGCTGGTTACCCGTTTTTTGTGGCAACAGGTCACACATCTTGCTGTTGTGATTGCAAACTTGTATTTCACCTAAGAGATATGGGAGTTTATAAAAATTGGATTTGTTTTCAAATTCTTTGTGGGTCTGTGTAATCTGAGTAAAATACATCATGTGTCTCTAATATGGTTAGGAAGTGCAGCTCAGTTTCCACCTCATTTTGTGGGCAGTGTGCACAAAGCCTGTCGTCTCTTGAGCCAGGTCTGCCTGCGGCGGCCTCTCTCAATAGCAAAGCTATGCTCACTAAGTCTGTACATAGAAAAGCTTTGACTAATTGGGACGTTGAACTTTGTTCCTTTTGATGGCGTAGAAGGCCCTTCTTGCCTTGTCTCTCAGATCGCTCACAGCTTTGTGGAAGTTAGCTTTTGTGCTGATGTTTAGGCTGAAGTCCGTATTGTTTTTTGTGTGCTCAAGGGCAACGGTGTCAACTGTCAAGATGCTGGCCTTTGTGTGCTCAAGGGCAACGGTGTCAACTCCGGGATGCTGGCCTTCTAGGCAGAGTTCCTCTGTCGAGTGTTTGTGTGCTTTTGCCCATCTTAATCTTTTCTATTTATTGGCCAGTCTGAGATATGGCTTTTTCATTGCAGCTCTGCCTAGAAGGCCAGCATCCCGGGGTCGCCTCTTCACTGTTGACGTTGAGACTGGTGTTTTGCGGGTACTATTTAATGAAGCTGCCAGTTAAAGACTTGTGTGGCGTCTGTTTCGTTTTACCACAACTTTGGAAGTTTGCTTGGGGTCATTGTCCATTTGGAAGACCCATTTGCAACCAAGCTTTAACTTCCTGACTGATGTCTTGAGATGTTGCTTCAATATATCCACATAATTTTCCTGCCTCATGATGCCATCTATTTTGTGAAGTGCACCAGTCCCTCCTGCAGCAAAGCCCCCCCACAACATGGTGCTGCCACCCCCGTGCTTCACGGTTGGGATGGTGTTCTTCGGCTTGCAAGCATCCCCCTTTTTCCTCCAAACATAACGATGGTCATTATGGCCAAACAGTTATATTTTTGTTTCATCAGACCAGAGGACATTTCTCCAAAACGTATGATCTTTGTCCCCATGTGCAGTTGCAAACCGTAGTCTGGCTTTTTTATGGCGGTTTTGGAGCAGTGGCTTCTTCCTTGCTGAGTGGCCTTTCAGGTTATGTCAATATAGTGTATGTAAACTTCCGACTTCAACTATGTTTAATTGGTATATTGTAATTCCTTCGCCACCATGGCCTATTTATTGCCTTACCTCCCTTATCTTACCTCATTTGCACACACTGTATATAGACTTTTTTTCTTACTGTATTATTGACTGTATGTTTGTTTATTCCATGTGTAACTCTGTGTTGTTGTATGTGTCCAACTGCTTTGCTTTATCTATGCCAGGTCGCAGTTGTAAATGAGAACTTATTCTCAACTAGCCTACCTGGTTAAATAAAGGTGAAATATATATTATTTTTTTTTGTCAGAATCCCCCGTCTAATATCTATAACCCTCTTATCAGGAAATAATTCCTTGAAGAGAGCACCTTTTAGCTAGGCAATAACATTGACTTAGTTGTGTAGGATGGAAAAATTGCTCTGAAATGGTCTGTCAATGGGTGATTGGTGCTGGTCTGTGTTTGTCATGGTGTGTTAGATGGGCTGCTTGCTGATGGAATGCTGATGTGTAGCTTTCAGGGTTTGGCTCAGCATATGTTCGACACTGTGTCTATCTGGAAGTAGCACCTCAAGACCCCAAATATTTCGAGTGACAAGTGTGTCTGGGTATACCTGAAGAGGGGGTGTATTGAGAAACCTGGTTGGAAACAGTGAGACACATGATACAAACAAATAGTCATCGAGACCTGGAAGTCTATTTGTGGGTGTCTGCAGTTTCCTTGGCTGACGTGTTCTCTCAAAGATGTGTTTTCTGTCTGTGCAAGCCAGCTGTCTGGGGAAAATACTGCAACAAAAGCAGGTATCCAATACCACCCACACCACAAACGCTTTTATCATTTGTGATGTGTGAGTGTGGCCCATGGCTTATATTGCCTTGAAATTAGGCTAGACCAATTACCAAATTGGTCCTGTGTTTGGTAAGACAGCATGTGTCTGTTCCTCTGACAGGGCATGTTCAGGTACATTAGAGCCTTATTCAGGTACAGTAGAGCACAGAATGTTTATTATGTTGTAATAATGACATGTTCTGTTATGTCGCTTTATTTTTGTTTGTCATTTTGCATTAGCCTGTGAACTCCTCGTTAAAACTCCAAAATGTAACTGTTTGTAATCGCCGCCTTCTCCCACAGACTGCTGATTCAACCAGTAGTAACATGTGTTGTGACTGTAAAACCTGCGAGTAATCATTGTTCTGTTTCTTTGTAGTCTCAGTGTGACATGTCTGGAATTTGAACCCAGTATGTGTGGGTTGGCCTTGGTTTAGTTGTTCTGTATTCTTCATCCTCACTACTGCATTTCACTCCACTAGCAGTGTTTCCCCTCTGATTTTTTTCAGCAGTGGTGGCAAGGGTGCACTGCTATTAGCGTTAGCGCAATGACATGTTAGCTGTTCCCATAGACTTCCCGTCATTGAGCCATCAACTATCCATTTAAAAGCACGTCTAGGCGGAAATAAATAAATAAACATATACAGTACCAGTCAAAAGTTTGGACACACCTACTCATTCCAGGGTTTTCTTTATTTTGACTATATTCTACATTGTTGAATAATAGTGAAGACCTATAAATAGACCTATGAAATAACACATATGGAATCATGTAGTAACCAAAAAGGTGTTACACAAATCTAAATAACTGATTGGCTCAAACGCATTAAGAAGAAAAGAAATTCCACAAATTAACTTTTAACAAGGCACGCCTGTTAATTGAAATGTATTCCATGTGACTATCTCATGAAGCTGGTTGAGAGAATGCCAAGTGTGTGCTAAGCTGTCATCAAGGCAAAGGGTGGCTTCTTTGAAGAATCTCAAAAAATAAATATATTTTGATTTGTTTAACACTGTTTTGGTTACTACATGATTCCATATGTGTTATTTCATAGTTTTGAGGTCGTCACTATTATTCAACAATGTAGAAAATAGTAAAAAATTAAGAAAACCCTGGAATTAGTAAGTGTCCAAACTTTTGACTGGTACTGTATATGTATACTGAACAAAAATAAAAATGCAACAATTTCAAAGATTTTACTGAGTTACAGTTCATATAACGAAATCAGTCAATTGAAATAAATAAATTAGGCACTAATCTATGGATTAACATGAATGGGCAGGGGTGCAGCTACAGTAAATGAATCTAGGGGAAACACTGAGTAGAGTCTGTGCAGAAAGTTTACAATGGGAGGAAATGACCTCATAGTTAATCATGGTCCTGTGTGTACTCCGGGCTTTATGGCTTCCTTCCAAATGGCACTTTATTCCCCACCTAGTGCCCTAAAAAGCAGTGCACTTACACGATGTAGGGAACAGGGTGCTATTTGGGATGCAGGCTATGACTGGGCTGTGTTTTCAGAGCCGGGTCAGCAGAGAGCACCCCCCCAGGCTGCTAGAGAGGGGTGATCTCATCCTTAGCCACCCTCATGTACACACACACACACACACACACACACACACACACACACACACACACACACACACACACACACACACACACACAAGCACACACAAGCACAGGCAGACTTACACACACACACACACACACACGTGTAGACTCTACCCTCACAAGGTCAGGACCTTGGTGTATGCCGGCTTGGGCCTTCTACAATGATGGATCGTGAGAGTTTGATAGGGAGAGGTTGGGGGATCCCCTGTGGAATCTGTTATCACTTAAGCAGCCCTGTATGATGAATTATATTTTCATGCCGTGGGGTTAGAAAGGTATTTAACTGGACTAGGTTGAGAGCAAATATAGTGGTGGTCTGAATAGGCCTGCATAGATATAGGCCTAAACAATCGGATCAGGGTATAGTTGCCCTTAGACACTGATCTTGGGTCAGTTTAGAATATATCCCACTAATGGTAAAGGTTGGATTAGGGAGGAGAAGCTGATCCTAGATCTGTACCAAGGGAATATTTACTGGAGCTATGAACAACACTGAGTAGTAACCTGCAAGTTAGGGTTGGTTGGTATGTTGTGGCTCTCTTTAACCGAACACCGCAGAATCCCCCCTCTAGGAGCCTGATGGACACTGGTGCCATCTGGCATCCTATTCTCCATGGGGTCCTGGCCTAGATTTAGTGCCCTGGTAGGCTATGTGTGTGTGTGGTCTTATTGCTTACATCCTTAGATTTCATTATTATTGCTTATGACAGGCATCACCTGCTCACCAGAGAGGCCATAAGCATCATGGCCATGGCCCATCTAAGTTCCACACATTACATTAGTAGGCCAATTGATTCGAGCGAAGGCCGGCCCACTGTTGTGGACCCATATTGGCTGTAGACAGGGCTTACCGTGGGACCTCTGGTTTATATTTCTGGCTCATCCCTAGACTATAAACACATTGAATATTATGTGACTCAGCTGAACAAAGGTTACTGTGTGTGGGTGTGTGTGGGCGCGTGCGTGCGTAAGGTTGCTGTGTGTCTGTGTGTGTCTGTGTGTGTATTTGTTGTGTAAGGTTGTGCTGTGCTTGTGTAATGCGACCAAGCTTGCAGAGAGCAATGCCAGGGCACAGTGTCAGTGACGCTGCATTGAGTCACAGAGATGAACTGAACAGAAACTATAGCTTAGCTTGGACTTTGTGACCCTGTGTCTGTGCACTTGCTCCCTGAGTCCGAGAGATAAAGAGAAATGCGTCTGTCTTGTGGTTGCTTACCTCTCAACTGTGGGCTGAATGTCTGTTTACTCTAAGACACACCTGGGTTTTTTACTCTATCTACAATTCTGGGATTAGCTAAAATGACTTACATTTGAAAGATGTTAGGACTTTAAAAAGCTTGGTTAAGCTCAGTTAAATGCTCAGCAGTTGGGAAATTAATGGAAGAAGTGTGGCCCTAGGCTCACAATCCATTCATTATAGTGTTACAACACATGTACAGTATTCTTGCCCACATAGCCATATGAACAACACACACTTTTCAGTTAACAGGCTTAGCTTAACCCTCATGGCTCCTGGCTCTATCAATGTTATGTGAGTAGAGAGTGAGACTGGGTCCACCACGGCACTACCACAAACAGGACTCATTCATTTACGGGGGTATTACTGCGAATTCCATCCTAGTCAAGCAAGGATGGGTTTATTTAATGCGTTCCTCTCTCTCCCAATAACTTAAACAAAGGCGCTCATTGGCGTCTGCTAGGCAAATCAGATGATGTAAACTCTCGCTCTCTCAGATCTGGATATCAGTTAACGTTTTTCTGGAACGGACCTCAGAGAAAGAGGAAGGAGGGAGTGAGGAGATTATTTAAAAGAAAACACCTGGAAAATGACCACTGCCATGACATCACAGCTACAATAGTTTGTGTGACATTTCCCCTAGGTACAGGATCAGCTTCTCTTCCCCGAATCCTAACCGTAACCATTAGTGGTGAAAATGTAAAACTGACACCAGATCAGCATATAAATGCAACTTTAATCTACACCCAGCGGGAGCAGTGAAAGAGGTGGTCAACCCTGCTACTACCCCAGACTGGCAAATGATTTAGTAACCTAGTAGATCCTGGGACAGATGAAGGTTTGTGCTGCAGAACTCCCTTTGCTAGGTCACAGACGCATGCGAGTGGTATTAATCAAAGTAAACAGCCACAGACCCTTAATGTTAGTCATATGGAATTGTTTTAAGATGTTCATACCGTGGATCATTTAGCTATTTGATTTAGAATTTTAGGACCCCTGTAGGTATCAGGCCTGTTTGCCCCATTGTTGACCCACTGAAGCAGCAGCAGCAGCAGGGGGATTCCTTTGGGTTCAGAGTAGAGGTCGACCGATTATGATTTTTCAACGCCGATACCGATTATTGGATGACCCAAAAAAAAGCCGATACCGATTAATCGGACAAATTTATTTATTTGTAATAATGACAATTACAACAATACTGAATGAACACTTATTTTAACTTAATATAATACATCAATAAAATCAATTTAGCCTCAAATAAATAATGAAACATGTTCAATTTGGTTTAAATAATGCAAAAACAAAGTGTTGGAGAAGAAAGTAAAAGTGCAATATGTGCCATGTAAGAAAGCTAACATTTAAGCTGCTGGCAAAACGCACGAAAGTGCCTAGCACCGCTCAGTCAGACTTCTCTATCAAATCATAGACTTAATTATATCATAATAACACACAGAAATACGAGCCTTAGGTCATTAATATGGTCGAATCCGGAAACTATCATCTCGAAAACAAGACGTTTATTCTTTCAGTGAAATACCGAACCGTTCCGTATTTTATCTAACGGGTGGCATCCATAAGTCTAAATATTCCTGTTTCATTGCACAACCTTCAATGTTATGTCATAATTACGTAAAATTCTGGCAAATTAGTTCGCAACGAGCCAGACGGCCCAACCTGTTGCATATACCCTGACTCTGCGTGCAATGAACGCAAGAGAAGTGACACAATTTCACCTGGTTAATATTGCCTGCTAACCTGGATTTCTTTTAGCTACATTTGCAGGTTTAAAAATATATACTTCTGTGTATTGATTTTAAGAAAGGCATTGATGTTTATGGTTAGGTACAGTCGTGCAACGATTGTGCTTTTTTCGCAAAAGCGCTTTTGTTAAATCATCCCCCGTTTGGCGAAGTTGGCTGTCTTTGTTAGGAAGAAATAGTCTTCACACAGTTTGCAATGAGCTAGGTGGCCCAAACTGCTGCATATACCCTGACTCTGTTGCAAGAGAAGTGACACCATTTTTCCTAGTTAAAAGAAATTCATGTTAGCAGGCAATATTAACTAAATATGCAGGTTTAAAAATGTATACTTGTGTATTGATTTTAAGAAAGGCATTGATGTTTATGGTTAGGTACACTATGGAGCAACGACAGTCCTTTTTCGCGAATGCCACCACATCGATTATATGCAACGCAAGATAAACTAGTAATATCATCAACCATGTGTAGTTAACTAGTGATTATGATTGATTGATCGTTTTTTTATGAAGATATGTTTAATGCTAGCTAGCAACTTACCTTGGCTTCTTACGGCATTCGCGTAACAGGCAGGCTCCTCATGGAGTGCAATGTAATCAGGTGGTTAGAGCGTTGGACTAGTTAACCGTAAGTTTGCAAGATTGAATCCCCGAGCTGACAAGGTAAAAATCTGTCGCTCTGCGCCTGAACAAGGCAGTTAACCCACCGTTCCTAGGCCGTCATTGAAAATAAGAATGTGTTCTTAACTGACTTTTCTAGTTAAATAAAGGTGTAAAAAAAAAAAAAAATAGGCCAAATCGGTGTCCAAAAATACCGATATCCGATTGTTATGAAAACTTGAAATCGGCCCTAATTAATCGGCCATTCCGATTAATCGGTCGACCTCTAGTTCAGAGTAGGGATGGGCATGGTTATTGGAATATACAAACAGACGTTAGTATTCGATTACTTGGGAGAGTATTCATATTTTTTTTTTTTAAATAGGCCTGTTTTTTGAGGGGGGAGGCTTTGTTTAAAATTTAAAAAATGATCTATGATCTATCATTGCGCCATAGCCTACAAAGATACCATTGCATTCAACATTTAAATTTTAAAAATGTTACAGATTTTATGAGTGTGCCCCATAAAAACGACGCACTAGTAGACAAAACATGTTTTACAGGTGTAGCATGTTGTTGTTGGTCAGTCAAAGCGGCGCTACAGTCAGAGGCTCCATGTGTAGCAAGTGAAGTGGGAGATTTCTAGCTAATAAATGCAAAATACAATTAAAATGACGGAATTAAGTTTGCTAAATTAGGCGTAGGCTACAATGAGCAACCAACAGGTAGGCTTGTGTGGTATCCATATTGTCAGACCTTCATACTGACCTTGTGTGTATCCAGATTGTCAGACCTTCACACTGACCTTGTGTGTATCCAGATTGTCAGACCTTCATACCGACCTTGTGCCATTCTGCGATCTTCATAATACTGGCACTGAACACAAGGGTTGCTATTTTCAAACCCCACTGAGCTTTTGTAATGCAAAGGTTAGCAATGCTAACAAGTACATGTGAAATCCCATAGAGAATGCTAACTAAATGATAACGAGCGCATTACAAAAATGTTATAGTCTCTGACCTAAAGTATTTGCATCACAGATATCCCAGCTCATAAAGTTACACAAGTAACTCCAAAATGCTACTCACAATTTGCTGCATTCACAAAACCAAATATTAGACAGCAACGCTCCAGGAGGGGATTATCTACTGTTACCAAGCGAAGCTTGATTTTTGAAAGAGCTAACCACTCAGCTAGCTACACAGTTAACTAGCTACTAAATCAGCAAACCAAATGCACAACTGCAGAGCATTTAGACAGTTAACGTAATAGTTATAAGATATCTAGCTGGCAAACATTAGTTGTGAATTTCATACTGTAACTAGATCAGCTGGTGCGTGCTGCACTACTGAGTGACTCACAAGGCTCTGGCTCTCTTCCTTGTGTGCTTGTAAACAAACACTGGGGACTACCGGTAAGCTTCGTAATGAAAAATGAATGCCTGTTTAATGTAGGTGGCTGGCTGTGGCCGAGGGGCTTTGCTGATGTTGTGCGCTTTTTTTCATCGTGCAATCGTCGTAAAGTAGGGGATGGTTCTTCTTCAAATGATTGAATACATTTGTTGTCGGCACAACTCTGAGGCACTTTTTGCACAACACTTGCATTTGGTTGAAATCGGTTTGCCTGTAACCGGGACGCTTGTGATTGGTCAGCATCCTCTGTGCATTTTATTTATATTTTTTATTTAACCTTTATTTTGCATGTAGAGAGTGAATAAACATTTAGTGCATCTCATTGGAGAAGGTGCTGTAGTCTAGATTTTGTTCTATTATTAACAGAGTGTCAAAGAAAGGAGAAAATTTCAGCCTCTTGTGATATGGATCTGGTCAAGATCTAGAATTTGATTAATCGTGCAGCCATAGAAGACGTTAGGCTGGCTTACCTGTCCATCTGTCTCCTTCTTCAGTCAGTCAGGCTGACAAGACGTGAGGCTGGCTTACCTGTCCATCTGTCTCCTCCTTCAGTCAGTCAGGCTGACAAGACGTGAGGCTGGCTTACCTGTCCATCTGTCTCCTCCTTCAGTCAGTCAGGCTGACAAGACGTGAGGCTGGCTTACCTGTCCATCTGTCTCCTCCTTCAGTCAGTCAGGCTGACAAGACGTTAGGCTGGCTTACCTGTCCATCTGTCTCCTCCTTCAGTCAGTCAGGCTGACAAGACGTGAGGCTGGCTTACCTGTCCATCAGTCTCCTCCTTCAGTCAGTCAGGCTGACAAGACGTGAGGCTGGCTTACCTGTCCATCTGTCTCCTCCTTCAGTCAGTCAGGCTGACAAGACGTGAGGCTGGCTTACCTGTCCATCTGTCTCCTCCTTCAGTCAGTCAGGCTGACAAGACGTGAGGCTGGTTTACCTCCATGGATAAGCCTTTCATTCTCTTGCTGTCTCTAACTCTTTCTCTCCTCCTAGCTAAACAGGGACAGACAGGCAGGCAAATACACACACACACACACACACACACACACACACACACACACACACACACACACACACACACACACACACACACACACACACACACACACACACACACACACACACACACACACACACACTACTTCTCTCCTCTCTCCCATGTACAAACATTAACAGACAATATCAGGAGACAGAGACCGACACAGAGGAGTACTAGTTACTCCCCTGAAAGTCAAGTGACGTCCGCGTGCATAAATGTGTGTGTAACCTAGCTAGCAGAACAGAGGCTCATGGCGGCTGGCTCTTACTGTAATCTCCAGAGAGCTATTAAGCTGCTTTGTTCCTCAATACTGCTCCAGTAACAACGTTTCAACTTCTTCTCAATCAATGGGAATGTTTTGAAAGGCTTTTTAGTCTGCTATAATTGTAACCTTGACAGTTAGGTGTGTGTGTGACTGTGTGTGTATATGTGCTTGCGACTGTGTATGCACGTGTGTGTGCACATTTCTATATGTGTGCATATTTCTCCTTCTCTGGGGGAATCAAGGCCAGGCCTAATAGCAGAGGACAGTGACTGGAGCGTAGACAAACTTTAGCCTGCAGATCCCTTCCCCCTTGGCTAAGAAGTTAGTTAAGAAACGGTGATGGCGTGGAGGGGAGCCATCAAAGTAAACAGCTTTAATCCTGATTTTGATCAAATTAAATAGCCTTAATCCTGACTTGATCAAGAGGGTAATCTTCTAGAGAAACTCAACAGGAGGCCCGCTGCAGCAGCTTACTCTTCTGTAGTGTAGGGTACTGTACCCCAATGGAAACAGATTAGGGCTGCTTCCCAACTGCGGCCCAGTTTCCTAACTCCTGTGTGGGTAGCCCCAGACAAGCACATCTGATTCTACTTGTCAACTAATCATCAAGCCCTCAATGAGTTGATTCAGGTGAGTCTTTTCGGGGCTACAACAAAAATGTGTGCTGGGTTACTCGAAGACTGGAGTTGGGAAACACTGCCCTATATAGTGCACTATATAGGAAATAGGGTGCTAATTGGGAGGCGCCCTAACTGAAAGGGAAGGAGGAGGATGAATAGATGGAATAGTCCCCCTTGAAAATGAATTGCCTTTATAGTTTGAGGAACTATCCGGAATATTACAATGTCTATGAAAGAGTAATTGAGGATTATTGCTTAGTTTTTGTGTGTTGACGGAATGCTTGAATGCTACTATAAGTAGGGTTGCATAATTTGGGGAATATTCAGAGGTGGAAACTTGCCTTGGGAATTAACGGAAATATATGCAAATTATATTAATACTATTTAAATATAGATGTTTCTTGCATTGGATATATTTACCATATCATATGTAGACAAACATAAACCTTTTACCTTATCATAAGTAGACATAATTGCAAATGAATCAATCCTTCCAATAGAAATAAAAAAACGATTTAGTTATGAATTGAACTTTAATTGACTCTTCACAAAGGATGATTTCACTGAACAACAAAAGGGAATATTGAATGATCCCCAATGATCCACTGCATCTCCCAAAAACGATTTCAACATCTGTAAAATTATATTATGTAAAATGATAGTCTAGAAACTAAAGCTTTGGTTGTCTTCATCTCAGGTTTCCATGTCTTCTCCCTGGACCTCAATGTCCACCTCTTGAACATCAGACTCTGAGGCCTCATCTTCACAGTCACTTTCCAACCTTGTTCAGGATGGCTTGTTGTCAGGCTCAAAAAGCCTCAAATTTGCCCGGATGGCCACCAATTTTTCAACCCTTGTATTGGTCAGCCTGTTGCGTGCTTTGGTGTTCGGTTCCCAAACAAGGACCAGTTGCGCTCTGAGGCGGCTGATGTTGGTGGGATTTGGAGGATGATGACAGGGGAAAGAGCCTCAGATCGACAAAGTCCCTTCCACCAGGTGGCTGATGAGATATGTTGGCACAACTGCCATATTGCATCTCCAATCCAAAGCCCTTGCTTGGAAGTGTACCTCGCCAGACTGCCAAGAACCTTGCCCTCATCCAGGCCAAGGTGGCGAGACAGTAGTGATGACACCATAGGCCTTGTTGATCTCTGCACCAGACAGGATGCTCTTGCCAGCATACTTGGGGTCCAACATATACGCTGCGGCGTGTATGGGCTTCAGGCAGAAGCTTCAGGCAGAAGTCTTCACGCTTTTTGATGTATTTCAGATCTGCAGTTTCCTCTGCTTGGAGCAACAGTGAAGTGGGCAGGGCAGTACGGATTTCTTCTCTTACATCTGAAAGCAGAGTCTGAACATCAGGCAGGATGGCATTGTCTCCCTCAATCCGTGCAATGGCTACTGCTATAGATTTCAGGAGTTTCATGCTGCTTACCACTCTCCCAAAATACATCATCCAGGAGGATCCTCTTGATGGGGCTGTCCATATCGGCAGACTGTGATATGGCCATTTCTTGGAGAGACTCCTTCCCCTCCAGGAGGCAGTCAAACATGATGACAACACCACGCCAATGGATGTTGCTGGGCAGCTTCAATGTGGTGCTCTTATTCTTCTCACTTTGCTTGGTGAGGTAGTTTGCTGATGACCCTTAACATACCTAACCATTTCCTTGGTATCCATTGTTTTCAGTGCTATGATGTCCTTGAGGAGCTGATTCAATGCATGA
Organism: Salvelinus alpinus; assembly: GCF_045679555.1. Taxonomy (NCBI): domain Eukaryota; kingdom Metazoa; phylum Chordata; class Actinopteri; order Salmoniformes; family Salmonidae; genus Salvelinus; species Salvelinus alpinus. The sequence goes on from NC_092114.1 coordinate 24,394,584, forward strand.
GCACAGCACAGCCACTGGGTGTGATATGAGGGTAGGACTCCTCCACTTTAGACCAAGCAGCCTTCATGTTCGCAGCATTGTCTGTCACCAGTGCAAATACCTTCTGTGGTCCAAGGTCATTGATGACTGCCTTCAGCTCATCTTCAATGTAGAGACGGGTGTGTCTGTTGTCCCTTATCTGTGCTCTTGTAGAATACTGGTTGAGGGGTTTAGATGATGTAGTTAATTATTTTTTGCCCACGAACATTCGACCGCCCATCAGAGATGATTGCAATACAGTCTGCTTTCTCTATGATTTGCTTGAACTTCACTTGAATCCAGCAAATTAGTAGATAAAGCATGTCTGGTTGGAGGGGTGTATGCTGGGCGAAGAACATTCAGAAATCTCTTCCAATACCCATTGCCTGTGAGCATCAGAGGTGAACTCGTTGCATACACAGCTCGAGCAAGACATTCATCAGCATTTCTCTGACTACGTTCCTCCATTGAGTCAAAAACACTTCTGATTCCAGGAGGACCATGAGCTGTTGCTATCGATAAGGTATCTGATTCACCATTTTCACCTTGAATAGAAGTAGAAGGACTTTTGTCAGAGGTTGCTTGTTTTGAGCGCTGAGGGAACTTTATGCACTTGGCCAGATGATTCTGCATCTTTGTTCATCACATGAATTGGCACAGTATTTGGACATGTACACAGCTTTTCCTTCTACATTAGCTGTAGTGGAATGTCTCCACACATCAGATCGTTCCTGTGACATTTTTCTGTATAGATTAGGATTATTCATTTTTTAAAACCCAAATACAATTCCATGTACAGATAAATAGTTAAGCAGTTAGATTAAACAACTCCTTTGTAAGATAAATGTTTTAAAATTAAACATGAATGAAAACAGGTGAATTAACTTCTTCGGGGTAGGGGGCAGCATTTTCACTTTTGGATAAATAGCATGCCCAGATTCAACTGCCTGCTACTCCTCCTCCCAATATATAAGATATGCATATTATTAGTAGATTTGGATAGAAAACACTCTGACGTTTCTAAAACTGTTTGAATGATGTCTGTGAGTATTACAGAACTTGTGTAGCAGGCAAAACCCCGAGGACAAACCATTCAGAATTTCTATTTTTTTGAGGTCACTGTCTTTTCAATGAGTTTTCATTGGGACACCAGATTTCTAAGGGACTTGTTTGCAGTTCCTACTTCTTCCACTGGATGTCACCAGTCTTTGGAAATTGGTTGAGGTTATTCCTTTGTGTAATGAAGAAGTAAATCCATCGTAAATGAGGGTCACTTGAAGTAAATTGTTTGAGAGAGGCACATTACCAAAAAAGTTGCGTCAGTTTGTTTTCTTTTTGTATTGAACACAGATCATCCCGTCTTCAAATTGATCGATTATTAACGTTTAAAAAGACCTAACGTTGTATTACAAAAGTAGTTTGAAATGTTTTGGTAAAGTTTACATGTAACTTTTGATATATTTTGTAGTGACGTTGCGCAAGTTGGAAGCTGTGTTTTTCTGGATGAAACGTGCCAAATAAATTGACATTTTGGATATATATCGATGGAATTAATCGAACAAAATAACCATTTGTGATGTTTATGGGACATATTGGAGTGCCAACAAAAGAATTTCGTCAAAGGTAAGGCATGAATTATATTTTCATTTCTGCGTTTTGTGTCGTGCCTGCAGTGTTGAAATATGCTACTCTCTTTGTTTACTGTTGTGCTATCATCAGATAATAGCATCTTATGCTTTCGCCGAAAAGCCTTTTTGAAATCTGACATGTTGGCTGGATTCACAAAGAGTGTAGCTTTAATTTGGTATCTTACATGTGTGATTTAATGAAAGTTTGATTTTTATATCATTTTATTTGAATATGGCGCTCTGTATTTTCCCTTGCTATTGGCCAGGTGGGACGATTGCGTCCCACCTACCCCAGAGAGGTTAACACTCCTCAGTTAGCAGGCTCAAGCAAGCTAAAACCCACATGGTAGCAAATATTAACTAGCAGAAGTTGTTAACAAGTCAGAAATGATTTAAACACACTTTACTGTAGGCCACTATTTACTAGTTAACTTCTTACGGATACGTGGGACGGTAGTGTCCCATCTGGCCAACATCCGGTGAAATTGCAGAGCGCGAAATTCAAAATACTAAATTCAAATATTTAACATTCTTGAAAATATATATGTTATACATCAAAATAAAGCTTAACTTCTTGCTAATCCAGCCAAAGTGTCAGATTTCAAAAAGGCTTTACTGCGAAAGCAAACCATGCGATTATCTGAGGACAGCGCCCCGCATACAAATGCATGACAAATCATATTTCAACCAGGCAGTTGCGACACGAAAGTCAGAAATAGCGATATAATATAAGCCTTACCTTTGAAGATTTTCTTCTGTTGGCACTCCAAAAGGTCTGTTACATTACAAATGGTCCTTTTGTTCGATAATGTCCTTCTTTATATCCATAAAAACTCAGTTTAGCTGGCGCGCTTCAGTCAATAATCCACCGATTTCCCTCCTTCAAAATGCATACAAAATGAATCCCAAACGTTACCAATAAACTTATCCAAACAAGTCAATCAACATTTATAATCAAACCTAGGTAGCCTAATACGCAAATAAACTATAAAATATAAGACGGAGAATCGTTATTGTCTTTACCGGAGATAAATAACAAAGAATGCGCTTTCCTCCAGTCGCTTGGAAACACTACAGCCAAAATGGGAGCCACTTAGAAAAACGCCAACTTCTCCCTAATTTTTCCAAAAACCAGCTCTGAAACTCTTTCTAAAGACTGTTGCCATCTAGCGGAAGCCCTAGGAACTGCAATCAGGGAGGATTTCGCCCTATAATAAAAGTGGCAGCCATTGAAATCAGTGTTATGCAGAATTTTTTGGGGGGGGATGTTTGTCCTCTGGGTTTCGCCTGCCATTTCAGTTATGTTATACTCACAGACAGTATTTTAACAGTGTTAGAAACTTTAGAGAGTTTTCTATCCAAATCTAAAAATTATATGCATATCGTAGCTTCTGGGCCTGAGGAGCAGGCAGTTTACTTTGGGCACGCTTTTCATTTTGGAACCCTCTTCCCTACATAGTGCACTAATGCGTTTGGTACACAGCTTAATGTATACAGGAAGGCATTTTCCCATTCTCTCCTAAAAGAAGGCTTTCCAATGGAGCTCCACACATTTGAACTAACATCTCTTTGAATCCAGACGTCATCTCTCCCTTTATGATGCGTTTGAAGCTTACTGTGCCGGTGGAGGGAGAAAGTGGCATTCTGAGACTCGCAGCAAGCCATGATGATGTTTCTGTCTTTCCGTTTGACTTCGAAGTTAGCACCGTTCACACTACTGAGCGGGCACACACACACAATCACACACAGCTAAGCAGCCAGTGCTCTGCGTTCGTGGACTCGTTACGTTTGAAGCGGATGCATTGGCAGGATTTCTTCCTGTCAGAAAGCAGCGGGAGTCTCTTTAACATCAAAGCTGGAGCCGCTTTCTCTGCTTAACACCAAACCGCTCTGCTGCCACTGCAATAGTGGAGGGAAAGAGGGTGCCGATGGGGAGGCTGGTTGGAGAGATGGAGAGTGGGGGGAGAGATGGAGAGTGGGGGGAGAGTTGGAGAGAGAGGGAGGTTGAGTGAGAGTGGGGGAAAGCTGGAGAGAGGCTGGAGAATGGGGGGAGAGCTGGAGAGCTGGAGGAGGTTGAGTGCGAGTGGGGGAGAGTGCGAGTGGGGGAGAGTGCGAGTGGGGGAAGGAGTGAGAGGGGGAAGGAGTGAGAGGTGGAAGGAGTGAGAGAGAAGAGATGAAGGGAGGGAGAGAGGATGCAGCAGCAGAATATCTGTATTCTCACAGGAATATCCTGAGGAAAACTAACAATGTTTTAGGTACATTGTGTAAAGTTGTTTTTCGTTAACATCTTTCCGATCACTACTGTACCTGTTCACTAGAGAACAGGGTTCTGTTTTTGTTATTATTAGCTGCAAGTCTTAGGATTGTAGAAGTTATTTATGGTGGTGTACAATGTCTCACTTTTTTGTATGAAATACTTCCAAAGCAGCTGTAGGCCTATGGTATATTGATTTTACTGTGACAGGGTGAATGTGATGTGCTGGTGTGGAGTATACAGTACATGGGTTTTGGAACAATATGCTATTGTTTTCTGTTTGCTGACTTTAGAAACATCTCAAACCACAGTATGGAAGGTAAATAGATATTTCAATTCAAGCATCCAAGTTTAATTTCGAGAGTACAAAAGGTTGTTGTCATGTATTGGCACGTCTCGTGGTTAATGGAATAAAGATGTTTCCATTATGAGTTCTGTCATGTTATCTGTTTGCTTGACCCAAGACATTTTGTGTTTGTTAAGTCTTGGGCTTTTGTTTCATTGAACACATCTGGCTTGCATCCCAAATGGCACCCTATTCCCGACATAGTGCACTACTTTTGACATGTACACTTTAGTTATGTAGGGAATATGGTGCCATTTGGGATGCAGACCTGTTATTTTATGACATTGATTAGGTTATTGTGTTCGGATAGGCTTTCCTAGGAAACATATCAAAATGAGTAAGCTTGAGAGATAATGAAACCATTGGCTTTTATGGACTGAATTTAGGTTTTTCACAATCAAAGCTGAGGAATCTTGTAGAAATTCAGTTGAATCATCTAGAAAAATGAATGTAATTTATTCAGAATGCTGACTACATTACCACATGTTTAATGTATTTAATGTGCCAGTGGAGCACTGTCTGGAATCAGCCGGAGGCCATTTTGGAAGGGTGGGGCGGTTTCCCGCGGTTTTCCTTTGATGCACACACCCACACACACACACACACACACACACACACACACACACACACACACACACACACACACACACACACACACACACACACACACACACACACACACACACACACACACACACACACACACACACACAGTAAAGAGTTTCCTCTAAGGCCTGGAAGGCATTTCCCCCCAGCCAGCTCAGAGGAAGCAGTCACAATCCAGCATATGTCAGGTTTGCACACATGAACACGTCAGAGAGACTTCCTTTAGATTACCTGACGATCTGACTGGGACTGACCGGACTCACTCGCATCCTGTTGCCAAATTCCATAGATTGATAGGCCTACTAAACTCATCTAAAATGTCTGTCAAAGTCATGATCATTATTATTGGTCACATTAATCTCCATGTAGTGTCACTGATTAGTAAGAGTTATGGGTTTGGTCTGTCAAATTTAAATTCTAATCCAGCTGTTGTCTATGTAAGAATAAATAACAATATATTTAATTAATAACCTGTTTTTCATTGAAAGATGATTGCAACATGCAAAGTATGTTGGTCAAAATCCATGTGGTGATCAGTGTGTAGTTGATATTGTTGGAAAGCAGGCTGTAGTTGGGTTAGTGCTGGCTCAGCCCTGGTCCATTCCCCAGGGGATTTGTGACGGTTGAAGAGCTTCACCTTCTGTTAAGACTCTTGAGTTAGCTGGCTGTTCAGCATGTGCTGTTGCTCTAACTCCAAATCTCCTGTCCCACTCAGTGCTGTGCTCTCCGTGCTTTGTCTCCAGTGTCCATTTGTATAGAGCTTGACACACACACACACACACACACACACACACACACACACACACACACGGCTAGACTAGTAAGACTATATGTAATAAGTTGGGATGTAATATTCACTGATACCCATCTGTCCCCATCAGTCAATTGTTTAAGATATGACTGCATCAGTCTGCAGACCCCAAACGGATTCCAAATGTAGCATCTATTGGTCAGAAAATAGATTCAAATGTTCCGAATCGCCGATTCACTTTCTTTCTAAATTCTGAAATACCTAATATTTTGTGACAACTATGTCCTCTCCTTCAGTGTGGATCTAAGCATGTAACTGTCAAATTCATTGATCTGCAAGTCATTTTTCATGCTGAACAACCCTAGGGAATATCAGTTCCGTGGACAAACTGCTCACTGTGCCCAGCTTCGCAAGCTGACCAACACGAGGTAGGCGGCCTGTTCCTTTTTTTAAATGTAACCTTTATTTAAACTAGGTCAGTTAAGAACAAATTGTTATTTACAATGACGGCCTAGGAACAGTGGGTTATCTGCCTTGTTCAGAACGACAGATTTTTACCTTGTCAGCTCGGGGATTCGATCTAGCAACCTTTCGGTTACTAGTCCAACACTCTAACCACTAGGCTACCTCCTGATCTTGCACATCTGCACTTTCAGCATTCAAATGATAAAATGGCTTGCGTGATATTAGGTTGTCACTCAACTCATAAAGCCTATGTAATTTACTAGGTTATTGTTATCTATGCACTGTTGAAAATGGTGTAAAAGTAAGCTACTGGAGACACAACTCTGGCTAAACCTGCTGAACGGGGCTTACAATAGATTTCATTTAGATTGTACAGGTTCACTGTCAGAAATAGTTTTGGTAATCAGTGTATATGGTCATTTTTAGACATGTAGTGTAAAGTTGATAATTTCATAATAAGGAATACGTTTTGCGAGGCGCACTGCAAGGCCAAAGAGGAGTAGAAAAGAAGCTCACCAAAACATCCAAATGGTCAAAACCATTAGATTTTGAGATAGGGGTGAAATCCAAAGATGTGCTATATATTCATTGGCAATGTCAGGGTGGAGTGCCAATTTACAATTTATCCAGTCATTTCTAACGATCTACGTACCAGTTATGATTTTCATATGTGCATTATAACTAGTTGTGTCTATTCAATATCTAATTGCCCACAAACGGAATAATCACTAAACAGAGGCACTGTCCATTAGCACCACAGGCTTGATCTTGGAACACAGATTCCCTTGGTGAATGATACAGCGACATACAGCGACATTTAACCACGGGGTGGCCAATCTTATCTTCAATCTTATCTTCAATCAGCTTTGCGAATCATTTATGTTTCCCCACCATAGTGGTGGCACCGTCAGTTGTAATAGCAAATATGTTTTTAATAGACACCTCTCTCCAAAAAATTATCTGTGAAGGCTTTTTCTACAACTTCCCCTTTAGTAAATCCATGCATGGGTTTGAGACAAAGCAGCTCCTCACGTACCTGCTCTGAGTCACAGTATCCTATAGACAAAGCAGCTCCTCACGTACCTGCTCTGAGTCACAGTATCCTATAGACAAAGCAGCTCCTCACGTACCTGTTCTGAGTCACAGTATCTTATAGACAAAGCAGCTCCTCACGTACCTGCTCTGAGTCACAGTATCTTATAGACAAAGCAGCTCCTCACGTACCTGCTCTGAGTCACAGTATCTTATAGACAAAGCAGCTCCTCACGTACCTGCTCTGAGTCACAGTATCTTATAGACAAAGCAGCTCCTCACGTACCTGCTCTGAGTCACAGTATCTTATAGACAAAGCAGCTCCTCGCGTACCTGCTCTGAGTCACAGTATCTTATAGACAAAGCAGCTCCTCACGTACCTGCTCTGAGTCAATGTATTGCAACTGCCAAACTCTCATCAAGAGCCACACAGGTGCTTGTAATGCTACAGTTTGCTGCTCTTTGACATTTTCAACCATCTCGGTAACGCGCCTTTCAACAGTTCTGGCAGACACAGGCATGTCTGGATTGTGTCTTTGTTAGGCAATCCATCTAATAAAGCCTGCAAACTACTGAGGAAAGCCTCCTTGATATATTCCCCATTAGTAAATGGTTTTCCATGTTTAGCAATGCACTGCGCAACTTTGTAGCTCCCCTCTGTAGCTTGATATTTGACTACATGTAGATTTGTAAACATACTGCTTATCTTTTCATCCCTGGACACGGCCCCCTTGATTCCTTCAGCCTTAGCTGTCTCATTCTTGAAGTTTTTCCTCATGTCTCGTTTCAAAATGACACCGTACACTTGATGTCAGGCAATTATTTTAGATCAACTTTCTTTTGAACACCATGGGTGGACGCCCTAATCAGGTCCCTCACTCAATACATATGGGTCTGGTAAATTAAAATGCTGCCGGTCTAATGTCGGCACACACACACACACACACACACACACACACACACACACACACACACACACACACACACACACACACACACACACACACACACACACACACACAGACACAGACACAGACACAGACACAGACACAGACACAGAGAGGGAGCAGGCTATATTGCTCCCTGTGTCCTCCTCACACTAGTCCTCACTAACACTAACAGCTCTACTTGTACTCGGGCTGTGAAGATACCACTATCGCACTAGTTTTTCCATGTCAAAAATGAAAACACAAAGCAGACCAAATTCTTTGTCAGTCCTTAAAAAATCTGCTGTATGTAAAATATTGTGTTCTATAGCTTAGAAAATAAATACGTGACTCTGGATGACAATATAATGATGTTTGTTTCCAACATTAGAGCTGTTTTTCTAAGGAAGTTAAATCTGCTTTGTGTTTTGTTTCTTTGCCAAAATACTAACGCGTACCGTGATACTGGTATCGTCCTAGCCCTAACTTGTACTGCGGCCAGGTTGTTTGTTCCGTGGTGAAAACAAGACTCTTGATTGAAAAGTGGCCCGGAAGAGTCATTTGAGAAGATTAGATTTAGTGGAAGAAATTCTGCCAATTGTGGCGACACCAACACCCCCTTTTGAGCCCCCTCCATCCCTCTTCCATCTATCCCTGTAAGGGTAGAGAGAGCGAGAGACCAGGCTATGTGTGACGGTCTACTGTGTGTAGACAGTAAGCGGTGTGATGTTAGATACAGGAAGCTGGTTGTCTGCTCTGAGCTGTCTCCATTGAGGGCTAACGGCCATGCACTGTGATGGACGGCTTTTGTTGGTGACGTGTGATTTACCCTCCTTTCTGTCTGTCTCCCTCTGTCTCTGTCTCTCCCTCTCCTCTTTTCCTCCCTTTCTTGCTCTCAATTCCCTCTATCTCCGCTTCTCCTTTCTCCCCATTCCTCTCTCTATTCCCTCCTCCTCCTGCACTTTCCCCTCCCACCTCCTCCTGCACTTCCCCCTCTCGCTCATCCCCCCTCTCCTTCAGAGAGACAAAGACTCCCGCCTCCTCCTGTTTCCATCCCCCTCTCTCATCCCCCTCTCTCATCCCCCTCTCTCTGTTATTTGGAGGCAGTCCGTCCGCCGGCTGTGTGCGCACACTCAGCTCTCTCTCACACACACACACACACACACACACACACACACACACACACACACACACACACACACACACACACACACACACACACACACACACACACACACACACACACACACACACACACACACACACACACACAGACTCTCTCTCTGGCTCTCCGTAGTCTGAGAAGGAAGGCTGCTCTGTTCTACATGGCAGGATATTGTTATTCATTCCATCTTGGTTAAGGCGTGTAAAGGAGGCACCACGATACTAGGGTCTCAAAGCTTTGTGTACTAATAAGTAGATCATATATTCTTCTCTCTGGGCTTTTCATCTTTTAATGGAAGGACTCTATCACGGTAAGGTTTTCTCTCTCTCTCGCTGCTGCTCTGTTCTCCTACGGTGTAGACCACTGCTACCCTGCTGTGGTGTACGCTAGGCTAGCTTGCTGAATGGAATGGCATTTACAATATAGTATTCTCCTCTGTCAGTGTGTGTGTATGTGTGTGTGTGTGTGTGTGATTTTAGGGTGATTTTTAATCTATCTGTATTATCTGCAATGGTAGCGATATGGACACTTCATGTGGTCAGAAATTAAATTAATTGGACAATTATAACAGGTCTTAGCGGAGTATTTTAATGAGCGTCATTCTGAGACGCATTTAGGATGGTGATGATGATGATGATGATGATAGCACATTATTTTATTGGTTGATTATATTATGTCTTCACGCAATCGTACCGGGGACCATCAGTGACATACAAAACATCAGCCTCTATTGAGGATTCATAGTATAGCTTGTTGTACAGGGTCCAGCGTTAACAGAGGATTCATACTGTAGCTTGTTGTACAGGGTCCAGCGTTAACAGAGGATTCATACTGTAACATGTTGTACAGGGTCCAACGTTAACAGAGGATTCATACTGTAGCTTGTTGTACAGGGTCCAGCGTTAACAGAGGATTCATACTGTAGCTTGTTGTACAGGGTTCACCATTAACAGAGGATTCAGACTGTAGCTTGTTGTACAGGGTCCAGCGTTAACAGAGGATTCATACTGTAGCTTGTTGTACAGGGTTCACCGTTAACAGAGGATTCAGACTGTAGCTTGTTGTACAGGGTCCAGCGTTAACAGAGGATTCATACTGTAGCTTGTTGTACAGGGTCCAGCGTTAACAGAGGATTCATACTGTAGCTTGTTGTACAGGGTTCACCGTTAACAGAGGATTCATACTGTAGCTTGTTGTACAGGGTTCACCATTAACAGAGGATTCATACTGTAGCTTGTTGTACAGGGTTCACCGTTAACAGAGGATTCATACTGTAGCTTGTTGTACAGGGTTCACCATTAACAGAGGATTCATACTGTAGCTTGTTGTACAGGGTCCAGCGTTAACAGAGGATTCATACTGTAATTTGTTGTACAGGGTTCACCATTAACAGAGGATTCATACTGTAGCTTGTTGTACAGGGTCCAGCGTTAACAGAGGATTCATACTGTAGCTTGTTGTACAGGGTTCACCGTTAACAGAGGATTCATACTGTAGCTTGTTGTACAGGGTTCACCGTTAACAGAGGATTCATACTGTAGCTTGTTGTACAGGGTTCACCGTTAACAGAGGATTCAGACTGTAGCTTGTTGTACAGGGTCCACCGTTAACAGAGGATTCATACTGTAGCTTGTTGTACAGGGTTCACCATTAACAGAGGATTCATACTGTAGCTTGTTGTACAGGGTCCAGCGTTGACAGAGGATTCATACTGTAGCTTGTTGTACAGGGTCCAGCGTTAACAGAGGATTCAGACTGTAGCTTGTTGTACAGTGTCCACCGTTAACAGAGGATTCATACTGTAGCTTGTTGTACAGGGTCCAGCGTTAACAGAGGATTCAGACTGTAGCTTGTTGTACAGGGTCCAGCGTTAACAGAGGATTCATACTGTAGCTTGTTGTACAGGGTCCAGCGTTAACAGAGGATTCATACTGTAGCTTGTTGTACAGGGTTCACCATTAACAGAGGATTCATACTGTAGCTTGTTGTACAGGGTCCAGCGTTAACAGAGGATTCATACTGTAACTTGTTGTACAGGGTTCACCATTAACAGAGGATTCATACTGTAGCTTGTTGTACAGGGTCCAGCGTTAACAGAGGATTCATACTGTAGCTTGTTGTACAGGGTTCACCATTAACAGAGGATTCATACTGTAGCTTGTTGTACAGGGTCCAGCGTTAACAGAGGATTCATACTGTAGCTTGTTGTACAGGGTCCAGCGTTAACAGAGGATTCATACTTTAGCTTGTTGTACAGGGTCCAGCGTTAACAGTGGATTCATACTGTAGCTTGTTGTACAGGGTCAGGCGTTAACAGAGGAATCATACTGTAGCTTGTTGTACAGGGTCCACCGTTAACAGAGGATTCATACTGTAGCTTGTTGTACAGGGTCCAGCGTTAACAGAGGATTCATACTGTAGCTTGTTGTACAGGGTCCAGCGTTAACAGAGGATTCATACTGTAGCTTGTTGTACAGGGTCCAGCGTTAACAGAGGATTCATACTGTTGCTTGTTGTACAGGGTCAGGCGTTAACAGAGGATTCATACTGTAGCTTGTTGTACAGGGTTCACCATTAACAGAGGATTCATACTGTAGCTTGTTGTACAGGGTCCAGCGTTAACAGAGGATTCATACTGTAACATGTTGTACAGGGTTCACCGTTAACAGAGGATTCATACTGTAACTTGTTGTACAGGGTCCACCATTAACAGAGGATTCAGACTGTAGCTTGTTGTACAGGGTCCAGCGTTAACAGAGGATTCATACTGTAGCTTGTTGTACAGGGTTCACCATTAACAGAGGATTCAGACTGTAGCTTGTTGTACAGGGTCCAGCGTTAACAGAGGATTCAGACTGTAGCTTGTTGTACAGGGTCCAGCGTTAACAGAGGATTCATACTGTAGCTTGTTGTACAGGGTTCACCATTAACAGAGGATTCATACTGTAGCTTGTTGTACAGGGTCCAGCGTTAACAGAGGATTCATACTGTAGCTTGTTGTACAGGGTCCAGCGTTAACAGAGGATTCATACTGTAGCTTGTTGTACAGGGTCCAGCGTTAACAGAGGATTCATACTGTAGCTTGCATGTGACTGAGATACAATACAACTTTTATTCATCCATTGAAACAGAAATGTATTTTTTGCTGTCTGTGCAGTACTACTTCACACTCCGATGGTAATCTCTTGCTTGATGTCTACGGTCTTCTATTTCTGTAAAACTTCTCCTGACCTAATGGCTGTTCCAAATGGCCCCTATCCCCAATACATTGCACTACTTTTGACCAGGGCCCATAGGGGCTATAATGAATAGTGTGCCATTTGGGATGCAGACTGGGACACAGAACTGTCTTTCTGGAGTGTCTGTTCAGTTCCTAATCCAAGCTGTAGATAATCATGTGTCAGTCCCAGTGATAAATGGCCCTGGTCACTGGAGTGAAGTGTGATCATGTGTGGGAGGGAGGGAGGGAGAGAGGGATGTAGGTGTGCAACAATCCTCTTCTTCCTCTGCTGGTGTCATCTATTTTCTACGTTATATCAACTTCCTCATCCATAATTAATGGTGCTTTATTATTCCTTACCCCTCTTGAAAAAATGTGTGGGACATATGCAAAACAAGCACCGTTTGCAAAGGCCTCCTTGTGCCCTCTGCACACAACGTGTAGTCTTAAGAACATTTCTAATTTGATGAAGAAAAGACACACGCCCACATTGTATTAACTTTATGGCATAGAGAAGCTTTTGGTTAGTGATATTCCATCAGGGCATGACTACTGGATGCGTTCATCTGCGGTGCACTCATGCATGACAGTGACCTTTGCTTCATGCCTTGCTTTTATATGACGTGTGTGTCAGTGTCTGGCTACACAAGTTGTTTTTCTTTTCATGTATGTCTGCTTTGGTACGTATGACAGCTTCTGCAGAAGAGCTGAGGCTGCTTATTGGAGTGTAACCACATGTGTGTGCCTGCCTGTGAGCGCTTCTCTGAGTGTGTATGTACATGTGTTTGCGTTTGTTTGTTTGTGTGTGTGTGTGTGTGTGTGATTGTGTGTAACTAGTAACTGCTAGTTACACACTAGCAGGTGTTGGAGGTGCTGGAGGCGGACCCCTGACCTTTATTGCATCCACAGACCCCTGTGCTGACCCCTACATCCACAGACCCCTTTACACGCTCCAGTAACACCCCGTGTCCTGAGGGGTCACACACACACACACACACTCTTTCTCTGCGGGCAGCCAGGGGATTAACCATTAACTAGTGCTCTGCAGTATCTCCTGGAGACTCATAACCAGCAGCTGGATGGGAAGGTTGACTTAGTAACATGTAAAGAAGTGTTGGTCGTTTGTAATGGTCACCTTGGAATGCGACCACTCACAGCTCTTTGTGCAACAGTAGCATCTAATTCACATTCCTTGTTGGATTTTTGACCCATTTCTTTTCATGCAATATATCACCCACATATTTTGTCTTTTCACATTTCACATTTCTCTTGATCCTTTCCTTCTCCTCTTGTATTCTAATGCATGTGTATATAATCTATCAATCTATATCTATATATGTATATCATTTCCAAATGCGCCCTGTATAATACAATATAAAATACACTATATATATTTTTAACTACCATTCAAAAGTTTGGGGTCACTTAGAAATGTCCTTGTTTTTGAAAGAAAAGCACATTTTTTTGTCCATTTAAAATAACATAAAATTGATCAGAAATACAGTGTAGACATTGTTAATGTTGTACATGACTATTGTAGCTGGAAATGGCTGATTTTTTATGGAATATCTTCATAGCTGTGCAGAGGCCCATTATCAGCAAGCATCAGTCCTGTGTTCCAATGGCACGTTGTGTTAGCTAATCCAAGTTTATCATTTTGAAAGGCTAATTGATCATTAGAAAACCCTTTTGCAATTATGTTAGCACAACTGAAAACTGTTGTCCTGATTAAAGAAGCAATAAAACTGGCCTTCTTTAGACTAGTTGAGTATCTGAAGCATCAGCATTTGAGGGTTCGATTACAGGCTCAAAATGGCCAGAAACAAAGACCTTTCTTCTGAAACTCATCAGTCTATTCTTGTTCTGAGAAATGAAGGCTATTCCATGCGAGAAATTGCCAAGAAACTGAAGATCTCGTACAGAGCTGTGTACTACTCCCTTCACAGAACAGCACAAACTGGCTCTAACCAGAATAGAAAGAGTGGGAGACCCCGGTGCACACACACACACATATATATATATATATACATACATACATACATACATACATACATACATACATACAGTTGAAGTCGGAAGTTTACATACACCATAGCCAAATACATTTAAACTCAGTTTTTCACAATTCCTGACATTTAATCCTAGTAAAAATTGCCTGTCTTAGGTCAGTTAGGATCACCACTTTATTTTAAGAATGTGAAATATCAGAATAATAGTAGAGAATGATTTATTTAAGCTTTTATTTATTTCATGACATTCCCAGTGGGTCAGAAGTTTACATACACTCAATTAGTATTTGGTAGCATTGCCTTTAAATTGTTTAACTTGGGTCAAACATTTCGGGTAGCCTTCCACAAGCTTCCCACAATAAGTTGGGTGAATTTTGTCCCATTCCTCCTTACAGAGCTGGTGTAACTGAGTCAGGTTTGTAAGGCCTCTTTGCTCGCACACGCTTTTTCAGTTTTGCCCACAAATTCTCTGTAGGCTTGAGGTCAGGGCTTTGTGATGGCCACTTCAATACCTTGACCTTTGCCCTTAAGCCATTTTGCCACAACTTTGGAAGTATGCTTGGGGTCATTGTCCATTTGGAAGACCCATTTGCGACCAAGCTCTTTAATTTCCTGACTGATGTCTTGAGATGTTGCTTCAATATATCCACATAATTTTCCTGCCTCATGATGCCATCTATTTTGTGAAGTGCACCAGTCCCTAATGCAGCAAAGCCCCCCCACAACATGATGCTGCCACCCCCGTGCTTCACGGTTGGGATGGTGTTCTTCGGCTTGCAAGCATCCCCCTTTTTCCTCCAAACATAACGATGGTCATTATGGCCAAACAGTTCTATTTTTGTTTCATCAAACCAGAGGACATTTCTCCAAAAAGTATGATCTTTGTACCCATGTGCAGTTGCAAACCGTAGTCTGGCTTTTTTTATGGCGGTTTTGGAGCAGTGGCTTCTTCCTTGCTGAGCGGCCTTTCAGGTTATGTCGATATAGGACTCGTTTTACTGTGGATATAGATACTTTTGTACCTGTTTCCTCCAGCATCTTCACAAGGTCCTTTGCTGTTGTTCTGGGATTGATTTGCACCTTTCACACCAAAGTACGTTAATCTCTAGGAGACAGAACGCGTCTCCTTCCTGAGCGGTATGACGGCTGCGTGGTCCCATGGTGTTTCTACTATTGTTTGTACAGATGAACGTGGTACCTTCAGAAATTGCTCCCAAGGATGAACCAGACTTGTGGAGGTCTACAACACTTTTTCTGAGGTCTTGGCTGATTTATTTTGATTTTCCCATGATGTCAAGCAAAGAGGCACTGAGTTTGAAGGTAGATGTCACGCCCTGACCTTAGAGATCCTTTTTATTCTCTATTTTGGTTAGGTCAGGGTGTGACTAGGGTGGGTACTCTAGTTTCTGATTTCTATGTTGGCCTGGTATGGTTCCCAATCAGAGGCAGCTGTCTATCATTGTCTCTGATTGGGGATCATATTTAGGCAGCCTTTTCCCACCTGTTGGTTGTGGGATCTTGTTGTTGTGTAGTGCCTGTGAACACTGCATTTACTTTACGTTTCGTTTGTTCTGTATTGTTTTTGGTGAGTTTCATTTATTAAAACATGTGGAACTCTACGCACGCTGCGCCTTGGTCCATTTATTCCAACGAACGTGACAGTAGGCCTTGAAATACATCCACAGGTACACCTCCAATTGACTCAAATTATGTCAATTAGCCTAACAGAAGATTCTAAAGATTCTATGACATAATTTTCTTGAATTTTGTATGTATATACGTGTGTGTGTGTGTGTGTGTGTGTGTGTGTGTGTGTGTGTGTGTGTGTGTGTGTGTGTGTGTGTGTGTGTGTTTTATATTGTATTATACAGGGCGCATTTGGAAAAGAGATCTAGGTCTCAATTCCCTGTCAAAATAAAGGTTAAATAAATAAAAAAATCTACACACACACTTTAGCTTCGGCATATGCTGCCATTCAAATAACAATCCTTTATTTTGGGGAATTCTTGTGCATTGTTCATTATAAGGAGTGAAGCTGCTGTGTACAGTTGAGTTATCTTTCCTGTTAGCCTATAGCCTAGCCTAGCCTAGTGGAGGAATCTACTCTGAAGGTCCTTCTCTCCTAGTAGCCTGTGCTAACTCAAGGTGAGCGTTATCCTAGCGTAATGTAGTTATATGCTAGTGGAGGTCCAGCTGACCTTGTTTTGGCTACGTTGTCCTGCTTTGTCAGCACTTGGCAGTCTTCTGATGCCCTGCTACATATATGGAAACAGAACTTCCTCCCGCCTTGCACTGCAGGTGAAACACACACACACACACACAAACACACATACTTTTTATTTCACTTTTATTTAACCAGGTAGGCTAGTTGAGAACAAGTTCTCATTTACAACTGCGACCTGGCCAAGATAAAGCAAAGCAGTGTGACACATACAACAACACAGAGTTACACATGTAATAAACAAACATACAGTCAATAATACAATAGAGAAAAAAGTATATATACAGTGTGTGCAAATGAGGTAAGATAAGGGAGGTAGGGCAATAAATAGGCCATAGTGGCGAAATAATTATAATTTAGCAAATTAACACTGGAGTGATACATGTGCAGAAGAGGAATGTGCAAGTAGAGATACTGGGGTGCAAAGGAGCAAAAAAATAAATACAGTATGGGGATGAGGTAGTTGAATGGGCTATTTACAGATGGGCTATGTACAGGTGCAGTGATCTGTGAGCTGCTCTGACAGCTGGTGCTTAAAGTTAGTGAGGGAGATATGGGTCTCCAGCTTCAGTGATTTTCTTGCAATTTGTTCCAGTCATTGGTAGCAGAGAACTGGAAGGAAAGACAGCCAAAGGAGGAACTGGTTTTGGGGATGACCAGTGAAATATATCTGCTGGAGCGCGTGCTACGGGTGGGTGCTGCTATGGTGACCAGTGAGCTGTGATAAGGTGGGGCTTTACCTAGCAGAGACGTATAGATGACCTGGAGCCAGTGGGTTTGGCGACGAATATGAAGCGAGGGCCAGCCAACGAGAGCATACAGGTTGCAGTGGTGGGTAGTATATGGGGCTTTGGTGACAAAATGGATGGCACTGTGATAGACTACATCCAATGTGCTGAGTAGACTGTTGGAGGTTATAGGGTTCAAAAGTGTTCCTCATTCCTCTCAGTAGAATCTGTCTTCCCACCTCTCGGGTAACTCTAGAAAGATGTTCCTCGTCTCTACATTTCACTTTAATCCTCTCAGTAAAATGTTTGTCCTCTCTCTTGGCTTAATTTGGGTCTCTACTGAACAAACCCCTGGATGTTAAAAGAGGTTTTCTCATCACTTACAGTAGAATCAGGAACGTTTCCCATTCCTCTTTCCCCTCTCTCTCGGTTTATTTCCTGAAAGCCTTCATTGTAATCTTAATCCTGATTGGGCAGGTAAAAGTAGATGAGTTAATCAAGTCAATAATCAGGTGTAAGGAGAGACATGAGGAAGGAAGGAGAGTGCAGACAGCTTGGAGCCAGGAGAATTATAACCTCCTCACTAGGTAATTATGCGTCTCACTCTCACAGATGTATTCTTTGTGGTAGACCGGGATTTGCGTTTGCTTCATACTCAGCGATTTGGATTTGCCAATTTAGCACCATTCCCATTGGATTAGATTAGGTTCCAATAATATGTGGGCCCATTTCCTGTTATGTCTCTTGGTCAATCACATATGTTGTTGTAAGAGGGTGTTTTGAGGATCACAGCTTTCCTTTAACATGCTGCAAGAGACAGACTCTCTTCAGAAACAATGGTCTCCTCAGTATGGCCAGGACGATACCAGTATCGCAATATTTTATCCATGGCTAAAATGAAAACAAGAAGCAGATCTCACTATTTGGTCCTTTTACAAAACCTGCTATTTGTAAAATAGTGTTCTATAGCTTAGAAAATAAATACATGTGAATCTGGATGACAACATAATGATGTTTGTTTCCAACATTAGAGCTGTTTTCCTAAAGAAGTTAAATCCGCTTTGTGTTTTGTTTCCTTGCCACAATACTAATGAGTATCGCAAAACTGGTATCATCCCAGCCCTACTCCTCAGTTCAGCTTGAAGCCGCAAACGATTCAAAATACTTAAAACAGCCATTGAAAAGCTTGATAACAGACCTGTGGATGGCTGGATGGCTATTCTGAGAGGAGTCAGCAGCCTAGTCTCTCTCTGCGTTCCAAAATGCACCCTATTCCCTATAGAGCCTGGGCTCTGGTCAAAAGTAGTACACTATATAGGGCATAGGGTGGCATTTTGGACAAACCCCAGTCTGTCATTATTACACAGGACAGCAGCAGGCCTAGCCTGTGTAACTGGCTGAATGATTGATCTTATGGGTTATGAATGCTTGTTGGTAATGGCTCTTTATATGGGCTGGACATGAAAGCAGATATTGACCTTCACATGTGCTGCAGCTTTTGTGAGTGACATTCCTGGTTCACATGATGTCAGGCGATGCTCGCTGGTTTATTGATGCCCCAATCTGTGGTGTGTACATCTATGGGGTGGAGAGAGAGAGAGAGAGAGATAGTGTGTGTGTGTGTGTGTGTGTGTGTGTGTGTGTGTGTGTGTGTGTGTGTGTGTGTGTGTGTGTGTGTGTGTGTGTGTGTGTGTGTGTGTGTGTGTGTGTGTGTGTGTGTGTGTGTGTGCATGCGTCGCTAGGCGCTATCAGAGGACTGAATTTATTCACTTGCTCGCAGAATGCTCTTTGTGTGTGTGTGTCTGTAGGTGATATACGGCAGGCTCTGTCCCCAAGCCAGACCCCAGCACTCTTCTTTTAGAACAAAGTGTCTCAGCAGTTTCACATCGTCTCCACCCCTCCACCAGACCATCACAGGTGGCCAGCACTGTATCCCTCTACGTCTGCTCTGGTAGCTACATAACTGAGGCAGTTTTGCCCCAAATAGCACCCTATTCTCTATAGTGCACTACATCGGGCAATAGGACCGTAGGGCTCTAGTCAATAGGGTGGCTTTGGGACATACCCTCAGTCTTAGCACAAAGCAGGACAAACACAGCCTGTAACACTCATCTCTTTCTAGTGTTCTGCCAATGCTACGTTCAGAGGTTGATATGTAAAGAAAGCCCCATTTAGGCCTTTTCAATCAGGGATTCTGAGTAATTAAAAATGGATTTGAAAGCCAGGCAGTAAGATAACTTGAGGACAAGCATATTTTACAGTAGTGATTGTTGTGTTTGTCCTACCTGACACCCCCACACTCATTCAGTCTGTCTGTCTGTTTTAGACACTGTTCTTTGCCTCTCTGTCAACACTGAGCTGCCAGCAGCTTTCAAATTCACCGGAGAGGAGAGAGCCCTGCTTGCTAAAAATTCACCGGTGAGAAGAGAGCCTTGTTTTCTAAAATGCTTCGGAGAGAAAGCCTTGTTATCTCGCCTCCCCTTTCCCCTGCGCTAAGATAAATGTAAGCATTAGGCACTCCCAGGCCGTATATCTCCCTCCCTGAATGTGTGTGTCCTGGGGACAGATTGAGGAGCAGGTGTTTGGGCCCTCTGCCAGACAGAGTGGGGTCAGGCACCAGGCAGGGGACAGAGCAGACCGGGGCCGTCCACCACAGCCCCATACGGCCCTCCATACGTTACACTGACCACAGTAAAGAGACCTCGACCTTGACACTGACATGGGCCACGCGGGTCAAGGCTGGTTCTTAGCGAGTGTTAGCATTAGTGCAGTGAGGTGTGATCAGTCCTATTAAAGCTAGCCTGGCTACTAGCATCACTAGCCTCTACTGCTGACCTATCTAGTTGGTGATCCACTGACAAAGAGAGAGGACCATATGCACCGAGGTGATGCTAGTCTATTAAAGAGACACTGGGCTAATGGACTAATCTTTTAAGCTCTGGATGAACAGTCAATCCAGAGGTCTCAAGCTGCCTTTCACATGGTGATTTGATCAACTGGCGCTTGGATATATTGATTATTAAGGGACTTAGGTTTTCTTTACCAACCCTATACTCATTACTCAGGAAGGACAGACTCTTTAGAGACATCATGGTCTGTCCAGGGGCATATGGTTCATTCTGGGCCTCAAGCTCTTTCTCAGAAATCTAATTATTACAACTATAGACACCCCTATAAGTAATATATGCTTGGTTGATCTGGTTATAGGCTGAGAGACCTACACCACCCACACATCTCAAGTCAATGTAATAATGTTCAAGTGATGGATCATGGGACCGATGTTGATATGAAACCAACTGCAAAATGGTATTATTTGGGATGCTTGTCAATGTTGATCATTGTTCTGTAGCCTCTTGATTGTTGATTTGGATGGCTGGTGTTTGTGGTCTACAGGCTTATTTGGGCTCTACTCTCATCCAAATGGCACCCTATTCCCTTCATAGTAGATTACTTTTGGCCTACAGGGCACTATATAGAGAATAGGGTGCCAAGACAGTGTCCTCAAACACAAAGCCAGGGTAGAATGAGAGGCATTGAGAAGGCAACAGCCTTTTTAAATTTTTAATTTTTTAATTTCATGTTGCCACTTAACATTTCACCACTTCAGTTGGCGTTAGCCTACATACCCACCTGCAGTTTGTGTCTGGCTCAATCTCATATTTGCTCACATAGACCATTCCACACACATCCACACACACAAAGTGCATGCCAATTTTATGACTCATCCTTCTCATTGTACTCTGGCTGTACTCTCCTGACAATTGATTAACCTTGTTCTGACACCTGAGAGACTAAAACCACGTCTTTCCGTCCTGTCTGTCTATGGCCAATGTCCCACTGAGCACTCTGAAACCCAACCCCGGAGGACTTCCTTCAGATTGTTACCCTGCCATCCGGTTCACTTTGAACTGTGACACTGACAGATTATGGTGTCATCATAGGAGTCCCCCTCTGTGCCAGCCCTGGCCCCTATGGGCCCCTATGTGTCAAAGGTAGTGCCTTACTTGGGAATATGGTGCCATTTGGGAGCCACAGAGCTTTATCTCCCAGGCCGCTAGGGGGCGCTCTATGACCAGGGACCGGGTTGGGTTGGAGCCGCCAGGCTGCCCTCTAGGATTATCATTGACCCACTAAACCACATGCTGCCTCGACTCTACTGAACCTAATGTGCTGAACTAACAGATCAACAACCAATCAAACCAACTGACCTCCCTGTTGTCTCTCTTTCTCTTGCAGATATTTCAAGAATTTCCTACTACACAGGTGAGTGGCCTTCAGAACTACAAGTGATCTCATACTGTATGCTGTGAACTACAATGGATCTTATACGCTGTGAAAGTTTCTCATTATCAGATATTGTCAGATAAACCTTTGTCAGATAAACCTTGGAAGGCAGGTTTGATTTATAGTGGTGCTCTTCTGATGAATAGAAGGCTCCTACTAGATAAGTCTGTCATCTACATTTAATGCACCAACATCGACTCATATGAAGGGCACAACCACTTATTCCCAAGAGGATCTAGGCTACTATTCTTCGAGTGACCAATCAGAAACGCATCTTTTGACCAATGGGTAAAATAATGTTAACAAATGGTCCACACCTGTGTCTATCATAATCCGTTCACAAGTTCTTGTAGTTTTTAGCCTTGTAGGAAAAAATCTTGGAAAAAGCATTGCGTCAGCAAACCTGGATGCTGTGTGAGAATTAAGGCTAATTTACAGGGTTAGTGTTGAACTCGTCATCTTCTTCTTAAATCCGGAGGATATTAAACAATATAGAGGTAAGATGGATATAGATTAAGGCATTTCATTTTAGTATTTTAATAATTTAGTGTACGCTTTTCATATTAATGCGAAATTCGTAAGATTTCTTTCAAAAACAAGTATATCTCTGTGAATGTCAGCGGTGCACAGAGCATACCACAAGCTTTTTATTTTCAAAGTCTTTTACATTTAATTCAGCTCGCGTCATGATAAATTAGCTTTTTGGGATCCGCCGAAACAGCTTTGCAGACTACCACCACAACATGTGAACTCTGTCAACAGAGCTTGGTGTTTATTATGGGATGTATAAGGTTACGAAATCCGACTTTTTGGATATAATGTTAATGATACGTTAGAAGGACCCCACTGAATGATTTAGAACATGAAGAATCATATTTGTCTTGGTAAAATGTATTTTATAACATAAGGAAGTTACATTTCATCACCCAAGCATGTTTTCACTCACTCTTCCATCCTCGAAGTGAAGTTATATTAGTCCCCTCCACCGAGAGTGTCTGTGTTCAGAGTGTAAAGATATATTTCCTCGAGATTATTTAGGAAGGGGATATTAGCTGAGCTGAAGGGGAGAGAGAGCGAAAGTGTGTGTGTGTCCGGTAGATGATGAAGGTCACTGGGAAGCCTGTTTGTCCGTCTCACTCCTTAATGAGACTACACACACACTAAAATACCAGAACTCCATAGCCGTACCAGAACTCCATACCAGAACTCCATAGCCGTACCAGAACTCCATACCAGAACTCCATAGCCGTACCAGAACTCCATACCAGAACTCCATAGCCATACCTAAACTCCATACCAGAACTCCATACCAGAACTCCATAGCCGTACCAGAACTCCATACCAGAACTCCATAGCCGTACCAGAACTCCATACCAGAACTCCATAGCCATACCTAAACTCCATACCAGAACTCCATACCAGAACTCCATAGCCGTACCAGAACTCCATACCAGAACTCCATAGCCGTACCAGAACTCCATAGCCGTACCAGAACTCCATACCTTTTTTTATAGAATGTGTAATGAACAACATGTTTAGTCTCACTCACCCAAAGGACATTCAGACAACTTGACACAACTGTGGGAAGCATTGGAGTCAACATGGGCCAGCATCCCTGTGAAATACTTTCGATACCTCGTAGAGTCCATGCCCCTAAGAATTTAGGCTGTTCTGAGAGCAACACGGAGGGGTTCTTAATGTTTTATACACTCAGTGTGTATATACAGTGCATTTGGAAAGTATTCAGTATTCATATTTTCCACTTTGTTATGTTACAGCCTTATTTTAAAATTGTTTAAATTGTTTTTTCCCCCTCAACAATCTACACACAATACCCCATAATGATAAAGTAAAAACAGGTTTTTAGAAATTTGTGCAAATGTATAATAAAAAATAAAAAATACATTTATATAAGTATTCAGACTCTTTAATCAGTACTTTGTTGAAGCACTTTTGGCAGCGATTACAGCCTCAAGTTTGGCCGGTTGGCCAGCTCTAGGAAGAGTCTTGGTGGTTCCAAACTTCTTCCATTTCAGAATGATGGAGGCCACTGTGTTCTTGGGGACCTTCAATGCTGCAGACATATTTTGGCTCCCTTCACCAGATCTGTGCCTCGACACAATCCTGTCTCGGAGCTCTACGGACAATTCCTTCGACCTCATGGCTTGGTTTTTTCTCTTTTATTAATTTTATTGTTTATTTCACCTTTATTTAACCAGGTAGGCCAGTTGAGAACAAGTTTTCATTTACAACTGCGACCTGGCCAAGATAAAGCAAAGCAGTACGACACAAACAACAAGAGAGTTATTCATGGGATAAACAAACGTACATTCAATAACATAATAGAAAACTCTATATACAGCATGTGCAAATTTAGTAAGATTAGAGAGGTAAGGCAATAAATAGGCCATAGTAGCAAAATAATTACAATTTAGCAATTAAACACTGGAGTGATACATGTGCAGAAGAGGAATGTGCAAGTAGAGATTTTTGCAAAGGAGCAAAAAAAAAAATAACAATATGGGGATGCAGTAGTTGGGTGGGCTATTTATGGGCTGTGTACAGGTGCATTGATCCGTAAGCTGCTCTGACAGGTCATGCTTAAAGTTAGTGAGGGAGATATAAGACTCCAGCTTCAGTGATTTTTTGCAATTCATTCCAGTAATTGGCAGCAGAGAACTGGAAGGAAAGACAGCCAAAGGAGGAACTGGTTTTGGGGATGACCAGTGAAATATATCTGCTGGAGCGCGTGCTACGGGTGGGTGCTGCTATGGTGACCAGTGAGCTGTGATAAGGTGGGGCTTTACCTAGCAGAGACGTATAGATGACCTGGAGCCAGGTCACGCATGCACAGATGTCAGACGCACACACACACACACAGTTGTTGTCCATTTTGTGTCCCCTGCCCTCCTAAACCCCCTATAGTAATATTGGAGAATGATGAAGTGTCCCAGCTCCATAAAAGACATGATAACGGAGAGAAACCTCACGGAATAGAGGTAATAAATACTCCTCTTTAGTTTGGCTATACAAACACCTGGGCTACATTCAGTAGGGCACATCATACCAAAACATTTTGCAACATTAAACCAAAATGAGTGTTTCTTATTAGACATGTTAAGGTAGCACCTGTCAGTTTAAAAAAAATCCACAACCGATAGCTTTAGATCGGAGTTTGAATTGGACTGTTATTCCTCTCAATGAGCTGCAGCATCTGGAAGCCATTTTGGCATATTGATATTTAGAATGGCAGATTTTGGGGGATTGTTCAAAGTAAAGTTAGTTTGTTCATTCACAACCCCCCAGACTGTCTTCTGTCTGTCTAGCTAGCACCTCATCTTCTTTGACGACCACAGAAACTCTGAGGATAAAACAGCTTCCAAACGCTGCACTCTCTTTCTGTGTGTGTCCCAAATTACACCCTTTTCCCTATAGAGTGCACTACTTTTGACCAGAGCCCTATGGGAGTAGTGAAAAGGGTGCCATTTGGTACGTACCCTTTGACTCTCCACATCCCAGGCCTTCCGGTGGTTGGGCTAAATAAGGTGGTCACTGCACGTTGTATATGTTAATTGCTCCAGCCCTCTTTAGCAAGGCAGATACATAGCAATCATCACCAGGGAATACTGATTAGGAGTTCAAATGATGTAATGGCATTGTTATGTAAATGACTCATTAAATTCAAGGCAAGTAATCATTGATAATCCCTGTTTCTCTGTTTCATCTGGGTTGGGTTACATGGGTCGAGTTCTGCAGGGTTAGGAGGTTTGGGAGTTAGCTTAAACCTATCACTGTTCAAATGTTAAAACCGCTATGTAGGCTTATGATACCTATCATTCACCTACATAGGTTTATAAAACCTATAATACACGTATGTAGGTTTATAATGGTCCTAGAATCTAGAGCATGTTTAATTCCAGTTGTGCAAAGCCATACCGAATGCTCTGAGTCCCCCTGGATAAACCAGAGATGGCAAGGTCATGGTTTAAAATGGCATCCATTCTTAGATCAATATTCACACATTCACACATTCTATTGATGTTCCATCTGGATCGATTGCACTTAGCTAGCTACAGTAGATTGCGTAATCCAGTATGGTGTGTGACACACACAAACCTCCATGACTATGTACTGTATGGTTAGTGGAACCATGTGACACTGTTACCCAGGTAAAGTATGTTGGATAACGTGTGATGATGCTGAAAGCCCCATGAGAGAGGGAGTGATGAGTAGTACAACATCCAACCCCCTGACCTTCAACAGTGGCTGGCTCCACAACACCCCCACAAACACACACAGTCCATTAGGTGACAGCTGACTATGTGGGTGCAGAGATG
Source organism: Salvelinus alpinus (assembly GCF_045679555.1). NCBI lineage: Eukaryota > Metazoa > Chordata > Actinopteri > Salmoniformes > Salmonidae > Salvelinus > Salvelinus alpinus. The sequence goes on from NC_092114.1 coordinate 24,420,574, forward strand.
AAAGTGATAATGGTGAAAAGGATGATTGTGAAAACCTTAACGGCGACAGAAGGGTAAGATGTACAGGCTGTTATAGAGCCTACCTGAGCAGCTGTGGGATGGCTGATCTGGGATCTGTCCTGGGTTCAGACTGTGTGTGTTTGTGTGCACTAAACTCCTATCACTGTCAGTGGGGATATTCAATGTCTGTCTTCAATCAGCTTTTCAATGAAGAACGTTGCATACCAGATACACCTGCTTATTTGTTTGATTGACAGTCCCCCCCTCCCCCAGTTATACAAGTAATTTGAGATTCTAATCCACATAATTTAAATTGACTAGGTAATCATTTAACCATGGTCTTAGAGACTCCTACAGTATGTATTTAACCATGGTCTTAGAGACTCCTACAGTATGTATTTAACCATGGCCTTAGAGACTCCTACAGTATGTATTTAACCATGGCCTTAGAGACTCCTACAGTATGTATTTAACCATGGTCTTAGAGACTCCTACAGTATGTATTTAACCATGGTCTTAGAGACTCCTACAGTATGTATTTAACCATGGTCTTAGAGACTCCTACAGTATGCCTTCCTGTGTCTTCTCTATTAGAACCCAGGCCTGCAGACAGACCAGTCACATATTCAGCTGATGATTGCATGCACCACTGAACCATACGTCTGTATGTGTTTCTGTGTGTGTGTGTTTCTGTGTGGGCCTAGTCTCACCCACTGCTCCCAGCCGTGTAAGGTTTGGTGTCTGTATGGTTTGGTAACACGTGCCCCAGCCTGGTGTCTGTATGGTTTGGTAACACGTGTCCCAGCCTGGTGTCTGTATGGTTTGGTAACACATGTCCCAGCCTGGTGTCTGTATGGTTTGGTAACACGTGTCCCAGCCTGGTGTCTGTATGGTTTGGTAACACGTGTCCCAGCCTGGTGTCTGTATGGTTTGGTAACACGTGTCCCAGCCTGGTGTCTGTATGGTTTGGTAACACATGTCCCAGCCTGGTGTCTGTATGGTTTGGTAACACGTGTCCCAGCCTGGTGTCTGTATGGTTTGGTAACACGTGTCCCAGCCTGGTGTCTGTATGGTTTGGTAACACGTGCCCCAGCCTGGTGTCTGTATGGTTTGGTAACACGTGTCCCAGCCTGGTGTCTGTATGGTTTGGTAACACGTGTCCCAGCCTGGTGTCTGTATGGTTTGGTAACACGTGTCCCAGCCTGGTGTCTGTATGGTTTGGTAACACGTGCCCCAGCCTGGTGTCTGTATGGTTTGGTAACACGTGTCCCAGCCTGGTGTCTGTATGGTTTGGTAACACGTGCCCCGGCTTGGGCTCCTGCTATTGAAATATGGACAAGGGAGCGGGGAGGAGGGGTGGGAGAGAGGCTTTTGTTTGGGAACAGTGGGCCGGATGTGATGTGAGCTGAATAGCTGGGAAGAGCACCTCTCCTTCTCCATGGGGTTCAGTCATAGCCCCTTTGTCTGTCTGCCCCGGCTGTTTCTGGGGCTCTCTGTCCCTCTGATCCACTATGTCCCAAATAGCACATTGTTCCCTATATAGTGCTCTACTTTCCACCAGGAACCATAGGGAATAGGGTGCCATTTGGGATGCAGACCCAGTCCACATGAATACCCATAGATGGAGCAGCCAGGCAGGGCTACTCTCTTCTCCTCCTCTCTCCTTCTCTGTTCTCCACCCCCTCTCGTTTCATTGGCAGTCTGTTCAGTAAGCAGACAATGATTAAACTAACTGGCAGCATACATCTCTGCCTTCAACTTTAACTCACCCACAGGGGCCAGTCTGTGATGCCACATACAGTGTCTTCAGAAAGTATTCATACCCCTTAAAGCCTGAATTCAAAATGGATTCAATATGTAACACAATAACACATACAATACCCCATAATGACAAAGTGAAAACATGTTTTTGAAATATATTGAAAATTAATTGTGGAAATATCTCATTTACATACATACACTAACATTCAAAAGTTTGAGGTCACTTAGAAATGTCCTTGTTTTTGAAAGAAAAGCAATTATTTTTTGTCCATTTGAAATAATATCAAATTGATCAGAAATACAGTGTAGACATTGTTAATGTTGTAAATGACTATTGTAGCTGGAAACGGCAGATTACTTTTTTATGGAATCTCTACATAGGCGTGCAGAGGCACATTATCAGCAACCATCACTCCTGTGTTCCAATGTCACGTTGTGTTAGCTAATCCAAGTTTATTATTTTTCAAAGCTAATTGATCATTAGAAAACCCTTTTGCAATTATGTTAGCACAGCTGAAAACTGTTTTCCTGATTAAAGAAGCAATAAAACTTGCCTTCTTTAGACTAGTTGAGTATCTGGAGCATCAGCATTTGTGGGTTTGATTACAGGCTCAAAATGGCCAGAAACAAGGAAGTTTCTTCTGAAACTCGTCAGTCTATTCTTGTTCTGAAAAATGAAGGCTATTCCATGCGAGAAATTGCCAAGAAACTGAAGATCTCGTACAACGCTGTGTACTAGCGCAAACTGGCTTTAACCAGAATAGAAAGAGGAGCAGGAGGCCCCGGTACAGAACTGAGCAAGAGGACAAGTACACATTAGAGTGTGTAGTTTGAGAAACAGATGCCTCACAAGTCCTCAACTGGCAGCTTCATTAAATAGTACCCGCAAAACACCAGTCTCAACGCCAATAGTGAATAGGCGACTCCGGGATGCTGTCCTTCTAGGCAGAGTTCCTCTGTCCAGTGTCTGTGTTCTTTTGCACATCTAAATCTTTTCTTTTTATTGGCCAGTCTGAGATATGGCTTTTTCTTTGTAACTCTGTGCAACCAGTCTCCATCTCCTTAGCTATCTTACTTTGCTTCCACCGGGCATTCCACTGAATTCAAAACTTGGGACAACGTCTTCCGTGACAACAACACTGTTGATCACCATTTCAGAAGACTACACAGTCTGGTTCAGTGACGATGTTTTTACCTAAATCAGGGATTTCCTCCTCGTCTGATTCATTTTCAGAGTCAGAGTCAGCATGGCACGATCGTCCTCCGGAAAGTGGAGAGCAGTAGCAACACTTTTGTGGTTACTCGTGATATATTTTTCAAAAAAGCTGCGGTAGAAATACTGAAATACTACACATACTGAGCAGCTCATGTTATAGACAGAAACATTCTACATGGCAGACCAATCTGAACTCATCTCTCGGGATGTCCATCCCATTCATTATCTCAGCCAATCATGGCTAGCGGGAAGGTTACTGGCTTTTTCTGTGGCTTAACCAACTAGTTTGTAATTTAACAATTTTATTCATATTTACAGATGGCATACAAGTTTGTAAAGTTCACATGTTCCAGAAGGAATTTCTGCCAATAAGGCATTTTGATTTTAAAAAGTATTATGTTCAAAAGGCTCTCCTGTGAAGTAGTGATGTGTGACATACTCCTAGTTTCCTGAAACGAGTCACATATAAGGTCCCACAGGGTGCTTTGCTGGTGACACTGTGTGATATATTTAGAATTCAAGGCACACTTAACCAGCATGGCTACCACAGCATTCTGCAGCGATACGCCATCCCATCTGGTTTGCGCTTATTGGGACTATCATTTGTTTTTCAATAGGACAATGACCCAACACACCTCCAGGCTGTGTAAGGGCTATTTGACCAAGAAGAGAGTGATTGAGTGCTGCATCAGATGACCTGGCCTCCACAATCACCTGACCTCAACCCAAATGAGATTGTTTGGGATGAGTTGGACTGCATAGTGAAGGAAAAGCAGCCAACAAGTGCTCAGCAAATGTGGGAACTCCTTCAAGACTGTTGGAAAATCATTCCAGGTGAAACTGGTTGAGAGAATGCCAAGAGTGTGCAAAGCTGTCATCAAGGCAAAGAACTGTGTTCTTCTCCAAAGAATAATACGAAGACTCTTAACTTGTCATGTCAGTAAAAACATAGCAATGATTCGAATGAAGGTGGTTTACCCCAAGTTTTGTCTATGAATAATATTATTAACTTTTTGGGCAGCAAATGTGTCCAAAATAGCACCCTATTCCCTATGTAGTGGACTACTTTCAACCAGGGCCCATAAAGAACCGGGTGCCACTTGAGACTGAAGCTGTGTTCTCATGTAAAGCATTTGAGACGAAGACTCCGTGTCCTAGACATCCCCTCTGGGCCATCTCACTGTAATTAACTACATTGAGGTTTGAGACTTTGAAAATGAAATCATCATGGTATTTCCTCTGTGCAGATTGCCAGGGGTCTCAGATCATCGCAAAGGTTAGCCCTTAATGCTCTGGCCTTATCAGGGACTGCCAGAGATTCTTTCTTCCAATGGATGCTTATTGCTGCTTCTCTCGCTGTCTCTCTCTGCCATTTTCTCTCTCTCGCTGTCTCTCTCTGCCATTTTCTCTCTCTCGCTGTCTCTCTCTGCCATTTTCTCTCTCTCTGTCTCTCTCTGCCATTTTCTCTCTCTCGCTGTCTCTCTCTGCCATTTTCTCTCTCTCTCTCTGTCTCTCTCTGCCTCTTTTTTCTTCTCTATTTCTGTATAGGCAGGAGTAATTATATCATTTTGGTAAATGTATTTCCATTTACTTCCCTATTGGACCTACCGCTATGCTATTTCTCTCCTGTTCTATTGGTTATCATATTAATTTATTTCATTGTCCAGAAGCCAAAGACACAATCCTAGTTATATTAGCAGCCCATCCTAGTTTAGATTCCCCTAGTTTAGAGATGTTCATCTCTGTCACATATGTAACCGCTATCAGGTGCGCTGTTTAGAATGGTGTTTTCCTAAGTGCGCTGTTTAGAATGGTGTTTTCCTAAGTGCGCTGTTTAGAATGGTGTTTTCCTAAGTGCGCTGTTTAGAATGGTGTTTTCCTACGTGCGCTGTTTAGAATGGTGTTTTCCTAAGTGCGCTGTTTAGAATGGTGTTTTCCTAAGTGCGCTGTTTAGAATGGTGTTTTCCTAAGTGCACTGTTTAGAATGGTGTTTTCCTAAGTGCACTGTTTAGAATGGTGTTTTCCTAAGTGCGCTGTTTAGAATGGTGTTTTCCTAAGTGCGCTGTTTAGAATGGTGTTTTCCTAAGTGCGCTGTTTAGAATGGTGTTTTCCTAAGTGCGCTGTTTAGAATGGTGTTTTCCTAAGTGCGCTGTTTAGAATGGTGTTTTCCTAAGTGCACTGTTTAGAATGGTGTTTTCCTAAGTGCACTGTTTAGAATGGTGTTTTCCTAAGTGCGCTGTTTAGAATGGTGTTTTCCTAAGTGCGCTGTTTAGAATGGTGTTTTCCTAAGTGCGCTGTTTAGAATGGTGTTTTCCTAAGTGCGCTGTTTAGAATGGTGTTTTCCTAAGTGCGCTGTTTAGAATGGTGTTTTCCTAAGTGCGCTGTTTAGAATGGTGTTTTCCTAAGTGCGCTGTTTAGAATGTTTTCCTGCAAATTGCATTTTGGCAAATGTTTGAAAATGAAATTCGTCGGCTGCTTCATTACATTAGTTGCATGTTCTGGATGCATTACCATAATCTACATGTGGTTTCTGTGGGTGGACACCCTAATTAATGGGTTATGGTTAATAGGTTATGCACTCAATGCATATGGGTCCTGTAAATTTCTCAAATGGCTGGTAAATAAAATCTGCCCGGTCATGTTTTCCTAACGGAAACCCTGACACACACACACACAACCTCCTCTAGTAGTGAGTGCTGTGGGGGTGGAGTGGAGCAGACCCAGGGTCAGTGTTGATTTGCAGCCTGCCTGGCCGGAGGAGGAGGGGGTTGGGGCTCGGTAAACAGCAGTGGGCTGGAGGACTGAATAGAACCTAGGCTCAGATTTGCATATTAATGAGGCCTATACTAACCCCCTGGCCCCCCCTCTATTCACTTCAATTTAAAGGCTTTATTGGCATGGGAAACATATGTTTACATTGCCAAAGCAAGTGAAGGATTCTCTCTCTCTCTTTCTCTCTCTCTGCACTCGCTCCTCTCCCCACACCCACTTCTCTGACTGAGGGAGCGGAGTACACAGGCTGCTTCTGTCTTTTCTGCTTCTTCCTCTCATTCAACCTGAAACAATTGCTTTCTCCGTCTCTCCATATCCTTCTCTCCATTCTTGCTGTCACTCTGCCTCTCACTCTCCTCCCATTCTTACATACTCTCTCTCTCCCCATTATTACACACTCTCTCTGTCACTCTCACTGTCACTCTCACTCTCTGCACACACCCTGTCATACACTGTTCCTCAGGTGAGTTTAGCACACTGGTCTCCTGCCTCAGAATGAGTACAAAGTGAAGCGAGCGGTGTGGAGTTACTTGTGTTGTTTTGGACTACTGTTCTCTGCTCTCCTGTTCTCCTCTCCTGCGAGGCGGCGGGAGTTGGTTGCGGGGCACCTGGGCTAGGATTAGTATTCTGGGGGAAGGCTCTCAGCCGGAGGCTTAGCAACGCTAACCAGCCAGACGGACGGACAGCCAGCCAGACAGAACTACTGTGGATTTCTCCACCGGGACAGAAGCAGCAGAACAAATGAGCTGTATATTCACAGTAGAGGGGCTAAAAACCTCAACACAGTGTTGATCCACCTTATTCTTCCTGCCCCTGTTTCAGGGCTGAAAACTGGGCCAGCACTTGGCTGGGACTCCCTCTCTTACTCTGGATGTCTTGGATGTGCTTCTCTCTCAGAGCCCCTTCCCCCTCCTGTCCCAGACCCTAGTGCTGTCTCTTGGCCCTAGGTGTAGGGGATTAGGAGCATTGTGGGCCGGCGTAGACAGGGAGGTTGGTGTTACTTGGTAAGGAGGTAAAGGGTTAGTGTGGTGTAGGGGGAAGGTGGAAGCCCTGGCCTCCATGCGGTTCTGTGAGAACTCTGGGTGTTGGCCGGCCGTGGGACCCGAGAGAGAGAGAGCAGGGGGACCAACCAACATGGAAACCAGTCCCGGCTGCAGCCTCTTCCCCATGTGCTGGGCTGCAGGTACTACTACTAACTCCGAACTTCCACTACTTATTTTTCTTCTCCTCCTCCCACCTTATTCTTCTTCTCCTCCTCCCACCTTATTCTTCTTCTCCCACCTTATTCTTCTTCTCCTCCTCCGACCTTATTCTTCTTCTTCTCCGACCTTATTCTTCTTCTTCTCCTCCCACCTTATTCTTCTTCTTCTCCTCCCACCTTATTCTTCTTCTTCTCCTCCCACCTTATTCTTCTTCTCCCACCTTATTCTTCTTCTCCTCCTCCGACCTTATTCTTCTTCTTCTCCTCCCACCTTATTCTTCTTCTTCTCCTCCCACCTTATTCTTCTTCTTCTCCTCCGACCTTATTCTTCTTCTTCTCCTCCCACCTTATTCTTCTTCTCCTCCTCCGACCTTATTCTTCTTCTTCTCCTCCCACCTTATTCTTCTTCTTCTCCTCCCACCTTATTCTTCTTCTTCTCCTCCCACCTTATTCTTCTTCTTCTCCTCCCACCTTATTCTTCTTCTTCTCCTCCCACCTTATTCTTCTTCTCCTCCTCCCACCTTATTCTTCTTCTCCTCCTCCCACCTTATTCTTCTTCTTCTCCTCCCACCTTATTCTTCTTCTTCTCCTCCCACCTTATTCTTCTTCTTCTCCTCCCACCTTATTCTTCTTCTTCTCCCACCTTATTCTTCTTCTTCTCCTCCCACCTTATTCTTCTTCTCCTCCTCCCACCTTCTTCCATATCCTCACCATCTACCTGTGTTAGGTCGATCAGAAGAGTGTTTAGCTAGTCACGGTTGTTGTTTTTCTGTTCTAGTTTAATCCTGACTGACTGACTGTGTTGTGTAGCCTGCCTGTTGTGATGCCATAGAGGATTGTGTTGAAATCATTAACATTCCAAACTACAGAGTGACAGATTTCATACCGATTACATCTTTATAGTTTTGATGCCTGGTGTTAACCGCCTCCAATGTGCCTCCACCTCTTGTTTTGCTTGAACGGTTGTCGTTTATCTTTCTGTGCAATGCAGCAAGCTCTGCTCTTTTAAAGGGCACAATGCCTCCCAGAGAAGTGGCATTTCTCCACATAACGAGTAGTAACCTTTAGAAACCTGTCTGTGACAGATGATAGGGACGTTACCATGATACTGTAGTAGGGGAGCTGCAAGCTTTGTTTTCCCTGTGGAATGGATGGTGTGTGCGTGTGCACATATTTGTCTTAGTTTGTGTTAGTTTATCTTAGTTTGTGTGTGTGTGTCTATGTATTTGCACATGTGTGTAACTGTGTCTGTGTGATTTTTTTGTTTGCGTGTAGATGTTGCGTGTTTCACAACCACAGGGTTCAGCTCCCTTTCACATGTTGCCCATAGAACCCACAGCTGACCTGATTGCTTGAGCAGCTGCTGATAATGGAGACTGGGACCTGTAGCAGTCAATTCCATTTCTAGCCAGACTCCCACTTTGAGTGGCTTTCTTTGTCTGCATGGAAAACACTACATGTGAATTTAAAGCACCCTATTGTCACTGGGCATATGCTTCAGCATGCCATGTGTCAGTCAGTAGTCAACTATCGGGGAGGGGAGAAGGGAGAGGGGAGGGGGAGAGAGGGAGGGAGGGAAAAGAGGAAGAATAGGAGAGGGAGGAGAGGGAAAAGAGGAGAGAGGGAGAGGGAGAAGAGGAGAAGGGGAGAGGGAGGAGAAGAGGAGAGGAAGAGGAAAAAGAGGAGAGGAAGAGGAAAAAGAGGAGAGGGGGAGGCAAAAGAGGAGAGGGAGAAAAAAGAGGAGAGGGAGAAGAGGAGAGGGGGAGGCAAAAGAGGAGAGGGAGAAAAAAGAGGAGAGGGACAAGAGGAGAGGGAGGGGAAGTGGAAAAAGAGGAGAGGGAGGGGGAAAGGAGGGGGAAGAGAAGAGGAGAGGGAAGAGAAGAGAAGGAGAGGGCGGAGAGGGGAGGGAGAGGAAGAAGAGGAGAGGAGAGGGAGGAGAAGAGGAAAAGAGGCGAGGGAGGAGAAGGAGAGTGAGAAGAAGAGGGGGAGAGGGGAGAGGAGGGAGAAAGAGAGAGGGAAAAGAGGAAGAAGATGAGAGGGAAGGAGGAGGGAGGAGAGGGAAAGAGGAGAGAAGTAAAAGAGGAGAGAGAGTTAAGAGGAGAGAGAGGTAAAAGAGGAGAGAGAGGGAAAAGAGGAAAGAGAGGGAGAGACAAGAGGAGAGGGAGACACGTGGAGAGGGAGAGACACGAGGATAGGGAGAAGAGGAGAGAGAGACATGGAGAGAGAGAGAGACATGGAGAGAAAGAGACGTGGAGAGGAGAGAAAGAGATGTGGAGAGGAGAGAGAGAGAGGGAGACGTGGAGAGGAGAGAGAGAGAGACGTGGAGAGGAGAGAGAGAGAGGGAGACGTGGAGAGGAGAGAGAGAGGGGGAGACGTGGAGAGGAGAGAGAGAGAGAGATGTGGAGAGGAGAGAGAGAGAGAGAGCGAGAGAGACGAGGAGAGAGAGAGAGAGACGTGGAGAGGAGATAGAGATGGCAGTTTATTTATCCCTGTTCTGCTTTACTTCACACTCTGAAATACAGAACATACATTACCATTTAAAAAATATATATATATATGAATTGTTGCTAGGTAACGTTCACTAGCGCTAGTCAGCTGTACATGCGGCAAAACTCTGGTATTTTTCATCATATAGCTTGTTCTCCATCTTCTTTTCAAATAGTGAGTCAAAATGTTTTCAGCACTTTTATTTCCATGACTGATCAAACTCATTTTCTCACGTCTCTCTCTTGTCCCTCTGCAGCAGACATATGGTGAGCAATATGTTTGGAACATTACATTGCAATAAAGTCGCAGTATTGAATCGCAATACTTATAGAATCTTGAGAATCACAATACATATCTTATCAGCACCTAAGTATCCCAGTAATATCGTATGTTGAGATCCCTGCACTTGGGCCAAGATACACATAAGCAGACCAAGTACAGTAAGGCTGCGTTTAAACAGGCAGACCAATTCTGATATTTTGCCCAATTATGGGCAAAAAAGCTGATCTGATTGGTCAAAAGATCAGAGTTGGGCTGCCTGTGTAAACTCAGCCTATGTGTACACCCTCAGACACACCTTTACATGCAGAAGGTACCCAGAACACAGACAGGCATACGGGACTGTGGTTATGTAAACTGCTCTGACTAACATGGCCATTGTCTGTACAGTACTGAGCTGCCTGCTCTCAGGAGGTCAGCTAGAGGGGCTCCATCCAGGGGCCTCTCTTTCTCTCTATCCCGCTCTCTCGCTTTAACCCAACTCTCTTTTTCTCCCACTCTTTCACTCATCGCTCTCTCTCTCTTTCTGTGAGGATGTACAGGGTGAACCGTTCAACCCTCGACTCCTTGGCACAGAACAAAGAAGGCCTCTTCATCAGAGAGCCTGTCCCCCTTTGCCTCAGTTGTCTGTTTATGAGAAGAGAGAAGGAGCCTCTAACTGGCCTCTACAGAACTGTGCACCAGCTAGCTCAATACACTACTTTACCATGAAAACTCAGATGGGAAGAGGTCTATACTAGCCTATGCAACAAGGACATAAGTAATGCAGGGGGTCAGATGCATATTCTAATCTACATCAAATAGAAAGAAGTACTATTAATCAATGAGGGATTATGCCTATTAAGTATTCACACCCCTTTACTTTTTCTAAATGTTGTTGTTACAGCCTGAATTTAAAATGGATTAAATGTATATTTTGTGTCACTGATCTACACACAATACCCCATAATGTCAAAGTGGAATTTTGTAGAAAGTTTTATAAATGTATTTATAAAATTAAGCTGAAATGTCTTGAGTCAATAAGTATTTAACCCTTTTGTTATGGCAAGCCTAAATAAGTTCAGGAGTAAAAATGTGCTTAAGAAATCACATAATTAGTTTCAGTAATAGTGGTTAACATGGTTTTGGAATAACTGCCCCATCTCTGTACCCCACACATACAATAATTATCTGTAAGGTACCTTAATGAAGTAGTGAATTTCAAGTACAGATTCAACCACAAAGAACAGGGAGGTTTTTCTATGCCTCGCAAAGAACGGCGCCGATTGGTAGATGTGTAAAAATAAAAAAAGTAGACACTGAATATCTCTTTGAGCAAGGTGAAATTATTAATTAGGCTTCGGATGGTGTATCAATACACCCAGTCACTACAAAGATACAGGCGTCCTTCCTAACTCAGTTGCCAGAGAGGAAGGAAATTGCTCAGGGATTTTACCATGAGGCCAATGGTGATTTTTAAAACAGTTAGAGTTTAATGGCTGGGATAGGAGAAAACTGAGGATGGATCAAAAACCTTGTAGTTACTCCACAATAGTAACCTAATTGAGTGAAAAGAAGGAAGCCTCTACAGAATACAAATATTCCAAAACATGCATCCTGTTTGCAACAATGCACTTAAGTAATACTGCAAAAATATATATAAGAAATGTACTTTTTGTCCTGAATACAAAGCGTTATGTTTGGGGCAAATCCAACACAACACATCACGGAGTACCACTCTTCATATTTTCAAGCATGGTGGTGTTTGCATCATGTTATGGGTATGCTTGTCATCGGCAAGGTCTAGGGTGTGTTTTAGGATAAACAGAAAAGGAATAAGCACAGGCAAAATCCTAGAGGAAAACCTGGTTCAGTCTGCTTTCCAACAGACACTGGGAGACAAATTCACCTTTCAGCAGGACAATAACCTAAAACACAAGGCCAAATCTACACTGGAGTTGCTTACCAAGATGACACAGAATGTTCCTGAGTGGCCTAGTTACAGTTTTGACTTAAATCTGCTTTAAAATCTATGACAAGACTTGAAAATGACTGTCTAGCAATGATCAACAATCAACTTGACAGAGCTTGAAGTAAATATTGTACAATCCAGGTGTGCAAAGCTCTTAGAGACTTACAAAGAAAGACTCACAGCTGTAATCACTGCCAAAGGTGATTTTATCATGTATCGACTCAGGGGTGTGAATACTTATGTAAATGAGATTTCTGTATTTCATTTTCAATAAATTAGCAAACATTTCTAAAAACACATGTTTTCACTTTGTCATTATAGGGTATTGTATGTAGATGGGTGAGAACATTTTTGAATTCAGGCTGAAACAACAAAATGTGGAATAAGTCAAGGGGTCTGAATACTTTCCGAAGGCACTGTATGTCTCCCTCTCTCTGTGTGTGTCTCTCTCTCTTCCTCTCTCTTGCTCTCTCACTCTCTCTGTATGTCTCTGTAGTTCTCTCTGTGTCTCTCTCTCTCTCTGTGTCTCTCTCTCTCTCTGTGTCTTTATCTCTGTCTCTCTCTCTGTCTCTCTCTCTGTCTCTCTCTGTGTCTCTCTCTCTGTCTCTCTCTCTCTGCATCTCTCTCTCTCTGTGTCTCTCTCTCTCTGCATCTCTCTCTCTCTGTGTCTCTCTCTGTCTCTCTCTCTCTCTCTCTGTCTCTCTCTCTCTCTGTGTCTCTCTCTGTCTCTCTGTCTCCCTCTGTGTCTCTCTCTCGCTCTCTGTGTCTCTCTGTCTCCCTCTGTGTCTCTCTCTCGCTCTCTGTGTCTCTCTGTTTCTCTCTCTCTCTCTCTCGCGCTCTCTGTGTCTCTCTGTCTCTCTCTCTCTCTCTCTCTCTCGCTCTCTGTGTCTCTCTGTCTCTCTCTCTCTCTCTCTCTCTCGCTCTCTGTGTCTCTCTCTGTGTCTCTCTCGCTCTCTGTGTCTCTCTCTGTCTCTCTCTCTGTGTCTCTCTCTCTCTCTCGCTCTCTGTGTCTCTCTCTGTCTCTCTCTCGCTCTCTGTGTCTCTCTCTCTGGGAAGTGCCTTTTTATATGATATTTCACAACATAGTGGAGAGTTGAGTGTGATTTTATTTAAAGTGAAATGCCAGTTTATTTAGTGAATGAAGTGATTGCCATGGGAGTTACACTTAATGAAAATAATAGCACATCAAAACCACGTTATGGAAAATCCTTATTCAACGGAAAACATTTTAAATCATTTTGAAAAGCAACCAAAAACCTTTTTCATACCCAGTCACTAAAGAGTTAGTGGGTTTGTTCATTTAAGGATCTCTGGGTGTATTTATGAAAACTATCAAATTGACTGCAGTTGGCATCATCACCTTCATTAATGTATAGTCTTGGCAGAACAAGAGCTTGAGTTTGGTCTGTATTGCAGCCAGACTGGAGTGTCTGCCCCAGAGAGATTACAGAGAAGATTTTAATCCTCTTGAAATTAGTCAGTGATCGACTATGTGGCTAATTTATACATGTTCATGTAATGTGGATTGTGCAACATTGTGTCAAAAGAACTAGAGGCTTGCAAAGGATACCTTGTCTCTTTTCTTCTCATTATAACATTAGGATGGGGGTAAATAACCATGATTCCCTTAAAAAGGGGAGAATCTGAGTTTTCCATAAATGCCAGAAATATTACTGTACTCCTTATATTCAGTAAATGGCATTAATATTTCAATCAGAAAACAGATGAATAACAGCACACATGGGAAAATAGAGCTTCTGATGTAATCAAAGCAAAAATTGCCAACATGAGAGTAAACATTATTGTTTCTAGTTGAGGTTAGTTACAATGTAAATGTCTTGGCTTGCTGGCTGGGCATCCGTTTAAAAGACTGAAGAGTGACTGAAGTGACTGCCCAGGAGGTGTGTGGGAGAGCCAGGCAGATCAGCTCAATCAGACTGCACAACTGAAAGACATTCATTCTTCCAATTAGAGGATTGTATTACATATTCTGAAAAGCCATGCTTGCTTATGATTGGATTAAACAGATGAAAAGGAGCTTCATGTCAAATTGAATGTCCATTAGTTTCACATGGAATTCTCGTCTCGTCACATTTACGTCAACTAAAATGAAAACTAATTTGTTTTTCATCACGTCGTCATTAGTTTTTTGTCAGGGAAAATAGGTAATTGACAAATATTTTTCGTAAAAGTTATTGTTGCCGAAATGAACACTTTCCCAGTGGTTTAATGAGGAGTCTCATATCATCATATTCACAACGCTCAGGATTGAAGGTTTTAAGGGTTAACAATAGACAGGGAGTTCAGATTCAGCCTGCAGTCACAGTGTGGAGGGAGGAAGGAAGGCCCCACCCTATAGTTGTTTACAACCCTCTCACTGTCTGGCATAGCTCCCACTCAGCCATGCTGAACTTGTTTACAACTACAGCCAACCAATCAGCAGGCTCACAGCCCCCCTTCAACACCACAGAGCCAATCAGAATGCTCACCGCTTATTCAGTCATATGATGCCTCTGATAAGAGGAAGTCTCTTGATCCAGCCCCTACCCCTCTTACCTGGAGGTGGGAATGGGATTGGGATAACATGGAAATGATATGGGAATGAGGTGAGTCGCTCCCGGTAATTTCAGGATGACTCATTCTGAGTACTTTGAGCGGCAGGGAGCATTGTTATAACCAGGATGTGACCCAAAGTCAGCGGGGAGAGGCCGGGACGTGTGTCTGTGACTGTGGTTTTCATCTGTGGATGGAAAAGCCCATGAGCATTACAGGAGCTTCAGTGGCTCTTTTGCCTCTGGAGAGAGTTGCCGTAATCTGAGAGTGAGAGAGTGTGTGTGCATAGGGAATCTCTTCTACTTGCCCAATGTACGCAGATGGGTACAGATGTCTCTCTCCACGCCACTCCAGGGTGACATGCGCCTGCTGGCCCTTTCTGATGGGAGGTAGGGATTGGACAGGGTATTAATTGTGGTATGAAAGAAAGAAAAGAAAGAAAGAAAGGAGGACAGAAAAGTGAAAGATCCTCAGGTGATATAGTTGCTTGTGTGCTGGTCTTAGGTTTCCAGTTTGTTTGCGTGAGCATATTTGATTGACCTGTATAAATGTTAGATGGGATCAATGAAATAGGTTGTTGTCATGGCCGTGTGTTGACTTAATGACGTTGTTGCTCTCTTTACTCTGTATCAGATGGGTGACAGTCTCTCTTTACTCTGTATCAGATGGGTGACAGTCTCTCTTTACTCTGTATCAGATGGGTGACAGTCTCTCTTTACTCTGTATCAGATGGGTGACAGTCTCTCTTTACTCTGTATCAGATGGGTGACAGTCTCTCTTTACTCTGTATCAGATGGGTGACAGTCTGTTACTGCTACTGTATGCATTTCACTGTTGAAATGGGATGTTTCCCTGGTGCACTGTTGGGTGGGTGTGGTTGGATGGGTTCACTCTGTTGACAATAACAGTACTCTACTTTGATGTAGTGCGGCTGAGGGAGGTTTAGTGTGTGTGTGTGTGTGTGTGTGTGTGTGTGTGTGTGTGTGTGTGTGTGTGAAGTCCGTGTTGATGAGAAGCACAAGCTGGGTCCATATGGCCATTCATTTAATGACTAAATATACTTTTTTCTGGACTGGCTGCCTCTTGCCTGATTATTAGTTATTATGCACAGTGACATACGTGGTGAATGTGATCAGTATGCCATCTGTAAACATACTTTATTCTGAGGCTGGGCTAGTATAGATATGATTCAACTGGCTGGGGTATTTGGCACTATTGCACTGTATAATAGCGGCTGGCCACAGCAGTCAATTGTTTATTTTCTCTGTGTGTGTGTGTGTGTGTGTGTGTGTGTGTGTGTGTGTGTGTGTGTGTGTGTGTGTGTGTGTGTGTGTGTGTGTGTGTGTGTGTGTGTGTGTGTGTGTGTGTGTGTGTGTGTGACTGCAGGTGGACCCATCTGGAGAGAAACTGCTATTTTAGGCCAGCTAATGGTCAGACTAAGGTGGCAGTTGAAACATATCATCTGCTGGCAAGAACCCCAGTGCTAACCGCTAACAACCCTCCTGTGTGACCATACTGGTCTGTCCCTGTGGCCCCTCACCACAGGGGTGTGTTCTGTCCTCCTGTTCGCTGGTGGTAGACATACATCTAATCTGTCGGTTAATAATATGGACAAACTGAACACACTGACCAGCACGGCCCAGGGCTCCCAGATGACCAGCGGACTATAGTAGAGATGATGTCTAGTACACACACACACACACACACACACACACACACACACACACACACACACACACACACACACACACACACACACACACACACACACACACACACACACACACACACACACACACACACACACACACACACACACTGTGTGCCCCTGGGGAGAGAGAGCTGCTCAGTTTGGCCTGTGTGTTGATTTGATACTGGCCGGGCATCTGACAGCCCAGCCATGTGTGTGTGTGTGTTTTTCCCCTGCCTGAAGCCACGGACCAGACCCCAGCTTAGACCGGGAGATTCACTGATTACAAAGAGCAGTTTCAGTCAGCACTGCAGTGCACACTGTCTGTCTGTGACTTGCTGTTGACTAGAGCCATTGGCTCTGTGTACGCCTGGATGAAAAAATGAAAGCAGTGCACTTTAGGCGCCCCTGCTATAACCTTGAGTTCGTACTGTACCCGACGCTGTGATGCAATGCCCACCATCCGTTCTCAAATTGACTGCACTGCTGCCAAGCCTTGTATCCATTATAGTTGTGTTAAGTGTATTTGGAACACGTCTTTTAATTCTCCAGACCATGTCTTTAAAGCTCACACGCTAAACCACATATTTGTGGCATTTCATTGTAGGCCAAATACAGTAAAAGTAGCCTGTTTTCCATCATTTTCAGTGCTTAGTCACTGTGTGCGTCCCAAATGGAACCCTATTCCCTATATAGTGCACTACTTTTGACCTGGGCCCTAGTCAGAAGTAGTGTGACATGCAAAAGGGTGCTGTTTGGGATATAACCATTCTCTCAATTCTACAATGGGAGGTTATTTTGGGCTTTTCCAGCCACATAGAGGGAACAGTGCTGCTGACACAAGCTGGATGAATGTATGTAGTATATTCACCCAACAGATCCACACTAGTTATAGTATCTTCACCCAACAGATCCACACTAGTTATAGTATATTCACCCAACAGACCCACACTAGTTATAGTATATTCACCCAACAGATCCACACTAGTTATAGTATATTCACCCAACAGACCCACACTAGTTATAGTATATTCACCCAACAGATCCACACTAGTTATAGTATATTGACCCAACAGACCCACACTAGTTATAGTATATTGACCCAACAGATCCACACTAGTTATAGTATATTGACCCAACAGATCCACACTAGTTATAGTATATTCACCCAACAGATCCCACACTAGTTATAGTATATTCACCCAACAGATCCACACTAGTTATAGTATATTCACCCAACAGATCCACACTAGTTATAGATATTCACCCAACAGATCCACACTAGTTATAGATATTCACCCAACAGATCCACACTAGTTATAGATATTCACCCAACAGATCCACACTAGTTATAGATATTCACCCAACAGATCCACACTAGTTATAGTATATTCACCCAACAGATCCACACTAGTTATAGTATATTGACCCAACAGATCCACACTAGTTATAGTATATTCACCCAACAGATCCACACTAGTTATAGATATTCACCCAACAGAGCCACACTAGTTATAGATATTCACCCAACAGATCCACACTAGTTATAGTATATTCACCCAACAGATCCACACTAGTTATAGTATATTCACCCAACAGATCCACACTAGTTATAGATATTCACCCAACAGATCCACACTAGTTATAGATATTGACCCAACAGATCCACACTAGTTATAGTATATTGACCCAACAGATCCACACTAGTTATAGTATATTCACCCAACAGATCCACACTAGTTATAGATATTCACCCAACAGATCCACACTAGTTATAGATATTCACCCAACAGATCCACACTAGTTATAGTATATTCACCCAACAGATCCACACTAGTTATAGTATATTCACCCAACAGATCCACACTAGTTATAGATATTCACCCAACAGATCCACACTAGTTATAGATATTCACCCAACAGATCCACACTAGTTATAGATATTCACCCAACAGATCCACACTAGTTATAGATATTCAACCAACAGATCCACACTAGTTATAGTATATTCACCCAACAGATCCACACTAGTTATAGTATATTCACCCAACAGATCCACACTAGTTATAGATATTGACCCAACAGATCCACACTAGTTATAGTATATTCACCCAACAGATCCACACTAGTTATAGATATTCACCCAACAGATCCACACTAGTTATAGATATTCACCCAACAGATCCACACTAGTTATAGATATTCACCCAACAGATCCACACTAGTTATAGATATTCACCCAACAGATCCACACTAGTTATAGTATATTCACCCAACATGTAACGTCTGGAGAGTGATGGGTGTGGAGTCAGACGCAGAGAGCAGAAGGTAGACGGGAAAAACGCTTTAATGTCCTTTCGGCTAGTAACCAGTTAAAAACATGGGTGAAGCCCAAAACACAGGTGCAACAAACCCAAAACCATAGTTACTAAAAAACCCGGACAGCGAAAACCCAAAAGAACACAAACACCACATACGTCAAAATAACAACAAGCCCGCACAAACACCAGCGGGCTAAACTAACTTAAATAACACCCGTCCCTAAACCCCAACAAGGAACAGGTGAAAACAATTAGACAAAAACAAACGAAAAGGAAAAAGGGATCGGTGGCAGCTAGTAGACCGGTGACGACGACCGCCGAGCGCCACCCGAACAAGGAAGGGGAGCCACCTTCGGTGGTGTTCGTGACACAACAGATCCACACTAGTTATAGTATATTCACCCAACAGATCCACACTAGTTGTTAGATTGTATTCTATCTGGAGCCCGGATGTGTGACTGACTACCACAGATTGCTCTTTGTATAATATATTTCCAGATGCATTCACCAGTCCAGATACACCATTGAGATTATAGTGAGATGTGGTGGGCCAAGTCACTGTTAATGTTTTCCTTAGAGTCCTTTGCCACTTTTCCATTTGTGAAAGAAGGAAAGACTGGTGTGTTACATGTTGTCACACCTTTCTGCATTGTGCAATATGGATGAGAAACCCTTTTCACACCTCCCAACTTGCTGATACATTTTTCACCACTACGCATCATTTATTCATGAATAAATCATTATCAGGGGCTCATTGAACGGTGAGGAAGTATGATATGCCCACTTCCTGTTGCTGCTCTCAGAATGTTCTTCAGATTCCAAAAAGTTGTTATAATCAAGATTCTCAAGACACAATGTTGACTTCCCATGTTTTATACTACAGGGACGTGTGATGTTTCTACTCCATTGTCACTCAGCGTTGTTTCCATATAATTAGTGTCAGTAGAACGGGCATTCCCAATAAATTCAATGACGCCATAATGGGAGGACTGCCGGCCGTTTTCAATCTCCTTATAGGAGTAAAGCAGGAATTCTAATTATATGGTTGTTTTCTCTCTCTCCACACTAACAGAATATGACAGACACCTAGCTCACAGCAAAGGCATGGCGACAGCTTACCTGGACCCCAACCTCAACCACGCCCTGGCTGGGGGGGCCAAGTCGCGCCTCAGTGCGGGCACAGCCACGGAGCGGGCTCCCGGGGCCCCTGACAGGGTCCTGAAGGTCTTCCATCACTTCGAGAGCAATAGCGAGCATAGCACATGGGCCAGCAACATCCGCCATGGGGACGCCACCGATGTCAGGGTAAGACAGAGGGCAAATGTATGGCAACAGGGGTCTCACACACACACACACACACACATACTAGCGTTGCACCGTATACCGAAACTTTGGAACTTTTTCGATAAAACAAAAAACTTTTTGGTACTAGAATTTTTGTTACATTCAGTACCTCTGTCAAATGTGTCTCATGTGATTGAGAGAATTGATCAGGGCCCGGTTTCCCAAAAGCATCTTAAGGCTAAGTTCATCATTAGAACCTGTTTCCCAAAACCATCTTTATTAACATTGCACTTGAAAACACTCGCAATCTAACGCCTGCCTCAGAGCACTCGTAGAGCAGCTCAGTGTGTCAGAGCACTCGTAGAACAGCTCAGTGTGTCAGAGCACTCGTAGAGCAGCTCAGTGTGTCAGAGCACTCGTAGAGCAGCTCAGTGTGTCAGAGCACTCGTAGAACAGCTCAGTGTGTCAGAGCACTCGTAGAGCAGCTCAGTGTGTCAGAGCACTCGTAGAACAGCTCAGTGTGTCAGAGCACTCGTAGAGCAGCTCAGTGTGTCAGAGCACTCGTAGAACAGCTCAGTGTGTCAGAGCACTCGTAGAGCAGCTCAGTGTGTCAGAGCACTCGTAGAACAGCTCAGTGTGTCAGAGCACTCGTAGAGCAGCTCAGTGTGTCAGAGCACTCGTAGAACAGCTCAGTGTGTCAGAGCACTCGTAGAACAGCTCAGTGTGTCAGAGCACTCGTAGAACAGCTCAGTGTGTCAGAGCACTCGTAGAACAGCTCAGTGTGTCAGAGCACTCGTAGAGCAGCTCAGTGTGTCAGAGCACTCGTAGAGCAGCTCAGTGTGTCAGAGCACTCGTAGAGCAGCTCAGTGTGTCAGAGCACTCGTAGAACAGCTCAGTGTGTCAGAGCACTCGTAGAACAGCTCAGTGTGTCAGAGCACTCGTAGAACAGCTCAGTGTGTCAGAGCACTCGTAGAACAGCTCAGTGTGTCAGAGCACTCGTAGAACAGCTCAGTGTGTGAGAGCACTCGTAGAACAGCTCAGTGTGTCAGAGCACTTGTAGAGCAGCTCAGTGTATCAGAGCACTCGTAGAGCAGCTCAGTGTGTCAGAGCACTCGTAGAACAGCTCAGTGTGTCAGAGCACTCGTAGAGCAGCTCAGTGTGTCAGAGCACTCGTAGAACAGCTCAGTGTGTCGTTGGATGCTTTTTTCCCCCTCCACTTTATACACAGAAGATCTCCGCTAAATATCTCTCTGTGGCCACAGATAACTTCAGAACAAAGTTGACTACAAATACAAAGTTGCCAATGTCAATTGATACAAGCAAGCAGCGTGTAAAAATATTCTTCAAATGAAAACCGAGATGACTACATTAAAATATAAACAGTAGGCTATAGGTCTATTTCAATCATTGAAATACGTTTCATGTTCAATCAATTGAGTTGTATTTCGCTATGTGTAGCCTAACATGTGCACAGTGATGTGCCAAATCAGTTATTTGATGCATTTTTATTGGGTAAGCGTTAGAGTAAGCCGGCTCAATATTTGCAGGCGTAGGCGATAATATCTCTCTAGGAGCTGGTCTGTCATCATTATTGTGAAATCTAATGTTAAGGAAAGATTTGAATGGAGAAAGCTGATCTGAGAGCAGTGCTCACTTTCTTTTTGATCCTACCTGTATCGACACATGATCCAACAATGCACTTCGCAACCTTTCTCTCTGCGTGGTGCAAGCGACCTTTCTCTCTGCGTGGTGCAAGCGACCTTTCTCTCTGCGTGGGGCAAGCGACCTTTCTCTCTGCGTGGGGCAAGCGACCTTTCTCTCTGGGTGGTGCAAGGCGACCTTTCTCTCTGGGTGGTGCAAGGCGACCTTTCTCTCTGCGTGGGGCAAGCGACCTTTCTCTCTGGGTGGTGCAAGGCGACCTTTCTCTCTGGGTGGTGCAAGGCGACCTTTCTCTCTGGGTGGTGCAAGGCGACCTTTCTCTCTGCGTGGTGCAAGCGACCTTTCTCTCTGCGTGGTGCAAGCGACCTTTCTCTCTGCGTGGTGCAAGCGACCTTTTTCTCTGCGTGGTGCAAGCGACCTTTCTCTTCGTGGTGCAAGCGACCTTTCTCTGCGTGGTGCAAGCGACCTTTCTCTGTGTGGTGCAAGCGACCTTTCTCTGCGTGGTGCAAGTGACCTTTCTCTGCGTGGTGCAAGCGACCTTTCTCTGCGTGGTGCAAGCAATCTTTCTCTTCGGGGTGCAAGCGACCTTTCTCTGCGTGGTGCAAGCAACCTTTCTCTTCGGGGTGCAAGCAACCTTTCTCTCTGCGTGGTGCAAGCGACCTTTCTCTCTGCGTGGTGCAAGCGACCTTTCTCTCTGTGTGGTGCAAGCGACCTTTCTCTCTGCGTGGTGCAAGCGACCTTTCTCTCTGCATTGTGTTTTAGGAAAAGCATGTTACATCTTCGGCCGTTGTAGATAGATACATTGTTAAATCCCTCGTAAGCCTTGTTCATATTACCCATAAGCACTCCGTTATGAAGCGCTGGATGTCATGCTTTTCAATGGGGACTTCCACAAAGTAGTGGAATCGCAACGCCCCCTTGCTGTTCAAGGCTCCGTTGGAAGATGAACGCCGCATACTTTGAAATTTTCCAAACTTTACGTCGTCTCCAGTCCAGACAGAGTCCGTCAAAGAACAGGAATTTAGCAAATCACAGAAGAAGATAAAACTATGTGAGTTTCAGGTTGGCTTTATTGGATAGCTAACAAATTGTAAACAATGACCCCTTCCTATATAATGGGTCATTATTAAAAGTACCCTTTTAATAGTAATGTTAAATAATACACATTGGCTGTTTAGCCAATTATATTATGACTGTTGCCTCCCATTTTTAAGTTTATTGTGATGGTAGTGACTTTTGATTTTGGTGATAATTATTGGGTGGAGGTCGCTAGCTACAGTGGAATCTTCAACCTATATATTTCTCCTGTCTTGAATGAAAAGATCATATTTATTTTTATTTGATTTAACCTTTATTTAACTAGGCAAGTCAGTGTAGAAAGATATTTAGCCATCTCCAAAATAAATCCTATCTCTGATGAGAGTAGGCTCTCCTCCATCTTGTCTTGCATTGTGAAACCCTACCCTATGCTCTCCGTCCAGTAGCGGAATGAGATTGCATGAAGTTGAAGTACGGCGTAATGAAATACATCACAATGTAAACGGGGCATAAAGGCTTCTGCATGCTTCGGTTCGGCTAGGCAAACCGAACGAGTGTGCTCTAGAAAAACGCGGCAATAGTACTATTTGTCCATCTTGAGACGCCATAGTCAGAATTAATCTGAGATAATTCAAGAAGTTTTTGCCAAGGAGATCATGCAGTATTTCTGTGTGTGTATGAAAACGAGTCGTCTGTCGTTGAATTACAAGTACTTCATTGAAGAATCCCTACTGTTGACCAATCACTGACGAAGGGGTGTAGACTTCGGCTGCCAAACTTCGGCTTGCCTCGAGAAAAAATTACGTGTGTATGAACAGCCGAAAAAACCTTTGCCAAAGGCCAAAATGAACAAAAACGTCACAAAATGTCATAATGTGCACAAACTGTTTCGGATGGGAAGCATGCGGATATCTTGAGTTCCATCGCTATCGGGAAACCGAGCCCAAGTCTGAATGCAACACGGCATGTAGAAATGTTAAAACTGTGTATTACTGTTCACAAAACAATGTCCGTACAGGCTAGAACACTTTCACAATGCAAGATGAAATCGGTAGATTCCAGCTTTAATTGTAGGCTAACTTTCCTTGCTAGCTTACAGCTGAATTCACTACAATAGTTCTTTGTTTGTGATAATGCACCAACCATAATGCAAAATATGCTGATTTCAAAGCTGACCCACCAAAAACTGTATTAATTCACTTTGTGTCCCTCGCCACGAAAAACTCATTCACTTCTACATCTTCCTTTGCCTCCAGTCTGGTTTCCACTAGATTCCATAGCCACATTCTGCCTTGCAAATTATATCATTCATTTCTTAAAGAGACAGTGCACACTTTCGAAAAGAAAAGATTGCTTCTTCTATGCAAATGTTGTTAATCAGTACAATAAAATAATATGTTCTCTTCGCAGTTGACAATAAAATAATATGTTCTCCTAGCAGGTGACAATAAAATAATATGTTCTCTTCACAGTTGACAATAAAAGAATATGTTCTCCTAGCAGGTGAAGACAGAGGGCAAATGTATGGCAACAGGGGTCTCACACACACACACACACACACATACTAGCGTTGCACCGTATACCGAAACTTTGGAACTTTTTCGATAAAACAAAAAACTTTTTGGTACTAGAATTTTTGTTACATTCAGTACCTCTGTCAAATGTGTCTCATGTGATTGAGAGAATTGATCAGGGCCCGGTTTCCCAAAAGCATCTTAAGGCTAAGTTCATCATTAGAACCTGTTTCCCAAAACCATCTTTATTAACATTGCACTTGAAAACACTCGCAATCTAACGCCTGCCTCAGAGCACTCGTAGAGCAGCTCAGTGTGTCAGAGCACTCGTAGAACAGCTCAGTGTGTCAGAGCACTCGTAGAGCAGCTCAGTGTGTCAGAGCACTCGTAGAGCAGCTCAGTGTGTCAGAGCACTCGTAGAACAGCTCAGTGTGTCAGAGCACTCGTAGAGCAGCTCAGTGTGTCAGAGCACTCGTAGAACAGCTCAGTGTGTCAGAGCACTCGTAGAGCAGCTCAGTGTGTCAGAGCACTCGTAGAACAGCTCAGTGTGTCAGAGCACTCGTAGAGCAGCTCAGTGTGTCAGAGCACTCGTAGAACAGCTCAGTGTGTCAGAGCACTCGTAGAGCAGCTCAGTGTGTCAGAGCACTCGTAGAACAGCTCAGTGTGTCAGAGCACTCGTAGAACAGCTCAGTGTGTCAGAGCACTCGTAGAACAGCTCAGTGTGTCAGAGCACTCGTAGAACAGCTCAGTGTGTCAGAGCACTCGTAGAGCAGCTCAGTGTGTCAGAGCACTCGTAGAACAGCTCAGTGTGTCAGAGCACTCGTAGAGCAGCTCAGTGTGTCAGAGCACTCGTAGAACAGCTCAGTGTGTCAGAGCACTCGTAGAACAGCTCAGTGTGTCAGAGCACTCGTAGAACAGCTCAGTGTGTCAGAGCACTCGTAGAACAGCTCAGTGTGTCAGAGCACTCGTAGAACAGCTCAGTGTGTGAGAGCACTCGTAGAACAGCTCAGTGTGTCAGAGCACTTGTAGAGCAGCTCAGTGTATCAGAGCACTCGTAGAGCAGCTCAGTGTGTCAGAGCACTCGTAGAACAGCTCAGTGTGTCAGAGCACTCGTAGAGCAGCTCAGTGTGTCAGAGCACTCGTAGAACAGCTCAGTGTGTCGTTGGATGCTTTTTTCCCCCTCCACTTTATACACAGAAGATCTCCGCTAAATATCTCTCTGTGGCCACAGATAACTTCAGAACAAAGTTGACTACAAATACAAAGTTGCCAATGTCAATTGATACAAGCAAGCAGCGTGTAAAAATATTCTTCAAATGAAAACCGAGATGACTACATTAAAATATAAACAGTAGGCTATAGGTCTATTTCAATCATTGAAATACGTTTCATGTTCAATCAATTGAGTTGTATTTCGCTATGTGTAGCCTAACATGTGCACAGTGATGTGCCAAATCAGTTATTTGATGCATTTTTATTGGGTAAGCGTTAGAGTAAGCCGGCTCAATATTTGCAGGCGTAGGCGATAATATCTCTCTAGGAGCTGGTCTGTCATCATTATTGTGAAATCTAATGTTAAGGAAAGATTTGAATGGAGAAAGCTGATCTGAGAGCAGTGCTCACTTTCTTTTTGATCCTACCTGTATCGACACATGATCCAACAATGCACTTCGCAACCTTTCTCTCTGCGTGGTGCAAGCGACCTTTCTCTCTGCGTGGTGCAAGCGACCTTTCTCTCTGCGTGGGGCAAGCGACCTTTCTCTCTGCGTGGGGCAAGCGACCTTTCTCTCTGGGTGGTGCAAGGCGACCTTTCTCTCTGGGTGGTGCAAGGCGACCTTTCTCTCTGCGTGGGGCAAGCGACCTTTCTCTCTGGGTGGTGCAAGGCGACCTTTCTCTCTGGGTGGTGCAAGGCGACCTTTCTCTCTGGGTGGTGCAAGGCGACCTTTCTCTCTGCGTGGTGCAAGCGACCTTTCTCTCTGCGTGGTGCAAGCGACCTTTCTCTCTGCGTGGTGCAAGCGACCTTTTTCTCTGCGTGGTGCAAGCGACCTTTCTCTTCGTGGTGCAAGCGACCTTTCTCTGCGTGGTGCAAGCGACCTTTCTCTGTGTGGTGCAAGCGACCTTTCTCTGCGTGGTGCAAGTGACCTTTCTCTGCGTGGTGCAAGCGACCTTTCTCTGCGTGGTGCAAGCAATCTTTCTCTTCGGGGTGCAAGCGACCTTTCTCTGCGTGGTGCAAGCAACCTTTCTCTTCGGGGTGCAAGCAACCTTTCTCTCTGCGTGGTGCAAGCGACCTTTCTCTCTGCGTGGTGCAAGCGACCTTTCTCTCTGTGTGGTGCAAGCGACCTTTCTCTCTGCGTGGTGCAAGCGACCTTTCTCTCTGCATTGTGTTTTAGGAAAAGCATGTTACATCTTCGGCCGTTGTAGATAGATACATTGTTAAATCCCTCGTAAGCCTTGTTCATATTACCCATAAGCACTCCGTTATGAAGCGCTGGATGTCATGCTTTTCAATGGGGACTTCCACAAAGTAGTGGAATCGCAACGCCCCCTTGCTGTTCAAGGCTCCGTTGGAAGATGAACGCCGCATACTTTGAAATTTTCCAAACTTTACGTCGTCTCCAGTCCAGACAGAGTCCGTCAAAGAACAGGAATTTAGCAAATCACAGAAGAAGATAAAACTATGTGAGTTTCAGGTTGGCTTTATTGGATAGCTAACAAATTGTAAACAATGACCCCTTCCTATATAATGGGTCATTATTAAAAGTACCCTTTTAATAGTAATGTTAAATAATACACATTGGCTGTTTAGCCAATTATATTATGACTGTTGCCTCCCATTTTTAAGTTTATTGTGATGGTAGTGACTTTTGATTTTGGTGATAATTATTGGGTGGAGGTCGCTAGCTACAGTGGAATCTTCAACCTATATATTTCTCCTGTCTTGAATGAAAAGATCATATTTATTTTTATTTGATTTAACCTTTATTTAACTAGGCAAGTCAGTGTAGAAAGATATTTAGCCATCTCCAAAATAAATCCTATCTCTGATGAGAGTAGGCTCTCCTCCATCTTGTCTTGCATTGTGAAACCCTACCCTATGCTCTCCGTCCAGTAGCGGAATGAGATTGCATGAAGTTGAAGTACGGCGTAATGAAATACATCACAATGTAAACGGGGCATAAAGGCTTCTGCATGCTTCGGTTCGGCTAGGCAAACCGAACGAGTGTGCTCTAGAAAAACGCGGCAATAGTACTATTTGTCCATCTTGAGACGCCATAGTCAGAATTAATCTGAGATAATTCAAGAAGTTTTTGCCAAGGAGATCATGCAGTATTTCTGTGTGTGTATGAAAACGAGTCGTCTGTCGTTGAATTACAAGTACTTCATTGAAGAATCCCTACTGTTGACCAATCACTGACGAAGGGGTGTAGACTTCGGCTGCCAAACTTCGGCTTGCCTCGAGAAAAAATTACGTGTGTATGAACAGCCGAAAAAACCTTTGCCAAAGGCCAAAATGAACAAAAACGTCACAAAATGTCATCATAATATATGCACAAACTGTTTCGGATGGGAAGCATGCGGATATCTTGAGTTCCATCGCTATCGGGAAACCGAGCCCAAGTCTGAATGCAACACGGCATGTAGAAATGTTAAAACTGTGTATTACTGTTCACAAAACAATGTCCGTACAGGCTAGAACACTTTCACAATGCAAGATGAAATCGGTAGATTCCAGCTTTAATTGTAGGCTAACTTTCCTTGCTAGCTTACAGCTGAATTCACTACAATAGTTCTTTGTTTGTGATAATGCACCAACCATAATGCAAAATATGCTGATTTCAAAGCTGACCCACCAAAAACTGTATTAATTCACTTTGTGTCCCTCGCCACGAAAAACTCATTCACTTCTACATCTTCCTTTGCCTCCAGTCTGGTTTCCACTAGATTCCATAGCCACATTCTGCCTTGCAAATTATATCATTCATTTCTTAAAGAGACAGTGCACACTTTCGAAAAGAAAAGATTGCTTCTTCTATGCAAATGTTGTTAATCAGTACAATAAAATAATATGTTCTCTTCGCAGTTGACAATAAAATAATATGTTCTCCTAGCAGGTGACAATAAAATAATATGTTCTCTTCACAGTTGACAATAAAAGAATATGTTCTCCTAGCAGGTGACAATAAAATAATATGTTCTCTTCACAGTTGACAATAAAAGAATATGTTCTCTTCACAGTTGACAATAAAAGAATATGTTCTCTTCACAGTTGACAATAAAATAATATGTTCTCCTAGCAGTTGACAATAAAATAAGTCCTAAATGTAAGGGATTGTTTGTCATCTGTAGCCTCATGATGTCAGCTAAAACAAGCTCAATAACTCACTGCATGCACACACTCCTATTGAATAATACTAATTCACCTGTATTGTGAATAGAACCACATCTTGATTTACCCAGTTTATCAATATAGATTTACCATTCAACTATGTTGTTTTGTAGTTAGATTGGTAAAAACAAAGTCAAATTGATTGTATAATTGATTCAATTAATGCATACATGGCTGTCTCAAAATAATTTGCATAAAAATGTTCAAATGTAATGATGTCGAACTCAAAGATGCCCAACGATTGAACATAGCAGTAACGTATCTGTCTAGATCAAGTGACATTCTGTGACTTTGGCTAATAAGCCTTCTCTTTTTTTGTGGTATCATTTTGGTATTGGGATACTAAACCTGGTATCAGTATCGAAGTCAAAATTCTGGTATTGTGACCACACACACACACACACACACACACACACACACACACACACACACACACACACACACAGACACAGACACAGACACAGACACACACAGACACACACAGACACAGACATAGAGGAAGTTAAGTCTGGGAACAGACTTAACCATTAGAGGGGTGGAATAGCATCTGACCCTGCATCAGAGCTAGAGCCAATCAGTGTACAGATTTTTTTTTCAGATACCTGTCATACAGTCATGAAGAGCTGATAGAGACTGGCTGTGTATACCTGAATCTCCTACAAACACACAGACTGATCGACTGTCACTCTGTTTCTCTGCTGCGCTGAAAGAGCATGAGTAATTGACTGGATGCAGTCTTTTGGCTGTTAGAGCCCAGTATATAGCTGCTGCTGTACAGACACTATTGATTGGTGTTGCACGTCAGAGCAGTGATTCAGCAGTGTAGTTGTTGCTTTGTCAATTGCTATATGTTACTGAAAGTTCAGAGCACAATCCCTCATTGTTTTTCAAATTGGAATACCGTAGTGTGATTGTTCTGTGGTTACCCTTCAACTGTCTAATTGCACTCCAACTCCCTTCACTGAGAGAGAGGTCTGTGTGGCTCCGTCAGTTCATGTTGCGGATTCTCTTTTAAAGCTGCAATATGTGACTTTTTGGGCGACTTGACCAAAATCACATAGAAATGTAAGTTATAGATCTGTCAATCTTATTGAAAACAAGTCTAAGAAGCGGTATATATGTTCTATGTGCGCTATTCTATGCTTCTCGTTCTTAAGTTTTGTTTTTGCGTCTTACTCAAACAGCTGAAAATACTATATTTTTGGTTATTGAAAAGAGATTTCACAGTGGTTTAGATGGTACCATGATTATCTACACTATACATTGCTTATTTTGTCACATAAACTAAAATTAGGCAAACTATCAGAATGTTTTAAACCAGGAAATGGCGGAATGATTTCTGCATATTGCACCTTTAACTGATGTTGCTGTGCCTTAGCTCTGTGATCTTCAGCGGCAGTTAGCCTAGGTCTCACATACGCCGCACCTGAAGCCTCAAAGTTGGCTAATTACAGAAAACCCTTCACAAAGCGCTTATAGGACACATTTAAAGGCGTGTGTGAATTATGACACTATGGGACTAGCATTGTTTCTCCTCAGGTAGATGAACTGAGAGAGGCTATCAAGCAACTAGCTTGGTCTCTGGTCTTTGTCATGCGTCCCATAAGGGTTGGCAAAACAGCACAAACCGATCTGAGACCAGGCTAAGCAAACACCGGTCTGCAGAAAGACATTTTGCTACATTCTCCCTGCCCTCACTGACACAGACACTCAGTTATAGTGGTGTGAAACTGTGAATTGATTCCTGGCACATAACATCCTGACTCCTAGATCTCCTATTTTCTGGAGAAAGGCAACCATTGAGAAATGGTACATGGGTTGCATCCCAAATGGCACCCTATTCCCTATATAGTGCACTACTTTTGACCAGAGCCCTATGCTTGGTCTCAGTGCAGTCAGCAGATGCCTGTATTGATTTGTAGGGCTGGATGAGGTACGTTGTGTATTGGATCCACATCCGCTTCCTGGTTCCATCCCAGAATAAACATCATGTTCCTATCCCCTGAGGTGCTCCCCAAGGACCCCTCATCCCATCACACACACATATCCTGTTCATACTGCATCAATAGCACTCTGCCTGCCCGGGTATAGTACACTGCTATGGTCAAAAGTAGTGTACTATATAGGGATTCCAGATATCCATATAAGACAAATATTATCAATAATAACACCATAAAATTACATCTACCTGGTGCCTGGTAGTCATTCTGTAAATCCATTACATTTCGTATGTATTCATTTGTGAATGTCCATCACCCATTTCGTATGATATATTACGAATTACAATTTGTATTATATGTTACGAATTTGCTAAATGTACAATATGTTACAAATCTGCAAACCGTATGATGTTACGAATTCTAGCTAGGTGGCTAACGTTAGCTAGCTGGCTAATGTTAGCTAGCTGGCTAATGTTAGTTAGCTAGCTGACTAACGTTAGCTAGGGGTTAGGGTCAAGTTTAGGAGTTAGGTTAAAGGGTTAAGATTAGGGTTAGAGGAATGGTTAGCTAAAATGGTTATGGTTAGGGTTAGCTAACATGCTAAGTAGACGCAAAGTAGCTAAAAGGTAGAAAGTAGTTGAAAAGTTTCTATTTAGCTAAAATTGTCCTTGATGAGATTAGAACTCGCAACCTTTGGGTTGCTAGACGTTTGCATTATACGCCCACCCATCCACCGTGACCAACCACCCTCCTTTCATTTTTTGCTTTAAGTGGCCCTCTGTCTTATGTAATCATACCAAATCTAACATACCACACTAAATGGAGTGTTTTACGTACATAATAATATGAAATGATCTGAGACCAGGTGTACTGTATGCAATGTCTACCTTGATAAGAGGTTCACGGTTTGTTTGCATTTGAATTGGCTAATTTGCATGTCCATTGTGCTTTTCTATTTCCATTGCAAACACATGGAAATGCTGTGGTTGGCAAGAATCCAAGTGACTATATGCCAGTGAGATTTGATATATTCTTTTTGGATCTTAAGAATTAGAAAAGGGTAGTAAAATTAGCTTGTTTGTTTGAGATAATCTGTCATATCATCATAGATGCGGCTGTCATCATGTTTAGCCTAATGTGGTGTGAAGGGGAATTTGTCATGCTCCGTTTGGATTGCTCTCCCTAGCTGTTCATGTAAGCAATGAGACTGTTCATGTAAGCATTCTGATTCTGTCTCTATAATCCGTTAGTGTCTTCTTCTTTGTCTTTGTCTTTTCGTCGCCGTCGTCATCTGTTTCGTGCCAAGGGGAACTCTGCTCTTAAGTTATTATACAGGGCAGATGTTGGTCATATTTATTAGGGCATGCAATGGTTTTAAAACGTTCTGCAACGGAAAAAGTAGAGGTAGTCTCTCTCCCTGTGCCAGCTGGTTTTCTGTTGTTTGGTTCCTAATGAATAGGACCATGCTTTTCAAGGTTGGCTCTCAAGCTCTAGGTCGAACCTGTCAGCACACTTAAAAGCATCACTTGGGATATTTAGCCTACGTTTCAGCGACTACCATTCCAAGTTACTTTCCCCCGAGGTCTTCTGGGAGTATACATGTGCTGTGCTTTAACTTCTCTGGGATACGTGGGACGCTAACGTCCCACTTGGCCAAAAGCCAGTAAAAATGCAGAGCGCCAAATTCAAATAAATTACTATAAAAATCAAACTTTCATGAAATCACACATGAAAGATACCAAATTAAAGCTACACTTGTTGTGAATCCAGCCAACGTGTCAGAATTCAAATATGCTTTACGACGAAAGCACACCAAACGATTATGTTAGGTCAGAGCCAAGTCACAGAAAAACACAGCCATTTTTCCTGCCAAAGAGAGGAGTAACAAAAAGCAGAAATAGAGATACAATTAATCACTAACCTTTGATGATCTTCATCAGATGACACTCATAGGACTTCATGTTACACAATACATGTATGTTTTGTTCGGTAAAGTTCATATTTATATCCAAAAATCTGAGTTTATGCGGGACGCTACTGTCTCACTTGGCCAAAAGCCAGAGAAAATGCAGAGCGCCAAATTCTAATAAATTACTATAAAAATCAAACTTTCATTAAATCACACATGAAAGATACCAAATTAAAGCTACACTGGTTGTGAATCCAGCCAACATGTCAGAATTCAAATAGCATCGTTTGCTTTCGCCGAAAAGCCTATTATCTGAGGATAGCACCATAGTAAACAAAGAGAGAGAGAAGCATATTTCAACCCTGCAGGCGCGACACAAAACGCAGAAATAAAAAATATAATTCATGCCTTACCTTTGACGAGCTTCTGTTGTTGGCAATCCAATATGTCCCATAAACATCACAAATGGTCCATTTGTTCGATTAATTCCGTCGATATATATCCAAAATGTCAATTTATTTGGCGCGTTTGATCCAGAAAAACACCGGTTCCAACTTGTGAAACGTGACTACAAAATATCTCAAAAGTTACCTGTAAACTTTGCCAAAACATTTCAAACTACTTTTGTAATACAACTTTAGGTATTTTTTAATGTAAATAATCGATAAAATTGAAGACGGGATGATCTGTGTTCAATACAGGATTAAAACAAACTGTAGCTAGCTTTCTGGTCACGCGCCTCTAACAAACAGGACACTTTAAGTGACCCTCGTTCAAGATGGTCGTACTTCTTCATTACACAAAGGAAAAAACCTCAATCAATTTCTAAAGACTGTTGACATCCAGTGGAAGAGGTAGGAACTGCAAGAAGGTCAATTAGAAATGTATATTCCCAATGAAAACCCATTGAAAAGAGAGTGACCTCAAAATAAATTCTGAAGGGTTTGTCCTCGGGGTTTCGCCTGCTAAATAAGTTCTGTTATACTCACAGACATGATTCAAACAGTTTTAGAAACTTCAGAGTGTTTTCTATCAAAATCTACTAATAATATGCATATCTTATCTTCTGGGGATGAGTAGCTGGCAGTTGAATTTGGGTATGCTTTTCATCCAAACGTGAAAATGCTGCCCCCTATCCTAGAGAAGTTAAGATAGTATCTAAACAGTCATTCAGATGGTATGTGACATTTTAAAGGGTTCGGGTTAAGGCTATGTAATATTGTGCATTTTGCTTCTCATAAAGTCAGACATGGTGCCCTACCATTGCCTTGTCTGTCATATGGTGGAACCAGACCTATTCACTGCATGCTTTTAATCACCCTATATAGGAGATGAATATGACTTTTGACTGATGCTATCTTAAAGTTGTAGCCTTGCATTTTGATATGTCAGTAGCCCAAGATGAATGGCTCCATTTCTTCTGTCTCCATTCTGGGTTCTGGTTGTATTTCTCCCATTTCTTCTGTCTCCATTCTGTGTTCTGGTGGTATTTCTCCCACCTCATTGAAGTTGAGTACACTTGTATTCCGTCAGTTCCGCCGCCTGGCCTACAAAACAATGTCAATTCAATCACCAGCAGAACTGCAGCTATATGGTTCTGTTTGTGTCACTCGGAGTAGACATTTGCCTGCTACTTGAAAATGGACTTGAAATGGCAATTATTAATTTGTATGCAAATTGTTTTTCTTTCAAATTGGGCAGACACATTTTTCCCATTACTCAGACGCTCTCTCTCTCTCTACGATCCTCCTGGGAACTCTGCATCCAGTATTGGATTATAAAACAGAGATTGTGTTGAGATATAATAATGGATGGACAGAGAGGGCTCTACCTTTTCTTGGGCCCACTCACTTCAGCCTCTCTTGACAGACAAAACTTTTAGATTATGGCTCGTGAGATTACACACTTCTGTCTGTGTTGAGCCATTATATTCTTCTTCTGCTGATCCTATAGCTGTACCTAGGGGAAACTTCACTCTGGAGCCCCAGCCACCAGCTCAAGAAGCTAACCAAAGCCCATATTTAATCATTTTAATGGAGGGTTGAGGATTTGCGTGCTCCTTAGGAAACCGAGATAAGAGACTGGCTTTAGCTTAGCCGCCCTTAGCTGGCTGAGTAATCTTCTGTTAGAGCATGATCATATTGCATTTCTTTATCACTACTCGCCATTGGAATCTTGAGGAGGGTCTATCTCATCTGTGCAGGAAGATTTTCCTTCATTGTTAGAGAAAATAACTAGGTACCGACATCAATTCACATGAAGACATTGTTACTTCAGTAGCTACAGACCTACAAACCTAAAGTAGAGGTGCTATACGGTTACATAGAATATATTCTCTCAGTGCTCTCCTGGTTCCTAGTGCATTGTTACTGGAACTACCATGCAGAATGGATTCTTGTTTCACTTTTTTAAAACCTTCTAAAGAGCCCAGTTCCTTTAGTCCTTGCCGTGGACGGTCTCAAATAAACCTTTGCCATTACACAAGCAGAAAGTCAGTCCCAAAGCTGCATAGAGACCTCCCTATGTTGGAAACTACATTACCAAACAACGCTGGCCGACAAGCTTTGAATTCCCAGTCCCAATAGGACTCTATGCTTCTCTGGCCTCTCCTCTCTTCCTCCTCTCCTCCTCCTCATTCTCCTCTCCTTAGGCAGTGATCAGGCTCTGTTATCCTCCACAGTGTTGCCACTCGGCCATCAGGCCGTAACTGGGGCACATTGTTGGACCTACTTTGGGGGATCCAGCCATCCAGCCTCTCTCTCTTCCCTCATAAATACAATCTTCTTAAATATGCAATGGCTCTTAAGTGTTTGGGCTGGAATGTCACATCAGATCTGCAGTGTGATAGTATGCCCACATACGGCCGCGGATGACACCAGCACAGCCAGGCGAGGCCGGAATATCTCCATGCCAGCCAGCCATAGACTTAACATGGAGCCCTAGAGTTGTGGGCACTAACAACATAATATAACAGACGTGAGTGGTCCGTCTGGCCAGTCATAGACTACAGTCATAAGCTAGTCTATTGGCACTCTAGTTGCCGCTTCATGGCTGACAGACGTGAATGGTCCATCTGGTGAGGTCTGGGGGTTTGATGTTAAACCGAACAGACAGTGAGAGAATGTCACAGAGCTAGGGACATGGTATGCCTGGTATGGCAACTGCTCGGCATCTGACCGTAAGGCGCTACAGAGGGTAATGCGAACGGTCCAGTGCATCACTGGGGCCAAGCTTCCTGCCATCCAGGACCTATATACTAAGCGGTGTCAGAGGAAAGCCCGTAAAATTGTCAGAGACTCCAGTCACCCAAGTTATAGACTGTTTTCTCTACTACCGCACGGCAAGCGGTACCGGAGCACCAAGTCTAGGACCAAAAGGCTCCTCAACAGTTTCTAACCCCAAGTCATAAGACTGCTGAACAATTTACATTGACCCCCCCCCTCCCTTTTGTACGCTGCTGCTACTCACTGTTTATTATCTATGCATAGTCACTTCACCCCCACCTACATTTACAAATTACCTCAACTAACCTGTACCCCCGCACACTGACTCGATTCCGGTGCCCCCTGTATATAGCCTCGTTATTGTTATTCTTATTCTGTTACTTTTTATTTTAGTCTACTTGGTAAATATTTTCTTAACTCTTCTTGAACTGCACTGTTTGTTAAGGGCTTGTAAGTAAGCATTTCACAGTAAGGTCTACACTTGTTGTATTCGGCGCGTGTGACAAATAAAGTTTGATTTGAAGTCCTGAATGAGTGACTGAGTGGCCATTTGAGTGTTGGATTGTTCCACAGGAGCTGGTCAGATGGGGGGCATAAGGGTATGGGTTGGTGCCCTCCTTGGCCACTCAGCCAACGCTAAAATTCACCCTACTTATCGCCTCAGACAGGTGACTTGCTGTCACTAGGCAGAGCGGTGGCTGCCATGGCGATAAGATAGCATTGCTCCTACAGACAGAACAGTTGGAACATCCTGTGTTTTCTTCACCTCTCAGTAGGAGTCTATATCTGGGCTCCACTTTCTGTTTACCGTGTTTTGTTGTCTGTCTCCAGTAGAAATTCTAGTCAGTTTCTTTACCAATGTCTTGCATTGTGTGGACCTTTTACATTCAACATTTTTGCCTTCACATAACTTCTGTATGACCTTGAACTTTCCTACCGTGGCTTGTCACTGGTCTCTTAATAACTCTCCTGTGTTCCACCTCTACAGGGGATCATCCAGAAGATCTTGGACATCCACAAGGTGAAATGCGTGGCGTGCTTTGGCCTGCGGCTCAGCCACTCCCAGTCCGGCCAGGTCCACTGGCTCCACCCTGATATGGGCGTGTCCCACGTGAGGGAGAAATACGAGCAGACCCGCTCCCAGGAGGAGTGGAGGTGAGCAGACTGTGTGTGTGTGTGCTCGTCCGTGTGCTCTTACGTGTATGAGTGCACCGATGTGTTTGCCCTGTGTGCGTGTATCTGTCTCATTAGATTATGTCTCTCTCTTGATGTGTGTATTTGTCTGACTGTCTCTGTCTGCCCCTGTGTGTATTGAAGACAATGACAAAACGGCGTCTCTCCGACAAGAGGGTGGAATCTACAGATTCACAGAACCACCTTTTTTGTTTGTTTGTTTGTTTGTTTGTTTGTGCGTGTGTGTGTGCGTGCGTGTGTGTGTGTGTGTGTGTGTGTGTGTGTGTGTGTGTGTGTGTGTGTGTGTGTGTGTGTGTGTGTGTGTGTGTGTGTGTGTGTGTGTGTGTGTGTGTGTGTGTGTGTGTGTGTGTGTGTTTTTCAATGCCTCAACTGTCAATGACTCGGTAGTAGGTCATTGCTATTAAAAGTTGTTATGCCAGATGAGTCACATCCTTAGCTTCTAGCTTCTAGCATTTAATTCCTTCCTTCTGCATCAGACAGTTCTGTGATAGTCTACAACCTTTCTTTAGGCACACAAAGACCCTGTGAATGTCCCTGAGAGCAGAGGCAAGACACATAAGTTAACACTTCATCGCTGTGTCTTATTTTGTAAGGAAGAGGTCAGTCGAGGATCTTTGCAAGGCATTGATACTATGAATGTTTGATGAACACACTATAGAGATTGGCCAATAGAGTTCCTTAGCCATTCATTCTCCTACCCTAACATATTTGTGTGACCTAGATGTTACCGTCACATAAAATATGTTCTGAACACAGAATTGGACACTATAGAGCCTCAAGGGCTTGTCTGTAGTACGCTGTTTTCCCTTTAGAAAACATTTCATTGAACATTATAAACATCTTAAGTTTCCATCCTCACTTGGATCATAATTTGAGGCATTTTACAGTCTAAGTTACTGTGGAATGTTGCTCTGCGAATCTCAGTAGTTCAATTCTAAGTATTTTCTGGCTATCTTTGAGCCTGGAGTCTGTGTGCTACCCAAATGGCACCCTATTCCCTACATAGTGCACTACTTTTGATCACAGCCTATATAGGGAATAGGGTTCCAGTTGGGACAGCCTGGCTTTGCACTGTTCTCGTCGTCTCTCTCTACATGGCTCTGTTATGACTTAAATCTGTTCACTAAGGACTGTCTGGCTTTCCTCTCTCATGCTGACTGGAGCACTGCTACTGCCTGGGATACACTGTTGTGTTCTATCATGATGTGATTTCACATCTCATAGACCTGTACAGTCGTGGTCAAAAGTTTTGAGAATGACACATATTAATTTTCACAAAGTCTGCTGCCTCAGTTTGTATGATGGCAATTTGTGAAGAGTGATCAGATGAATTGCAATTAATTGCAAAGTCCCTTTTTGCCATGCAAATGAACTGAATCCCCCAAAAACATTTCCACTGCATTTCAGCCCTGCCACAAAAGGACCAGCTGACATCATGTCAGTGATTCTCTCATTAACACAGGTGTGAGTGTTGACGAGGATAAGGCTGGAGATCACTCTGTCATGCTGATTGAGTTCGAATAACAGACTGGAAGCTTCAAAAGGAGGGTGGTGCTTGGAATCATTGTTCTTCCTCTGTCAACCATGGTTACCTGCAAGGAAACACATGCCGTCATCATTGCTTTGCACAAAAAGGGCTTCACAGGCAAGGATATTGCTGCCAGTAAGATTGCACCTAAGTCAACCATTTATCGGATCATCAAGAACTTCAAGGAGAGCGGTTCAATTGTTGTGAAGAAGGCTTCAGGGCGCCCAAGAAAGTCCAGCAAGCACCAGGACCGTCTCCTAAAGTTGATTAAGCTGCGGGATCGGGGCACCACCAGTACAGAGCTTGCTCAGGAATGGCAGCAGGCAAGTGTGAGTGCATCTGCACGCACAGTGAGGTGAAGACTTTTGGAGGATGTCCTGGTGTCAAGAAGGGCAGCAAAGAAGCCACTGCTCTCCAGGAAAAACATCAGGGACAGACTGATATTCTGCAAAAGGTACAGGGATTGGACTGCTGAGGACTGGGGTAAAGTCATTTTCTCTGATGAATCCCCTTTCCGATTGTTTGGGGCATGCGGAAAAAAGCTTGTCCGGAGAAGACAAGGTGAGCGCTACCATCAGTCCTGTCTCATGCCAACAGTAAAGCATCCTGAGACCATTCATGTGTGGGGTTGCTTCTCAGCCAAGGGAGTGGGCTCACTCACAATTTTTCCTAATAACACAGCCATGAATAAAGAATGGCACCAACACATCCTCCGAGAGCAACTTCTCCCAACCATCCAGGAACAGTTTGGTGAAGAACAATGCCTTTTCCAGCATGACGGAGCACCTTGCCATGAGGCAAAAGTGATATCTAAGTGGCTCGGGGAACAAAACATCTATATTTTGGGTCCATGGCCAGGAAACTCCCCAGACCTTAATCCCATTGAGAACTTGTGGTCAATCCTCAAGAGGCGGGTGGACAAACAAAAACCCACAAATTCTGACAAACTCCAAGCATTGATTATGCAAGAATGGGCTGCCATCAGTCAGGATGTGGCCCAGAAATTAATTGACAGCATGCCAGGGCGGATTGTAGAGGTCTTGATAAAGAAGGGTCAACACTGCAAATATTGACTCTTTGCATCAACTTCATGTAATTGTCAATTAAAGCCTTTGCCACTTATGAAATGCTTGTAATTATACTTCAGTATTCCATAGTAACATCTGACAAAAATATCTAAAGACACTGAAGCAGCAAACTTTGTGGAAATTAATATTTGTGTCATTCTCAAAACTTTTGGCCACGACTGTACACTCTTTAAAGTGTCCTTCAGTCTCGCTCTCTCTTTCTCTCTCTCTATCGCTCTCTCTCTCGTGATAGAACTCAGGGTGGGAGAGATTGTTTCAGTATTCTGCAGTAAGCATACTGACAAGTTCACAGTGTGTGTGTAGGCTTCTTCAAATTCTCTTGCAGCATAGAAATGGCTCAAGGGTTTGTTGACTCTACTTGGACTGGAAATCTAAATATCACTCACTCTGCTGCTGGCACTGCAGTGTTCAGGTCCACACACAGCCCACCACAGAACAGTGTCCAACTTGGAATGGTTTTGACTTAAGGTTATTGTTTGTAGGGGTGACAGGTA
This sequence comes from Salvelinus alpinus, assembly GCF_045679555.1. Taxonomy (NCBI): domain Eukaryota; kingdom Metazoa; phylum Chordata; class Actinopteri; order Salmoniformes; family Salmonidae; genus Salvelinus; species Salvelinus alpinus. The sequence continues at coordinate 24,460,064 of NC_092114.1, forward strand.
GGTTGTGCCTACCAGAGAAAATATTGATTTCTCCTTCTTGTTTGTGAGGGAATGAGTCCTGTCTGGTACGTCAAGTCTACACCAATACAAAGGACTCATGTAGAAGTCAGGATGGACATACACTTTTCATAAACCCTTAAAACATTGGAAATAACTTCAAAACAACTGTTCTTTTGCGTGGGTTGTATTACCAACATAAATGATCACACACATAATAATATAACAAGCAATGTGCTCTGGTTCCTCAAGAAAAGTCCCGTACCTCGAGCCTGAAAGAGTCCAGCCCGGTAAAGGAGTTCAGGGAACTCCAGTGACCTCAGTCACGCAATGTTTGTCCGTTCATAAAAGTGTAGCGTAAACCCAGTCTCAATCATACAATCAAAATATCAAACTGTTTTACCACACAATGTCACGCCCTGACCATAGAGAGCCCTCTGAGTTTTTGGGGGGGCACGAGGGGTGGCCGGCTGAGCAGCGGAGAGTGCCAGAGCCCGAATGGGAGTCGATGGAGGAGTGCAATGAAGGATACCGGAGAGAAGAGTTAGCGAGGAGTATGCTGCAGCGCAGGCGTGCTGAAGAGCGGGTCATCAGTCCGGTGCCATCTGTGCCAGCTCCTCGCACTCGCCCTGAAGAGAGAGACCGTCAGGGAGGCGATGGAGAAGTTGGGAGAGAGAGGAGAGAGATGTTGTGCAGGTGTGTTCTGCTCAACATTCGACCTGAAGAGCCTGTCAGCAGTCTGCTGAAGTCTGTGCCGGCTCCACGCACCAGGCCTCCAGTGCACCTCCCCAGTCCGGTACGTCCTGTTCCAGCTCCCCGCACTCTCCCTGAAGTGCATGTCACCAGTCCGGTGCCACCTGTGCCGGCTCCACGCACCAGGCCTCCAGTGCGCCTCCCCAGTCCCGCTCCTAGGCCTGAGCCTTCCTCTGCGCCGGTGCCCAGTCCAGGCACGGTGTCCAGTCCCGCTCCATGGCAGGAGTCTTCCTCTGCGCCGGGGTGCCCAGTCCAGGCACGGCGTCCAGTCCCGCTCCAAGGCAAGAGCCTTGGAGCGGGACTGGAGATTTACACAGTGTCACGCCCTGACCTTAGTTATCTTTGTTTTCTTTATTATTTTGATTAGGTCAGGGTGTGACGAGGGTGGTATGTGTGTTTTTGTCTTGTCTAGGGTTTTGGGTATGTCTAGGTGTGTGTGTGTAGTCTAGGCATTATGTAGGTCTATGGTGGCCTGGATTGGTTCCCAATCAGAGGGGCAGCTGTTTATCGTTGTCTCTGATTGGGGATCCTATTTAGGTTGCCATTTTCCAGTTTGGTTTGTGGGTGATTGTCTATGTGATGTTGCATGTCTGCAATCGTTATGTTTAGCTTCACGTTCATTTTTGTTATTTTGTATTAGTTTGGTTATTATTCTTCGTTATAATTAAAGAAGATGTATTCACATCACGCTGCGCTTTGGTCTCCTCACTACGACGTTCGTGACACATGGGTAACAAAACGTCGAAGCGGTTTAAGCCTGCACGAAACACAGACCTTATTTGAAGTAGATCAAGACATTCTCTATGGAAGACATGAACGGTAAAATAACGAAGGAACCCCTTTCAAGTTCAGCCGCAAGTTATTACAGGAATTATAACGCGTCGACTATTTCTCTCTAAACCATATACCTTTGACTAATCCGGAAACTATCACCTCGAAAACAAAACGTTTATTCCGTTCCGTATTTTATCTAACGGGTGGCATCCATGAGTCTAAATATTCCTGTTTCATTGCACAACCTTCAATGTTATGTCATAATTATGTAAAATTCTGGCAAATTAGTTTGCAAAGAGCCAGGCGGCCCAAACTGTTACATATACCCTGACTCTGCATGCAATGAACTCAAGAGAAATTACACAATTTCACCTGGTTAATATTGCCTGCTAACCTGGATTTCTTTTAGCTAAATATGCAGGTTTAAAAATATATACTTGTGTATTGATTTTAAGAAAGGCATTGATGTTTATGGTTAAGTACACATTGGAGCAATGACAGTCATTGATTGATTGTTTTTTATAAGATAAGTTTAATGCCAGCTAGCAACTTACCTTAGCTTACTGCATTCGCTAACAGGCAGGCTCCTCGTGGAGTGCAATGTAATCGGGTGTTAGAGCATTGGACTAGTTAACTGTAAGGTGCAAGATTGGATCCCCCGAGCTGACAAGGTTAAAAATCTGTCGAGGCAGAACGTTCCTAGGCCGTCATTGAAAATAAGAATGTGTTCTTAACTGACTTGCCTAGTTAAATAAAGATTAAATAAAGGTGTAAAAAATAAAATAAATTTTAAAAATCGGCAAATCGGCGGCCAAAAATACAGATTTCCGATTGTTATGAAAACTTGAAAACGGCCCCGATTAATCGGCCATTCCGGTCGACCTCTAGTTGAAACACTGTCTGTCTGTGTCTGTCTGTAATCCATCAGTGACACACACATTCTTCAAATAGGGAAAAGCAAACCCAGAGGGCTCTGTTTGTGTGTTTGTGTGTTTGTGTGTGTGTGTGTGTGTGTGTGTGTGTGTGTGTGTGTGTGTGTGTGTGTGTGTGTGTGTGTGTGTGTGTGTGTGTGTGTGTGTGTGTGTGTTTGTGTGTATGCAGTGGGTGTGTCTGCAGTGGGTGTGTGTGTGTCTGCAGTGGGAAACAAAACAAGGAAACAAAACATGAAGCAGATTTAACATCTTTAGGAAAACAGCTCTAATGTTGGAAACAAACATCATTATGTTGTCATCCAGAGTCACATTTATTTATTTTCCAAGCTATAGAACACAATATTTTACATACAGCAGGTTTTTAAAGAGTTTAGTCTACTTCGTGTTTTCAATTTTGCCATGGAAAAAATATTGTTATACTGGTATCTTTACATTTGACATTTACATTTTAGTGATTTAGCAGATGCTCCAGCTTATCCAGAGCAATTTACAGGAGCAATTAAAATGTTGTGCCTTGCTCAATGGCACATTGTCAGATTTTTCACCTAGTCGGCTCAATGATTTGAACCAGTGACCTTTCGGTTACTGGTCTAACACTCTTAACCACTAGGCTGCCTGCCGTCCACAGCCCTAGTGTGCATGTGTTTGATGTTTGAAGTTTGTGTGTGTGTGTGCTTGTGCGTGTTTGTGCGTGTTCGTCCAGGAAGCTATCATGGCATGTCAGGTCAATCATGTCATCAGACTTAGCATGTAGTTAACCCAATGCTGATGTCGTTCTTTCTCTTCCTCCAGCTGTGTGAATGACAGGCCTGTTGTGGATGTGAATGACAGGCCTGTTGTGGATGTGAATGACAGGCCTGTTGTGGATGTGAATGACAGGCCTGTTGTGGATGTGAATGATAGGCCTGTTGTGGATGTGAATGACAGGCCTGTTGTGGATGTGAATGACAGGCCTGTTGTGGATGTGAATGACAGGCCTGTTGTGGATGTGAATGACAGGCCTGTTGTGGATGTGAATGACAGGCCTGTTGTGGAGTTGTCTGAAGGTGTTGTCATGCTGAAGTAAAAGGGGTTTTCTGTTAACTTTGTGTGTGTGTGTGTGTGTGTGTGTGTGTGTGTGTGTGTGTGTGTGTGTGTGTGTGTGTGTGTGTGTGTGTGTGTGTGTGTGTGTGTGTGTGTGTGTGTGTGTGTGTGTGTGTTGTCACATTGATAATTGCCTCTCAGGGGAAGGGGAGTAGAGTGGATCTCATAAATTGACCTACTGAAGTCCCTAATGTCATTTGTCAATGTTCCAGATGACCACTATAAGCAGCTGAGGAGAACATTCTGTCAATACAATAAGGTGCACATGAAGCCTGTCAGTGCTGCTTTGATTCAATCAGTTTAGTTCCACTATCTCATCACCAGCCTCCATCTAATCAGGGTTGTGTCCCAAATGGCACCCTATTCCCTACACAGTGCACTACTTTTGACCAGGGCCCATAGGGAATAGGTTGCCATTTGGGAGCAGACCCTGGCTTGAGCTGCAAGGACAAGACCCATGGATACAGACAGAATGAAGGCCTGGACCTATTAGGAAATGAAACCTGAAAGAAAGCCTGGGTCTTGTTCAGTTGGCACAAAACGATTTGGAACAGGAGAGGTACAACCTGAACTTAGCCAATAAGAATGCTGATTTTCTGTTGCAAAATGTTTTACTACAATGTGACCTACTGAACTCAGATTAGATTTTTTTGCTTTTTCAGGGTTCCATCCATAGTGACCTTTACATAGCAAGATGAAGTTGTGTTTATGCAACAGCTCAGATTGAACGTGCTGCTAACTGATTATTACAAGGCTTATATATTGATATTCTTCCTCTGTTTCAGCCATTTGATTTAACTTTTAATTTATCTCCCCCTCTGTCCTGAGCCTGGCTGTCAAGACTCCTCATATAAGTGTGAGTGTGTGTATGGCAGGTGGCCTAGTGGTTAGAGAGGCGAGCCATCATCAGTTCCGTCAGGGGGTATGTCTATTCTGATAGAACAAGGTGACGGGCGTCTAGCGGCTGATTTAAAGACGCTAAGTGATTCTCCCGGCTCATTGCCGCTGGGGGGATTGGCAGGTGGTGGTGGTGCCAGCGAGTGACGGGGGAACCATCCGAGAGAGAGAGAGAGCGAGAGAGGCAGAGTTATGGTGTGGCACTGTGCCAGGCAGGTCTGGGATCAGTTGGAAGGGGGAAGAGTTATGGTGTGGCACTGTGCCAGGCAGGTCTGGGATCAGTTGGAAGGGGGAAGAGTTATGGTGTGGCACCGTGCCAGGCAGGTCTGGGATCAGTTGGAACGGGGAAGAGTTATGGTGTGGCACCGTGCCAGGCAGGTCTGGGATCATGCAGAGTTGTTATATCACAGCCGGGCTTAACACAGCAGAGAAGAGCTCACAGCTTTGATCAGACCGTCTCATAGGAAGGAGACTGAAGAAAACAGAGCGAGAGAGAGAGAGAGGGATGTCATTAGGATGCCTGCTCTTGTCTGTATGCTCAGTTAAGGCAACTAGTGGAGTCTTCTTCTATTCTCTTTGCATTCTGTTGCTTTTCCTTTCATCATGCTGTCTGCCCTTGAGTAGCTGCACTTTCATCTCCTAGTGGCGTTTCAGATCACACACACTAGGCTTGGGCGGTATACCGTATATACTATATACCGGTCTATTCGGAAATAGCCACGGGATGGTTTTTCAGTACCATTGAAACAATATATTTTTTGTACATTTTTCAATTGATTTTAATATTTGTTAAAAGCTGTATTCATGTCACGCCCTGACCATAGAGAGCTTTTATTCTCTATGTTGGTTAGGTCGGGGTGTGATTTAAGGGTGGGTTATCTAGGTGGATTATATTTCTATGTTGGCCTAGTATGGTTCCCAATCAGAGGCAGCTATTTATCGTTGTCTCTGATTGGGGATCATATTTAGGTAGCCATTTTCCCATTGTGCTTTGTGGGATCTTGTCTATGTATAGTTGCCTGTGAGCATTATTTAGCTTCGCGTTTCGTTTGGTTGTTTTGTTCTTTGAAGTTTTCTATTCCAAAATAAAGGATGGAAACATACCACGCTGCATCTTGGTCCACTCCTTATGACGAACGTGACAAATCAATTTGTGCAATAGGTTAGGAAATAAAGCAGAACATGTTGCTCATTTCACCTGTCTAATTTTAAATGATGAAGCTTACCGGAGTTCCCCAGAACAGTTGAGCAACTGTTTGTTTGTAAATAGCACAACAGGAGAAAGCGGGAGCAGGTGAGTCCAGCTGTTTATTGACAGGGGTCGCGTTTTATATTGAAAGTAAGTTTTCTTTCTTCATCAACAGAGTGATACATTAGTGCAACACATTCGGCAGAAAATAGCTTAATTTTCATCAGATGACAACAGAAGTGCAACGCTATTTGACTGGCAGCCACACAGTGAGTTTACAATTTATTTATTTTTTATTTATTATTTTTTTTTACCGTTATTTTACCAGGTAAGTTGACTGAGAACACGTTCTCATTTGCAGCAACGACCTGGGGAATAGTTACAGGGGAGAGGAGGGGGATGAATGAGCCAATTGTAAACTGGGGATTATTAGGTGACCGTGATGGTTGAGGGCCAGATTGGGAATTTAGCCAGGACACCGGGGTTAACACCCCTACTCTTACGATAAGTGCCATGGGATCTTTAATGACCTCAGAGAGTCAGGACACCCGTTTAACGTCCCATCCGAAAGACGGAGACAATGAAAACTTAAGGTCTTTTTTGTTGTTGCAAAAAACAATGCATGGCCATCATGCAGTACCAGAGAAAAGGAAGCTGGCTACACCAGAACAGTACCAGAGAAAAGGAAGCTGGCTACACCAGAACAGTACCAGAGAAAAGGAAGCTGGCTACACCAGAACAGTACCAGAGAAAAGGAAGCTGGCTACACCAGAACAGTACCAGAGAAAAGGAAGCTGGCTACACCAGAACAGTACTAGAGAAAAGGAAGCTGGCTACACCAGAACAGTACTAGAGAAAAGGAAGCTGGCTACACCAGAACTGTACCAGAGAAAAGGAAGCTGGCTACGTCTACCGTCTACCGAATAGCAGCACTGTAGAGACTATTACATTTACATTACATTACAACGGAACGACTTGGTTAGTGTAGTGTTAGCTAGCTACATAGTTGTCTTTGCTGTTAAGATAATTGTGTAGTTTTGAGTAATTGTCTAGGTTACCTAGCCAGTTACCGAGGCTACCTAGCCAGCTACACTTTCAAACTAAGTCAACAACGCAGCCACTGCTAGCTAGCCTACTTCAGCAGCACTGTATCATTTTAGTCAATAAGATTTCTTGCAACGTAAGTTTAACTTTCTGAACATTCGAGACGTGTAGTCCACTTGTCATTCCAATCTCCTTTGCATTAGCGTAGCCTCTTCTGTAGCCTGTCAACTATGTGTCTGTCTATCCCTCTTCTCTCCTCTCTGCACAGACCACACAACGCTTCACACCGCGTGGCCGCTGCCTGGTGGTCCCAGCGCGCACGACCCACGTGGAGTTCCAGGTCTCCGGCAGCCTCTGGAACTGCCGATCTGCGGCCAACAAGGCAGAGTTCATCTCAGCCTATGCTTCCCTCCAGTCCCTCGACTTCTTGGCACTGACGGAAACATGGATTACCACAGATAACACTGCTACTCCTACCGCTCTCTCCTCGTCTGCCCACGTGTTCTCGCACACCCCGAGAGCTTCTGGTCAGCGGGGTGGTGGCACTGGGATCCTCATCTCCCCCAAGTGGACATTCTCTCTTTCTCCCCTGACCCATCTGTCTATCGCCTCCTTTGAATTCCATGCTGTCACAGTTACCAGCCCTTTCAAGCTTAACATCCTTATCATTTATCGCCCCCCAGGTTCCCTTGGAGAGTTCATCAATGAGCTTGACGCCTTGATAAGCTCCTTTCCTGAGGATGGCTCACCTCTCACAGTTCTGGGTGACTTTAACCTCCCCACGTCTACCTTTGACTCATTCCTCTCTGCCTCCTTCTTTCCACTCCTCTCCTCTTTTGACCTCACCCTCTCAGCTTCCCCCCCTACTCACAAGGCAGGCAATACGCTTGACCTCATCTTTACTAGATGCTGTTCTTCCACTAATCTCATTGCAACTCCCCTCCAAGTCTCCGACCACTACCTTGTATCCTTTTCCCTCTCGCTCTCATCTAACACTTCCCACACTGCCCCTACTCGGATGGTATCGCGCCGTCCCAACCTTCGCTCTCTCTCCCCCGCTACTCTCTCCTCTTCCATCCTATCATCTCTTCCCTCTGCTCAAACCTTCTCCAACCTATCTCCTGATTCTGCCTCCTCAACCCTCCTCCTCCCTTTCTGCATCCTTTGACTCTCTATGTCCCCTATCCTCCAGGCCGGCTCGGTCCTCCCCTCCTGCTCCGTGGCTCGACGACTCATTGCGAGCTCACAGAACAGGGCTCCGGGCAGCCGAGCGGAAATGGAGGAAAACTCGCCTCCCTGCGGACCTGGCATCCTTTCACTCCCTCCTCTCTACATTCTCCTCTTCTGTCTCTGCTGCTAAAGCCACTTTCTACCACTCTAAATTCCAAGCATCTGCCTCTAACCCTAGGAAGCTCTTTGCCACCTTCTCCTCCCTCCTGAATCCTCCTCCCCCCCCCTCCTCCCTCTCTGCGGATGACTTCGTCAACCATTTTGAAAAGAAGGTCGACGACATCCGATCCTCGTTTGCTAAGTCAAACGACACCGCTGGTTCTGCTCACACTGCCCTACCCTGTGCTTTGACCTCTTTCTCCCCTCTCTCTCCAGATGAAATCTCGCGTCTTGTGACGGCCGGCCGCCCAACAACCTGCCCGCTTGACCCTATCCCCTCCTCTCTTCTCCAGACCATTTCCGGAGACCTTCTCCCCTACCTCACCTCGCTCATCAACTCATCCTTGACCGCTGGCTACGTCCCTTCCGCCTTCAAGAGAGCGAGAGTTGCACCCCTTCTGAAAAAACCTAAACTCGATCCCTCTGATGTCAACAACTACAGACCAGTATCCCTTCTTTCTTTTCTCTCCAAAACTCTTGAACGTGCCGTCCTTGGCCAGCTCTCCTGCTATCTCTCTCAGAATGACCTTCTTGATCCAAACCAGTCAGGTTTCAAGACTAGTCATTCAACTGAGACTGCTCTTCTCTGTGTCACGGAGGCGCTCCGCACTGCTAAAGCTAACTCTCTCTCCTCTGCTCTCATCCTTCTAGACCTATCGGCTGCCTTTGATACTGTGAACCATCAGATCCTCCTCTCCACCCTCTCCGAGTTGGGCATCTCCGGCGCGGCCCACGCTTGGATTGCGTCCTACCTGACAGGTCGCTCCTACCAGGTGGCGTGGCGAGAATCTGTCTCCGCACCACGTGCTCTCACCACTGGTGTCCCCCAGGGCTCTGTTCTAGGCCCTCTCCTATTCTCGCTATACACCAAGTCACTTGGCTCTGTCATATCCTCACATGGTCTCTCCTATCATTGCTATGCAGACGACACACAATTAATCTTCTCCTTTCCCCCTTCTGATAACCAGGTGGCGAATCGCATCTCTGCATGTCTGGCAGACATATCAGTGTGGATGACGGATCACCACCTCAAGCTGAACCTCGGCAAGACGGAGCTGCTCTTCCTCCCGGGGAAGGACTGCCCGTTCCATGATCTTGCCATCACGCTTGACAACTCCATTGTGTCCTCCTCCCAGAGCACTAAGAACCTTGGCGTGATCCTGGACAACACCCTGTCGTTCTCAACCAACATCAAGGCGGTGACCCGTTCCTGTAGGTTCATGCTCTACAACATTCGCAGAGTACGACCCTGCCTCACACAGGAAGCGGCGCAGGTCCTAATCCAGGCACTTGTCATCTCCCGTCTGGATTACTGCAACTCGCTGTTGGCTGGGCTCCCTGCCTGTGCCATTAAACCCCTACAACTCATCCAGAACGCCGCAGCCCGTCTGGTGTTCAACCTTCCCAAGTTCTCTCACGTCACCCCGCTCCTCCGCTCTCTCCACTGGCTTCCAGTTGAAGCTCGCATCCGCTACAAGACCATGGTGCTTGCCTACGGAGCTGTGAGGGGAACGGCACCTCCGTACCTTCAGGCTCTGATCAGGCCCTACACCCAAACAAGGGCACTGCGTTCATCCACCTCTGGCCTGCTCGCCTCCCTACCTCTGAGGAAGTACAGCTCCCGCTCAGCCCAGTCAAAACTGTTCGCTGCTCTGGCACCCCAATGGTGGAACAAACTCCCCCACGACGCCAGGTCAGCGGAATCAATCACCACCTTCCGGAGACACCTGAAACCCCACCTCTTTAAGGAATAGAGTTAGATGCACTATTGTAAAGTGGTTGTTCCACTGGACATCATAAGGTGAATGCACCAACTTGTAAGTCGCTCTGGATAAGAGCGTCTGCTAAATGACTTAAATGTAAAATGTAAATGTACACCAGAACAGTACCAGAGAAAAGGAAGCTGGCTACACCAGAACAGTACCAGAGAAAAGGAGCGCCACATCAGTCAGAGTGCTGTCTGCTGGTAGAATGCTTGTTTTGGGAATTCTCATCCCAGTGGACAACATTAGTTTGATGCTGACCAGAAATTACAATAAGAAGCATTTTATTGTTTGATCTGTTTTTACAAAACGCGTTTTATATTTTTTTCCTGTGTGAAAAAACGAAGAATTCTGCGTTAAGGCGTCCCCTAAGTTTAACTTGCTAGTCATCTATGTCAGTAGCTGAGTTAAGGTCACAGGGCATCATATTGTGTTAGCTTTCTGCAGTGTTAGAGAAGTCAAAGCCCTTTGGATGAGTAATCTGTACAGCTGCCACTGTAGCTTGACTTCCTTGTGTTTTTTTCTCCTCTCTGTTGTAGGCCTGTCTGCTCCTCCCCTATCTTCTCCGAGCAGAGCAGGCAGGCTCCCAGACTCCACACAGACAGTGTACACAGTACTGTTCTTCCTTCAGAGAAGCATGCGTCAAAACTTTCTTAATTTGCACAATGTCTCTCATTCACATTTGCTGGAAACTCACCAAAAATGACAGTCGGTATCTCCTACCTATGTATGTTTAACTTTATGAACTGGATTGCCTGTCTTTACAATTCGTTTATTTTCATTTGCGCTCGTTAGCATATTTAGCAAGCAGCCTCCAATAGAAATGTGCTATTACTTGTGATAATTTTGTTAGCATTCTGGTAATGGGCGTCCAAATGTGCTTTTTTTTTTGCCTTATCTTGCCGCTCCCTTTTGTACTAAGTACCAGTGTGAGAGAAGGACAGTATGAGGTCATGAAATCTGGGTAGAGCCTAACACACACACACACACACTGTGCACCCCTCAGTATTCCTATTTCAGATCAAATACCTCTTCCCACCATGTGTGTGTCACTAGGAAGTGTTTGCATGAGAGCTAAAGGGGAGGATACAGGTTAAAGGATTTGAGACATGGATTGTGTGCCATTGAGGGTGAATGGGAAATACAAAATATTTAATTGCCTATGAACAGAGTATGGTAGTAGTAGGTGCCAGGCGCACCGGTTTGTGTCAAGAACTGCAACGCTGCTGGGTTTCTCACGCTAAACAGTTTCCCTTGTGCATCAAGAATGGTCCACCACCCAAAGAACATCTAGCCAACTTGACACAACTGTGGAAAGCATTGGAGCCAACATGGGCCAGCATCCATGTGGAACGCTTTTGACACCTTGTAGAGTCTATGCCCTGACGAATTGAGACTGTTCTGAGGGAAAAAGGGGGTGCATCACAATATTAGGAAGGTGTTCTTAATGTTTTGTACACTCAGTGTATATACTGTATGCTAGTTCCTGAATTGTAAAACATTATTGGGGTACAATATACCTATTCCTTTTGTTTATGTGGACTGTGCTGTATGCTAGCTCTGTGACCTGAGTGTAAAAACACAATTGGACCACAACACCCCTATTCCCTAAGCGTCTGTGTTCTAAGCAGGGGCATATTAACTCTTTTCCCCCCTGTGTCACTAGGCAGTGTTTTGCGCTGTGTTGTAGCTGAACTGTAAACAGTATTCAATCTCTGTGACTATAAAAACACCTAAATCCCTATTCCCTTCTGTGTTTTATCTAAACAGTGACATGTTGCTCTAATCTCCAGGTATGAACTGCGTATTCGCTACCTTCCAAAAGGATTCCTGCACCACTTCAGTGAAGATAAACCCACACTCAACTACTTCTACCAGCAGGTGACACACACACACACACATAGACGTGAATGCCTGCATGCACACACACACCAACACATCATCCATGGGAGTTGAGTAACAGAGACAGCCTGGTTTGTTACAGGCCATTGACCAGGGGAGACTCATTTTCTAAACATACTTAGCTAAGCCTATTTATTCAACAACACTGTAACCAGAGGCGGAGGCATATGGCACTTCTGACTGTGTGTGTGTGTGTGTGTGTGTGTGTGTGTGTGTGTGTGTGTGTGTGTGTGTGTGTGTGTGTGTGTGTGTGTGTGTGTGTGTGTGTGTGTGTGTGTGTGTGTGTGTGTGTGTGTAAGCATGCGTGCCTGCACATACATATGAGGGACCCAAGGTGTTACTGTGTATGGGTGAAATATGTGGAGGTATTAGGGCGTAACACACGGTGTGTAGCCGTCCGCAAGGCTGTAGATGCAGAGAGGTGAACTGGGTCAGTGGGTCTCAGGAGGGCTCTGTCTGGTGGTCTGGGGAACAGGCGCTCCCTCTCTCCGATCCTGACGGGGTGAAAAGAGGCCGTCTTGACAGCAGGGGAACACATTTGGGCTCATCTTGTGTCACTTTTACGCACATATTTTCGAAATCCAGCTGAGAGGAAAATTGATGGAAGGTACAAATGTCCCTGTTTGAAGGGGTAATCATGGAGCGTGAAGTGTGCTTGTGTTCCGAATTGTGTCTGGTATAGAACAACACTTTCATGAACCAGGTTTTGTTTTCAATGCCTATGATCTAAAATGGCAGACTCAATGTCTCTATGGGTGTTAGAATACAAAGAACCGCCACTCAACATGACTAAACAAGATATTCAGAGAGGACATAATAGCCCATGAAACAGGTCTAGCTCCCTTACTTGTCACTCAGAAGCACACACTCATTTGTCTCATGAAATGTCTCTCTCTGTGTCCGTCTGCCAGTGTTGTGTTGCTGTCACTGCAGGTGCACCCACCCAGGGTTTATCAACCACCCAGGCTTTATCAACCAAGCCCACCACCCACTTACTATGGGCTGTTTGTAAGGGGGATTTAATGTCTCTCTTTCTCTCTCTCTCTCTCTTTCTGTCTTTCTCTCTGTCTTTCTCTCTGTCTCTTTCTGTCTTTCGCTCTCTCTCTCGCTCTGTGTCTCTCTGTGTGTCTGTCTCTCTCTCTCTGTGTGTGTCTCTCTCTCTCTCTCTCTCTCTCTCTCTCTCTCTCTCTCTCTCTCTCTCTCTCTCTCTGTCTCTCTCTCTCTCTCTCTGTCTCTCTGTGTGTGTGTGTGTGTGTGTGTGTGTGTGTCTCTCTCTCTCTGTCTCTCTGTGTCTCTCTCTCTCTCTCTCTCTCTCTCTCTCTCTCTCTCTCTCTCTCTCTCTCTCTCTCTCTCTCTCTCTCTCTCTCTCTCTCTCTCTCTCTCTCTCTCTCTCTCTCTCTCTCTCTCTCTCTCTCTGTGTCTCTCTCTCGCAGGAGGGTGGTGGTCAATGTTTGTAAAAGGGCTGTATATCAGTAAGGTCCCCTGTGTTCTACCCCTCAGTCTGAAAGTCAGTTCATGTGTTGCTCTGTGTAAGGCCTCCATGCTCCCATGCTAAAACATGTATTTTGGTTTGTCTTACAGGTGAAAAATGACTACATGGTAGAGATGGCCGACCAGGTCGAGCAAGACATTGCACTTAAGTTGGGATGCCTTGAAATCAGGTCAGTTCAGGTATCCAAGAGTGGTCAAATGTTCTATTCTCTTTCATGAACAGTAGCTAGCTGCCTTGTTGTATTTCACACTAACCAAGACATGTTTCCTTTACAGGAGATTCTTCCGGGAGATGCGTGGAAATGCCCTGGACAAGAAATCAAACTATGAACTATTAGAGTAAGTCCCCATTGGCTTGATTCTCGTATGTTAATAGCTTGGGTTTCTACTGCTCACTGTAAGAATCAACTATTCAGTCAATATTGTACGTCTTTGTTGATCTTTTACCAAGAAACTCAATGTGTAAGAGCAATTCCTGTTAAGGTGATAAAATACATTTATTTATGATAGCTAAAATATCCCATAACCTCAATACACAGAATTATCTTGAAATGGACTATGATCACATAGGTTAACCTAGTGTAGGTTAACGTACATGGTGAAAAACCCCTGCAGAGTCTGCCGTCGAACACACTTTTCCGAGGTGCGCTATTTGATAAAGGTCAGCGGTTCACGTTAACGATGCGTCCAATTAGTGATTTTCTCATATGCTCAGGCCTCCACACTCTCTAGAGGCCCTCTAATTACTAACGATCACTCTCGTCTCTCCGTATTGATTGAAATGCAGAGTTTGCTTTTCATACATATTTCGCCTGATGGATGAAGAGGGGAGAGGAAGAGGGAGTCCTCACACTGTAACTAAATTACCAGGAATCCCTTTGGTATTACTCTCCTGTTTACCATCAACATACCTTCTCTAACCCAGAGGGTTGGGTCCTGTACTTTGGTATTACTCTCCTGTTTACCATCAACATACCTTCTCTAACCCAGAGGGTTGGGTCCTGTACTTTGGTATTTCTCTCCTGTTTACCATCAACATACCTTCTCTAACCCAGAGGGTTGGGTCCTGTACTTTGGTATTCCAGCCCAGTATTTCCCCTATATTCATGCCCGCCGCTGCTAAATCGTTGCCACCACGCCCATTTAAAAACTATATATCAATATTTCTGCCGAGACGCGCTTTTAAGATTGACAATTTGAGTCTTTTGGGGGTTTTCAATGAGGTAAATGCAGAAGGGCAACCCCATGCTTCAGCCTACAGGTTGTAATGCTTTCGAAGAGTAAATACTGTTTCAGATGGTGATAATACCATTTTCATTTCATTTGGAGTAGAATGTGCTTACATTTTTTGGGGGAAAAACACTACCAGCACATTGGTATTCTGAGCCCATTGGTATTCCAAGCGTCACTCCGTTCTTGTTAGCCAGTCCACAACACGATCCCTGTTGGCTGGTCTAATTCTCCCTGCTTTCCGGGAACGTCCGTGTTCTGCCTCCTTTCCCAGGGGAGAATCTCACACCTTTCTTCTGCAGGGAAAATGTATGGCTTCATCCAAAATGGCACCCTGTTCCTTACGTAGTGCACTATATAGCCCTATTGGGCCCTGGTCAAACCCTGTGCACTATATAGGGTGCCATTTGGGACGCAGTCAAATGTCCTCCTCTGCTGGCTCCAAGGATATGCTAAGTTAAGGGGTTGAGTAATTCGACCGGGTCTGCAGCAGGCTGTAAGGCAGGGCACTGCAGGCTGAGAAACATGCCTAACCAGAGGTTGATCAGCCTTGCCCAAGCCGTGGTGTAGGGTAAAGTTTCCCCTACACGCTGGTCTTGGATAAGTTCAGCATTTTCCCCACTAATGGTTAAGGTTAGGATTGGGGGAGAGGAAGCTGATCCTAGATCTGTACCTAGGGAAAACTTCACCACGCAGCCCAAGGCGTATTGGATCCTCCATATTGGATGTGGATACATAACGATGCAATGGTCTGTTTATCATTGATGCATACGGTTTAAACTGTTGCTGTTGGGTTACTGTGCGAAACTAATGATACAGTCACATATCAGGATATTATTTTTGATGATATCGCAATATATATATATATATTTTTACAATATTGCAATATTATGTTTGTGCTAGTTGGCTGTACCTGCACCAAAACTGCAGTATTTTTCCTTCATAGCTTGTTCTCCATCTTCTTTTTAATAGTAAGCCAATTTGTTTTCAACACTTTTATTTCCATGACTGATCCAGACTCTCTTGTCCTTCTGCAGCAGACATACAGTATATAGTGAGCAATATGTTTGAAACATTGAATTGCAATAAAATCGCAGTATCGAATGGCAATAGATATAGAATCGTGAGTATCGCAATACATATCATATTGGCACCTACTCTAAATATTGTGATATTGTATCATGAGGTCCCTGCCAATTCCCAGCACTAGTGCAAACCGTTACTGAGTAACTGTGGAAGAAATATTAGCTCTGCTGCTCCCCCTCCATGTTGATGACCGTACGTTCTCTCATAGTAGGCTACTAAATCACAAGATGTTTCTGTATGCTTCAGATGTAATGCCACTAATATCATTCTTATGGGTAGCTTTTTGGAACAAGGTTATTGTGATATGCAACCAGGTTTTATTAAGCATGATATGAAACAAGGGAGAGACCACACACATGTGTTAATTTGACTGTTCTGTAGCCTACTGCTAGTGCTCTGGCTAGTGCTAACTGGACCTTGCCCAACCAATGATGTCCAGCATTAGCTGCTGCTGTGCTGAGCTCAGACCCATAGAGAAAGCAGGGGCTTGTTTGAGGCACAAAAGTAAAGTGTCCTAATGAATAGCCAGCACTCTCTTTCTCTCTTTCTCTCTGCCTCTCTCTCTCTCTCTCTCTCTCTCTCTCTCTCTCTCTCTCTCTCTCTCTCTCTCTCTCTCTCTCTCTCTCTCTCTCTCTCTCTCTCTCTCTCTCTCTCTCTCTCTCTCTGCCTCTCTCTCTGCCTCTCTCTCTGCCTCTCTCTCTCTCTGCCTCTCTCTTTCACACTCTCCCCTCTGCTTTGTGGATAATGGTGCTGGGGCTCAGTGCGCTGGCTAGAGTTAGTTCCAGGTCAGTCTGTCCACTTGCCCAAAGACACAGAGCCCAGCAGTGAGGGAGGGAGGGAGGGCGTTAGGGGAAATCCAATCAAAAAGCACTTCAGATCTGGGTGACTGACGGCTAGTGAGGTGACAGACATGGAGGGGGGGGTGTAGCTTGGATAACTTTTTTGGGGTACAATTGTATTTGATCTTTTATAGACAATACAAAACATACACATACAAACGACAACATCGTACAAACTTCAACTACATCACACCTGCCCAGACCCACTAGCACACACCCCCATCTCCAGCATCAGCATCACTTTCCTCCACATGGACTGAAACTGCACCATTTTGTTTCTCTCCGTAGCCCACACACTTTCAATATTTAAATAATAAATAATTTGAGTTTTTCCATTGTGTTAATGCTTGGATTACTGTCGGGCCAGGGAGACAGACAGGAGAGGGGATTTTCTGAGCCTGGGGGAAGTCATTATGTTGTGTTTCAGCACTGCTAATACTACAGAGTGTGTTTCCTCTTGATTTAACATAGCTAAGTTAAGGCATTATAGATCCATAGCATCTGTTTGTGCCATCGTGCCAACTCCTTGTCACTCATTGTCATGGCATACAGATCCTTAAATGCACCTAGATCCTCACTGACATGCACAGACATGCACAGACGGACAGTAGCATTGCTCTGCTACCAGAAAAGCTTCATCACACTATTGCCAAGGCAGCATCAATTTTATGTCAGGTTTTGTGGCCCCGGCCTTATAAATGACGTGGATTGATTCTGGTTAATGGCCAGCCGGATGTAAGTGGCTTTCGGAGCGCCTCTGGTTTTAACAAGCTATCTTTTAATAGAGACCAAATGATGAAATGATTGTGTGGAATGGATGAGGTTATAGGCTTTAAACAATATGCTGTCTTTTCTCCTCTACGATATGAGTGCTCTCTTTCCCTCTTTCTCTGAAGTCTTCTTTTCTGCTACTGTCTCTCTGTCTCTCTCTCTCAATTACATTTTTCAATTTCATTTTCAGGCCTATAGTGGCATGGGAAACATATGTTTACATTGCCAAAGCAATTGAAATAGATAATAAACAAAAGTGATGTTAACAATAAATATTAACAGTAAACATTACACTCACAAGTTCCAAAAGAATAAAGACATTTCAAATGTCATATGATGTGCAAATAGTTAAAGTACAAAAGGGAAAATAAATAAACATAATATGGGTTGTATTTATTTATTTATTTATTTAAAATGGTGTTTGTTCTTCACTGGTTGCCCTAATCTTGTGGCAACAGGTCACAAATCTTGCTGCTGTGATATTTCACGCTGTGGTATTTCACCCAGTAGATATGGGAGTTTATCAAAATTGGGTTTGTTTTCAAATTCTTTGTGGATCTGTGTAATCTGAGAGAAATATGTCTCTCTAATATGGTCATACATTTGGCAGTAGGTTAGGAAGTGCAGCTCAGTTTCCACCTCATTTTGTGGGCAGTGTGCACATAGCCTGTCTTCTCTTGAAAGCCAGGTCTGCCAATGGCTGCCTTTCTCAATAGCAAGGCTATGCTCTGTGTTGCTGTTGACGCAACCTTGGGAAAATCCTCTCTCTCGCTCTCTCTTTTTCTCTCTCTTTGGTCGACACATGTTGTGTGGTAAACTTCAGAGAAGTTCTACTAATGGCCCTGAGTAAATGGATGTGTTTCTCTCCTTTCCCTGGTAGATTGGTATCAGAGAGGTGAAATTCCATCAAGGGACTGTTTTGAGGAGTTGAGGCTAGACATTTTGCATTCTCATTTTGGCAATGGTAAAAACTCTTTTTAGATATATATATATTTGACTGTATTTCACTTTATTCAGACAGAGATTGTAGGGAATGAGAGAGTAGACATAGTGAGGGATGAAGATGCAGAATAGCGGTGGGGCCAGGATTCGTACCCATGCTGGGGTGGTGTTTGTGTTGTCTGCTAGACCAGCCTCAGGCACTGGTCTCACTAAACTGACATTGTCCTTTGTCCTCTCCTCTTTTTATTTCTTCCTTACAGAAAAGATGTGGGCTTAAGAAGATTCTTCCCCAAGAGTTTACTGGATTCAGTCAAGGTGAGATGATGCTTCACAAAAAATCTGTTCATTCTTTCAGGGCCATCGATGAGAATATATCCTCAAGGACCAGTCAGTCTCCAATGCATTCTCAGAGAGAGCAGCGACCACCGCTTCATATGAATGTAGCATGCACTTTGACGATTCCGTATTTCCTTTTTGCCCTCTGAAGTGTCTTCTAGCTGTGTGTGTGGATCTCTTGGTTCTGGGGCCTTTGTTCCAGCCTGGGACAGGCAGAGTTGGCCTAGTTCTAGGCTAGTATTCCTCGTACATACAGGCCTGTGGGGGAAAGAGCCCCAGCTGAATCAAACCCACTCATTTGTCGACTCTTCGCATCACAACAGCGCCAGACATTCACAGGGATAAACAGTGTGGAAATGATCCCATTTACTGTTCTATATACTGTACTATATAAGACAGCTTTTTTAGTTTTTGGCCTGAAGCCAGACACACACACACACACACACACACACACACACACACACACACACACACACACACACACACACACACACACACACACACACACACACAGAGAGAGAGCGAGACAGTCTACCAGGAAAACCCACCATCAAGGCTCTGTTAAATATGCTAAACTCTGCCAGCCGTGCAAGGAGTTTAGCATATTTAACAGAGCCTTGATGGTGGGTTTTCCTGGTAGTCTCTGTCTCTCTGCGTGTGTGTCTCTCAGCCGCCAGCCATGTGTGTGATGTGATGGATTTATGGCACGTGCGTGGGTGTACAGAGCTGCGGGGGTGCCACAATGGGGCGGCGTGAACGTGGGGCCCAGTGCCCCGGGGAAGGGTGCATTGGAGTCGGTGAAAGAGAGGTGGACAGATGCTCTGCCTGGAGGTGTGGGTGGTGCCTAACCCCATAGCCCCACATGTCACTGCTAAACCCACTTCATCCCCCCACTGAAGGGGGGAGGCTATTTCTGGGGAGGTACCCCCTTCTGTCAGGCTCCAGTGCCTCAGAGTTACCCTCCCCTCTCCCATTCCAGTCACAGCTCCCCTTGGAAACATGAAATCACATCTTCGTAGCCAGGCACCTGTTTGAAAACACACCCTAACCATCCATCCATCTTTCCCTCCCTCCATCCGCCCTCCATCCCCTCCAGCCATCCTTCCCTCCCCTCCATCCATCCATCCTCCATCCAACCCCCCCCCGTGTGTGTGTGTAAAACCATAATCCTTCTGGAAATGACTCTCCCCTACGTCACAATGACATGGTGAACAGATTAAGCTTTCAGCGATGAACTGAAGCCAAACGCACGCGCACACACCCACTCTGACACACATACACACTCCAGACTCCCCCGCACACACACACTGTTTTGATGAACAGAAATATGTTAACACAGTTATTCTCGCTCCTATCCACTCCACTGGACAGAGAACATTACCTGGCAGATGGCTGAGGTCGGAATATAACTCACTGCAAGCGTAATCAAATTAGGCAATAAAATAAATTATTGATTACACAGAGGTTCACATTTACATAATTACCATCGCCAGGTTTACAGCAGAATATTTCCATTTAGAGAGATGGTGACAGGCTCTGCTGGAAAAAGTGGAGGGAAACGTGAGTTTAATTTGGTTTGGCACCAGAGTCAACAATTGTGTATCCCAAATAGCACCCTGTTATCTCTAAAGTGCACTACTTTTTACAATGGACACTGGTCAAAAGTAGTGCACTATATAGGACACAGGTGTCAAACTCCATGGAACGAGTTTGACATCTATGATATAGGGAAGAGGGTGCCATTTGGGATGAATCCAGTGTCAGAGGACGTCTTGTAAGTGCTTTAGAATGATGTACTTGTGTGGACATTTCCAACCTGTTTTAAATCCAATTTTAATGGATAACTCCACCTGATGGGTTGACTTTATGCTGGAACATAAATCCACTTTTTAATAGTGAATATTCTGATCGTTGTCAGGTCAAAACATGAGATCTGTTACAACTACAGTACTATAAGTTGTCTTTATGCTGTCAATGTCTTTCAAAGTACTACTTTGTATATACCGGGGGAAACGTGCCATTAGTTTGCCTGTGCCAACATTAAAACACATCATCAAGGGTAGTCAAATGGCATAGAATAAATACAGATTCAGAAAGATTCATCTATACACATCAATACACTACTGTACTGTAGCAACTGTAGGCCAGCTCACTGGCCCTACTCAGCTGGGAGGGCCCTCCCTCCCTGCCAGGGTTCTTAGGGGAGATGGAGAGATACTCTGAGCTCAGCTTCCTCTCAGGAAGGGTGGAGGGGACAAGCTCTGTGATTACTCTACATGTTACTATTATGTTCTACAGTAACTAAGACCTCCAGATAGGATCAGGGGATCCATTCCTAGAATTCCGGTGTTTTCCGACCCCCACCCCCTGTCCTTTAAGTGGAGTCTAAAATGCTGCATTTATAAGTCGTTGATTTTAAAAGCCAGTATGCAGACTAATAGGATAGACAGCTGTTAGCAAGTCCTTGATGAATTAGCCTAACTCTGCAGGGAGTTGATTTACATTACATAATTGCAGTGGCATTTTTAATTAGAAGGTGTGTGTGTGTGTGTTCCAGTCAGTGTGTGTGTGTGTGTGTGTGTGTGTGTGTGTGTGTGTGTGTGTGTGTGTGTGTGTGTGTGTGTGTTGCTCCAGTCAGTGTGTAGTAATGGTGTCAACATCAGCTGTCATTAAAGCACGATGTCTCATGCATTTTTAATGGAGTTTAAACTCACTGGCCGTGTAATGGACGACAGGGTCACTATTGACCCGGTCAAATTGATCAGGCCAACAGCTCCGCTAGTCTCTAAACTGGTTGAACTATGAACTGGTCTGTCTCACTCACTGGTGTGTACTAAATGGCACCCTATTCCCTTCACCCATTGGGCTCTGGTCAAAGTAAGGGGCACTATATAGGGAATAGGGTGCAATTTGGGACACACACCCCCCAGTCCCCTGCTATGACCCTAATTGGCATGACACTCAATATATATTCTCCAATCAATACGGTTATCAATATCATTCACTTCTTTCTCACAGAGGTACAGTGTATTAAAGTGATGGACAGCTTTTTTTAAAGGGGCGTTCTGGGATTCTGAAGGGGTAAGACAGTTCAACTAAGTTCAGTCATGTTATATACTTTAAGAATCAATGGCTATATATCATTACTTTAAAACCACTTCAAATGGATGTACTAATCCCAGATTGCCCATTTAGAGCAGTCAGAGAAATGAACTAGAGCATTGCTTTCCTTTAGCGGTAGTCTGTGCTTTAAGCAAGCTCCTCTTGTTCAATGACAAGCCAAACATCATGTAGGCTATGGAATCAAAACAATAGAAAGGGAAAGGAGGATACCTAGTCAGTTGTCCAACTGAAATGTGTCTTCCGCATTTAACCCAACCCCTCTGAATCAGAGAGGTGCGGGGGGCTGCCTTAATCAACATCCATGTCTTTGGTGCCCGGGGAACAGGGGGTTAACTGCCTTGTTCAGGGGCAGACAACAGAAGAGCTGCCTACTGTCCTTCACCCGTGCTAACTTTCCTTGTCTTTCATGTGTTTCACACTTGCTCTGTTTGACACTATTAATGTGACTTGGTGTATCAGTGCCCCGTTCTCTATGCCCTGGCAAACTTAACCAGGGCCATGTTTGTGTCCCAAATGGCACCCTATTCCCAACATAGTGCACCACTTCTGACCACGTCCAAAAGTAATACACTGTATAAGGAATAGGGTACCATGTGGGACACGTGGGTCTGCCTGTCTAGTAACTACCCTCTCCCTCTCTGCCAGGCCAAAACCCTGCGGAAGCTGATTCAGCAGACGTTCAAACAGTTTGCCAACATGAATGATGACCAGAGCATCCTCAAGTTCCTGGAGATTCTGGCGCCCGTCTACAGATATGATAAGGAGTGTTTTAAATGTGCTCTCGGGGTAGGCTGAATTTCACTTGATTGGGTTTCAAATAAAACATATAGCGTCAAGATGGGCATTTTAAGAATCCCAGAGAATGACTCGTACTG
Source organism: Salvelinus alpinus (assembly GCF_045679555.1). Lineage (NCBI taxonomy): Eukaryota > Metazoa > Chordata > Actinopteri > Salmoniformes > Salmonidae > Salvelinus > Salvelinus alpinus. The sequence continues at coordinate 24,482,480 of NC_092114.1, forward strand.
AACACGACTGAACTCGTACTGAACACGACTGAACTCGTACTGAACACGACTGAACTCGTACTGAACACGACTGAATGCGTTGTACTTGTTTTCTCAGCAATTCTTTGGTAGTTAGGTGTGTTTTTCTTAGACAGTGGAGTAATGCCTGGGATATTATGGTTGTATTTGGGTGGGTCTTGTCTGCATCTCTGTAGCTTAAATAAAAAATGACCAGCGTCATAGTGCCCCCTACTGGCCATAAGGAAAACAACAGTTGTTGTTTTTTGTTTCCCAGCAATGACAAGAGATGGTAACAATTAATCTAGCATTCCCTCAGATCTACTTCAAACAGTTCAAATGATGTAGCAGATGTGTTTTCATGGTTATGAGTTGGCACTTTGAATTCGACAGATTGAACTCTCAACTTAAATGTCATTGTGTGTGCGTCGCTCTTTTCCTCTTGTTGATTTGTGTCTTCTTTTTGTTTTTCTCTCCGTCTTCCTTTCCTCCTGACAGTTGAGCTGGGTCATCCAAGTAGAGCTAGCCATTGGACCTGAGGAGGGCATTAGCTACCTTACAGACAAGGGTTCGACTGTGAGTCGGAAATGTTCATTTCAATATGTATTGTGTTGTGTATCCTTGTCCTGCATCTCCACACAAACAAGCACAGCCATTACAGTTGCACAACTTATAGTTTTGACTGAAACCAAAGACGTCAAACTGAAGATATTTAGGACATGGTGTGGTTTTCCTCGAAGAACAGCTGTCCAAACACTACTTGTAACCTAGGAGCTGGTCTCTCTTCCATCTCTTCACTATACAATATCTATCTGCCCTGAAATATTGACATGAATGAACTGGGATTTTCAAAGAGTATTCCTGATCATTTTCATGTTGTCCTCAGGGGCTGAGGTAATGAAACACATGTGTTTCTGTCTGTGTGTGTGTTTGTGTGTGTGTGTGTGTGTGTGTGTGTGTGTGTGTGTGTGTGTGTGTGTGTGTGTGTGTGTGTGTGTGTGTGTGTGTGTGTGTGTGTGTGTGTGTGTGTGTGTGTGTGTGTGTGTGTGTCTGTGTCTGTCTGTCCTTGTGTGTGTGTGAAAATCTTCCCAAAATGGCCCAACGATTTTTGTTGTTTTACCCATCAAACTGAGGGTATCAGATGTGTTCCTTGTTATATCACTGTGAGCCATGGCTTTGAGAGGTTAGTTCTGGAAGCCATGAGACCCCTCTCGTTCAAAGGATACGCCAAAAACATCCCTCTCAACAACAAAAAATGTGCAGCTTGAAATGGAATGTTTTCACTGAACGAATAGATGGATAACACAAAATACAGCTTCCTGAGAAATACTGTGACCATTTTAAAGTTAAAATGGAATCATCATTACTTTAAGAGTCATCTGAAACGTTGTACATTGACATATATTTTGCTCCCTTGCATGCACTTTAATGAATGGATTGATTGATTGCTCTTCTCCAGCCAACACACCTGGCCAACTTCACCCAGGTGCAGACCATTGGATACTCCGTCATGGAGGACAAGGAGAGGAAGGGCATGCTGCAGCTCAACGTGGCCGGTGCTGCTGAGGTACCAATCAACCATTTCATAATAACCCTTACATTACCATGAGGTTGACTTGTACATGATGCATTCAACATGAGTAAATGTGCACACATTGATATAACCTTTGTGAATAGTGCTAATTTGACCTAATATTAGATCACTTTTTTTGCAGCCAAGTCCCCCTCCCCCTCCCTGTGTACTCGTATTGTGTTTTTATTGAGATTTCCTTTGTGTCAATATCTGCTTTCAATTTACTACTATTGGAAGTGGAAGTAGCATGTGAAACATGGATTTCTTGGGATGGATTTTTCACTTAGCAGAACAGTGGACATAAGTGTTCCATTTACAAATGGTTCCACATAGAGGTCTTCCTGTTGGGGATTACTTTTACTGTAACACACATTCCTTCACTCTGGGCCCCCCCCCCCCCCCCCGTATGAATGGACCCTTTCATTTGTGATGGGCTGGCCATAGAGGATTATTATAGTATTATGTTACTGCTCTTTCTGCCATAGAGGATTATTATAGTATTGTGTTGCTTCTCTGTCTGCCATAGAGGATTATTATAGTATTATGTTACTACTCTGTCTGCCATAGAGGATTATTATAGTATTGTGTTGCTTCTCTGTCTGCCATAGAGGATTATTATAGTATTGGGTTACTACTCTGTCTGCCATAAAGGATTATTATAGTATTGTGTTGGTTCTGTCTGCCATAGAGGATTAGTATAGTATTGGGTTACTACTCTGTCTGCCATAGAGGAGTATTATAGTATTGTGTTACTACTCTGTCTGCCATAGAGGATTATTATAGTATTGTGTTACTACTCTGTCTGCCATAGAGGATTATTATAGTATTGTGTTACTACTCTGTCTGCCATAGAGGATTATTATAGTATTGTGTTACTACT